>NC_139349.1:8477184-9014684 GCF_055883805.1 Amblyomma maculatum | reverse complement strand
GAGTGAAGTCCAGCTACATTAAGGCATTCGCAGAGGTTGGCGGTGTGGTGGTTGTCCATTGTCCACTTCTCGTAATCACAATCGTGGTTCCACCGCAGGCCCACCTTCATGAGTAGCCGTTGTCTAACTGGAGCCGTTACTGGACACGTCCACAAGTGACGCACATCACAGATCTCAGTTGAAGTGTCATAGTGAGGTCACCTGTCAGTCACTGGCAGATCTTTATCACGCCATTGATGACGTACAGATAGGGGTCAGAGCTGCCCCTGCCCGAATCCGGCGCACTGATACCTCCTTCTGCCGAGTAAGACCTGTGACCCTTGGATCCCGTCTTGCACAAGCAGTGTCATAGGCACGTGCGTAAGGCATGGTTAATGCAGGGTTTTATATTTATATCGGGCGGCCTTTCACATGATATGGTATCTTGAGTACTGATATACTAACGAGTATGTGTGAGATAATATATAGATACGCGAATAAAATACTACCGATAAACTGAGTAACAAAGGAAATGAATGCTTAACGAGGATCTGCTATGGAAGCCGGCAAACAAGAGCCGTTAACGTGTCATACCCTCAGAGGTAGAACCTAGGTGTCCCCTCAATTCCTTGGCTGGCTAAGGTGTGCAGGAGGGATGAAGAACATGCCGGAAGAAGGGTGTTAGAGAGGGCCATCGAAAGGAATGCGACTGTCTCAAGCTGCCTCACATATAGAGCGGAAGTTACGGGATCTCCCCGCTCCTCCGAGCATGCTTCGACATGACTCTCCGGGGTAGCGACCGGCCAGCGCGCGTCCTTGACGATGGGCCGCAGCACAACCAGCCGAGAGTATAAAAAGGCAGACCGCAGCAGGCCCGCGGCAGTGCACTCTGGGGAGATTGTATACTCCCTCGAGCAACTCTCAAAGCCGATTGCGAAAGTGTCTTTTGTTTTTAACCGAGCCCGCGATCAACTATCGTTTCTCCCCATCTTGTACGGCCGCCGCTACCGATCAACTCTGCGACTACGAGGCTTCATCGAACAAGAAAGTCATGACAATTCCTTTTAGGCACAGACTGTCGGTTAAATGAATAAAACGAATATTATTTTACCTTTGCTTAAACCTTGATCTGGATTAGTATTTTATGCTGTGTTTTCTGTGTAACGCTTGCCCTTCTTACTATATCTGAAATACTTGCTTTGTTATCTTCAAAGTCTTCCTATATCGCAGTGTATATTCATTATCGATTTTTCCCTTTTGTCATTTACCGAGCCGTCTTTTACGACTATCGTGTCGGGGCGTTCTTTTTTTTTTCTTTTTCTGTTCGATTATTATGCAGTGTAATCTGGACTACTAGCTATGAATATCCCATTGTTTGAAAAAATTAATGACTTTCTTGGACGTATTCCTCAATCACACACTGACACACGAACTTCACGGGTTTACCGGCCTAACTTTAACTGTGTCCTCAAACTTCATAGAAGTACGGCGAATAACCGTAAAGGGGATCCCGTGCCTCTGTTGACAATAAAGGCGGGGGTTTGTGACAATGACGCGGGAATAGCCACGCAGATGGAGAAAGCAGAAATTTGTCTTCGGGAGACGTTGTGGAGATGGAGGGAAAAAAGGAACCAATGGGGGCGTTCAAGACTCCTTACGTGCTGTGAATGCTTAACATAAAGTGCTACTGTTTCATTACTCGGTTAAGACTCAGCGTGGTTTAGCGTTTAATTTGAATGATGCTTGTCGAGGCCTTTTCCGCGATATATGAATCGACGCTGTAGACTAAAGTTCGATTTTTATTCAAAATTAACTAATTAACTATTAATAACTAAGACTGGCCATCAGTGCTTTGCAGTCGTACTCAATATAAGCTATAAAAGAATACATGACTTAACGCTATAGCACAGAGTTCGAAGTTATAAAGAAAATTAGCTAATTAAAGCTGATAGTTAAGACCTGAAATTAGTCCAGTACAATTATATCCGACAAAAACTACCCGACAATATATGAGTTGATGTTGTAACATAAAATTCAGTTTTTAATCAGAACTAAGTAATTAACATTTTGTTAGGACCTGCAATAGTTATGTGCAATTATACTCGACAAGGGAAAAACAGTCAGACGTTCCACCAGTGACGAAGGACGAGGTCAAGAAAGCACTAGAAACTATGAAAAGGGGGAAATCAGCTGGAGAGGATCAGATAACTACAGATTTGCTGAAGGACGGGGGGGATATCGTGCTAGAAAAACTGGCCACCCTGTATACGCAGTGCCTTGTGTCATCGACGGTACCGGAACCATGGAAGAATGCAAAGATTATCCTCATTCACAAGAAAGGGGACTCTAAGGACCTTAAAAATTACAGACCAATCAGCTTACTGTCTGTTACGTATAAGGTATTTACTAAGGTAATCGCTAATAGAATCAGGACAACCTTAGACTGCAATCAAGCAAAAGATCAAGCAGGGTTTCGGAAACGGTACTCTACTATCGATTATATCCATACCATCAATCAGGTGATAGAAAAATGCTCGGAATATAACCAGCCCTTATACATAGCATTCATTGATTACGAAAAAGTATTTGACTCAGTTGAAACCTCGGCGGTGATGCAGACATTGCGAAATCAGGGGGTAGAAGAGCCGTACGTGAAAGTGCTGGAAGATATATATATAGTGGCTGCACAGCAACCATAGTTCTGCATAAAAGAAGTAACAAAATTCCCATAAAGAAAGGTGTTAGGCAAGGAGACACAATCTCCCCAGTACTATTCACAGCTTGTTTAGAGGAAGTATTCAGAGACTTGGAATGGGAACAGTTAGGGATAAGGGTAGATGGAGAATACCTCAGTAATCTGCGATTTGCTGATGACATTGCCTTGCTAAGCAACTCTGGGGATGAACTGCAAATAATGATTGATGACCTAGACAGAAAAAGTAGAAAGGTAGGCTTGAAAATCAATATGCAGAAGACTAAGGTAATGTTCAACAGCCTCGGGAAGGAACAGCAGTTTACATTAGGTAGCGAAGTATTGGAAGTAGTAGGCGAATATGTCTACTTAGGACAGGTAGTAACCGCAGATCCGGACCACGAAAAGGAAATAACAAGAAGAATAAGATTGGGATGGAGCGCATTTGGCAAGCACTCGCAGATTATGACTAGCAGCTTACCGGTATCGCTCAAGAGGAAAGTGTACAACAGTTGCATCTTGCCTGTACTCACCTATGGGGCTGAAACGTGGAGGCTAACCAAGAAAGTTCTACTTAAGTTGAGGACAACCCAGAGGGCTATAGAACGAAAAATGGTAGGTGTAACATTAAGAGATAGAAAGCGTGCAGAGTGGGTCAGAGAAATAACTCAAGTTACCGACATTCTAGTGGAAATTAAGAAGAAGAAATGGACATGGGCAGGACACGTAGTGCGAAGAGAGGATGGTCGCTGAGGGTAACAAACTGGATTCCAAGGGAAGGAAAGCGTAGCAGGGGGCGGCAGAAAGTTAGGTGGGCGGATGAGATTAAGAAGTTCGCAGGGGTCAAGTGGATGCAGCTAGCACAGAACCGGGTTAAGTGGAGAAATATGGGAAAGGTCTTCGCCCTGCAGTGGGTATAATCAGGCTGATGATGATACTCGACAAAAACTATTCAACGATATATGGCTTAATGATGTGGCCTAAAGCTCATTTTAATGGCAATTACCTAAGTAGCGGTAACTAACTGAGATCTACAGTTAGTTTCATGCAATTAACTCGACATAGCCAATCTAACGATATAACATTTGTGGCTATTGCGCTTTACATAAGCTACAGAGCCACGACGGACACATTCGTAAAACACATTCTGTACACGGCGCGCATCAGCCAAATAATGCTATGCATTAAACGTAGAGATCCATAATATAGGCACCGTGACACAATCGGCAGAGATAATGCCAGTCGATTTGACGTAGGCTAACTTTACCTGGAGCGAACCACAATCCCAATTTCTCACGGCATAAGCAAATTAGATGAGCAGGATGGTGAACGGATGTGAAGGAAGAAAAATGAGAATGCGGCTGCTGCGAAAAAGTCCTATTTACCACTTTCGCGCGGGCACTTTAAGTCGATCGAAATCGAGCTCGGTACGGATCCGGCGTTTCTACGCGGCGAATTCAATCACGATCGCCGACGATCCTGCCCCATCGCCTCGACCACGGCCGAGCAGTCGTTGCCATCCCCGTTCTCAGACATTTTATGAAACACAGCAATTGAAAGTAAGGGTTATTATAAAACATTCAGTTTTAAAATAGAGAACTTTTTCTTTTTTTATGTGATTTGAACTGCAAAGCTATGTTCAAAGCCTTGACACCATGCACATGCATGGTTTGGCAGTGATAATCAAACGTGCGGGCTCAACGGCGCGTTTGCCGGTTTCCGTTATTTGCTAGTCGCCTGGTGCCCTGCCTGCGTGCACAACGGATGACACAACTGCTGATCGTACACGGAAGCTGTGGTCAAAGAAAGCAGAAAAATGTTTTACTCAATCTTGCATTTATATATATATTACGAACCAATCAATACGCTGATAGCGCGTGCAGCGCCATCTCTCATGTAGCGATCTAACCTGTCGATCGGAATCAAGTGGGTACGTGTAGCATGGTCCATCTAGACCACGCTTGAAACTTCAATCACGATTGTTGCCGATAGCGATCCTAGGTGCCTGTGTGACAGCGGTATTATTACGAGGTATTGGTACCACAGGCTGATTTCGCATGTGTAATCGCGGTGTCCGCATTGGATAACATCCTCTCTCAGCCGTAAAGGTAAATACTTATGGCGGGAAAGTTCCGAAGTAGAACGCGTAATGCTGATTACTACAGACCTCGAGTATTGGTTATCGAAGATTGAGTCCAGAACTTCCCAGGGCGTGTGCCTCAGTGTATGCTCACAGCGGACTTTCTTTTCTTCGCTAGCTTGGCAGCGGAAACAACGATAAAAATTAAAAATACGGACAATAATACAAAGTAAGAGCCCAAAAAAATGTGAAGTAATAAAGAGATTAAAACATAGATTAAAACGAAGTGCCTGAATAATTCTGCACTGAAGATCTGTCTGGGCTTGTAAGGAGCTGGCTCGAGTACCATAGGCGCTCGAAGGTCATTCGGCGAGAATGGAAGCAGGATGGGAGAACGGATGCCGCCTGGCGTTTGCAGACCATAGTGCAAAGGACTCTACTTCGATGCCTGGCAGATATATACATTGTTTTCACCGGAGAAAACAGATCCTTATTGCAATATTACGCAACAGTGTTACGTAAATCGAAACGTCGGCGAGAGATGCCCGAGCTCCCATGTTCGGCATGCACTTTCCACTTTTGTTTTGCGACAAGCTGCGCATTTCGCGAAATAACAAAGCGAAGATAGACACAATTTTTGTCGGTGTCTGTAAATGATCTAATTATTCTTCGTTAGGGAAAATATCGCAGTTGACACAACGCGCAACATTGAAAATGGTGCTATTAACACCGCGACGAACGCGCAAAAGTTGACAAAAGCAAGGAGGCGAGCGTAAAAGATATGCGGTCTGTGTGTGTTCTTGTCCGACGCCACTTCATTTTTTATCTTTTTCTAGCGTACTGACCACGCTGTGCGCGCAATCGAAGCGGTAGCAACTTACTAAGGCACCCACACAACAACCTTCATAGCGCAGACGTTTCAAACACAGCTGCCCTGCGTAACATAACACTATTCAGGTTTGAATGACTGCTAGTGGTGCGCCCTAACACAGCATTACATTGTTTATACCGCAAATCCTGCTATGCGTTACTAACCTGTTATAGGCAAATAATTATGGTGGAAATTAGGGACTCCTCAGGGACGTTTTCTTGTGTTGATAAATGTGAAATAATAATCTCGTCATGAAGATGAGCAAATAAAAAGCAGAAGAAAAACAATTACAAGGGTTCAACGCTGCTGAACCAAATATTGAGCTAAAGCATTAGCTGCGGATGACCGAGTGTTGTTCTCTTCTTTTTCTTCTTCCTCAGCCCACATATAAAGCCCCGCTTTAACCAAGCCTTATGAACGTGCCTTAGTGGTGTATAGGGGTAACGTGAATGCCAGGGTCCTAGCAGGGGGGACTAAAGATTAGGCAGAATGCTGTTCCCGTTCAAAGGCTCCAGCATCTTTAGCAAACATTTGGCTTAAAAACCGGTCATTACGGTGAAACGTTTTCTATAGAGTTTCTCCTTGATTCTTACGCAGACGGATCCAGACATGTGCGAAACGGCGAAATGCTTTGGGCGATCTCCGGCAGGGTTTTCTCCAGGGCCGACGATTGGAGGATAATTTATTCGTCCTCACGCAGTTCACAGAGCCATTAATGTAGCACGGCAGAGGGTCCTGGACGTGGAGAAGGAATATGACTGCGTAGACATATATATCATGTGAAATAGGTTGCTCCCAAAGGCCTGCACGAAAAGATGGTCACCTTGTTACACGTTCTCTGCACAAACATCAAAGTAGCCATGGATTGGCAAGACCTTCAGTTTTAACCGGTCGAGGTGCAGCGGGGTTTGCGACAGGGATTCCCTTATTCCCCACTGTTACTCATGATACTGAGGAGCGATGAGGAGGGTGAACTGGAAATGTGGGGCAAAGAATTCGACCTGATGTACATGAAGAGCGGATGGTTAGTGCATAAGCTCCTACTAGGCTTGTTTTACGCCGACGACATTGTAAGAGCTCGGAGGTAGGTCCGATGCTGGGTGTCTGCAACTCGCATGCGGAAGGAAGAGTGCGGTGCAGTGATGATCACATGTTAAAGCTTCCGTGAAACGAAGCGACTGCTACAAGGGAGTGAAAACCTACAGATGCCTCATGATAAGCATCACGACAAAGCGTATATATCCAACTGTGCGAACAGCCTCCATGCGAAGGCGATGCGTAATCAGGGTGTCCTCAGAATCAAGGACCTGTGGTCTTAAATGTGATGGAGGAACTGCGCACCATGTAGAATGCAATGATGGTGCCGGGACTGACATACGTAAATGCAGTGTTGCTTATCTGGTTAGGAACATGATAATTCCTGGAGCAAATGCAGATAGAGGTGGAGCGGCTGGTGCCGGTTGTCCATTGTTCTTCAAAGAAGGTGTACAGGGTGATTTAGGATGATCCTCATTACAGGAAGGGGAGCCAGTGCTCAGAATTGCTTCGAGATGCGTTCGTTGGCTCAAGGAGGAGGGCGTTGGGCACACTGAGTGCAATGTTGCCTCATATATTCCAGGTGTGTGCACACGCTTGAAAGGAGTATGCG
Organism: Amblyomma maculatum; assembly: GCF_055883805.1. Taxonomy (NCBI): domain Eukaryota; kingdom Metazoa; phylum Arthropoda; class Arachnida; order Ixodida; family Ixodidae; genus Amblyomma; species Amblyomma maculatum. The sequence continues at coordinate 9,007,414 of NC_139349.1, read as the reverse complement.
TGCGCTAAGGACCAAGTAAAAGGTACCGTTGCCGTCAATGACGAACACTAGAGACGCCTGCTGGACCAAACATCAATAGTGCGCGAGCAGCTAGTTACGAATGAGACGAAGCGGTAGAAAACCGGCGCAGCAGCTAAGCCTTTTCGCAACATGTGTCACCCGCACAAAACAGACACTGCTCATGTGGAGTGCTCTGCTTTTTGGGCTCTTGGGGGGGGGATGCTGCCGCGAGAAACATTGCATGAGCGGACCGACGGCATGGGCAACGCGGATGTCTTGTGTGCGGACGGGAGATGATTGAACTTATATTTGTGATTTGTCAAATGCTGTTGTCATTCCAGCATGAATGTACTTTGCCGAAGATCCTGGACATTTCTTTGTTTTTTTTTTTCTTTAACGCAAGCTTGCCATAAGGCATAAAAACCTGCGTAAATTATTCTCCGTTAGGAACCGGAGAAGGCTCCTGCTCTTATTGTTGTCAGTGAGCCATTTGGAGAAGTCCTCTTCCCTTATTGCGGTTAGTCCCACTTCCAGCGCATGCGCCTAAATGCAGGATGTATTACGAGGGGAAGGAAAATCTTTTCATTTTTTTTTCAATTATACAATCTCGAAAGCCTAGAAATATCATTTTTACCGACCGAATACGACTTCCTAGGCAGCAAGGTTCTGCACAAAAAAAAAAAAAAAAAAAGAGAAAAAAAAAAAAAAGCTGCCAACATTTGGCGGCTGTTATGGACAGAGTAATAAAATGCTGGACCCACTCGTCAAATGCACTAAAACGGAGCATAAGGGGGTATTCTGACATCCTTTGAGAGTAACCTGGCACTCGAAACGATGAATCACGTGTACACACTTTGGTGGGGATTGCAGCCTACTTCTCATTCAACTTTAATGCCTGCCTCGAGAAGCAGAAAATGTTACTGACTCGCGCAGTAGCTAGCCATTTTTAGTTTGTAGACTGGTGTACAGAGGTCTTACAGGGCGCAGATTTCAATATGTCATTAGTATCAATAGTCTGAAGCGCCAATAGGAGTTTTAGGCAGGAAGAAACCATAAAGAAGCCTCAATGCTTTCAATATCTGGAAGCTTCGTCCAACATTAAGGCCTGCACATAATAATTCGAGCATGGTTTTGAAAAACATGACCTTCACTCCGACGCTGCGTGTTAATCTTTTCTATAGGGTAAACCTGAACTGAGACTAGGGAAATTCTTCCTGATAAGCTATACATCTAAGCTTGTTATAAATGATTCTTTTATTGGCTTTATTGCGCAGACAGTGGCTTTATTCTAAATCTTGTAGCGAGTGGTGCCGAAACGAACGGAGGACGAGATTGTGCGAGCCAGCGGGCCAACCTGTAGCTCAGGCTTCTGGTAACATAATGCTAAATCCGGGCATGTTTTGTGAGCCCAACATTCGAGCAAGAGCACTGACGCTATAGGCGCTACTTCAATCAGAGAAGCTTCCTAAGTTTCAACAAGGTGACACAGTTCAGAAAATGAGCACAAGAGGCGTCACCATCACCACCCTCCGTTGGTGACTTCGTGTAATATGCAGGTAAATGTTGGCCCAAATCAGTTCCGTTATGCGCCGAGAACTGCTGACATTTTCGCGCCAACGATTAAAAAAAAACAGTTTAATTATCACAACAGAGCAATTATCCACTTTCATAAAGAGACATTGTTTTTCGCCGTAGTGTTTAGATTGCCTTTACTTACAGCTTCCTCGGAAACGGTCTCTGGAGCCAGCGTTGCTCAAGAATCAATTTAAATTAAATCCTGATTTCTCAGCCCACTCGATCTATATTCTTTATCAAGGAATTTCTCTCTTCGTCACATGAACAGGACAGTTGGGCAAGTGCGCACGGTGGGATTCCGTCTATCTAGCGCGCTACTTCAATCAGAGCAATTTACGCCCGACCGCATTCGAGCATGCGCAGTCGAAGTTTCCGGTCTGACCAGCGCGGTAAATTCACTTTCGCGTCGGGCCAACCGAGAGACCCAATACGAGAGAATCCCATTATTTTGACAGCAAATTCAATCTTAGAGCAGCGAACTATTAGGCCTCCCCTGACGATAATGACTGCCTAATCGTCTCCTTGGGTTCGCCCAATTTCGATAAACAATCGTCATTGCTAGCCAAAGATTGTGCGCGCACGGGAAACGGACTTAGCGAACAGTCCAACTGAAGCGCATCCGCATGACCTGCCCTACAGTACTCGCGAAACATCTCTCGCGCGGTGCCCAGAGGCCGTCCCGACTTCTGGCGGAATTCAATTATTCCAACAGTCTTACCAGCGCACGGCCTGCCGCTTTCCGCCAAGCGGCCATCTCCGCTCGACGCCGCCGAATCACAGGAGAGGGGGCCAGGAAGAAGGGGAGGACGATCAATCAGCGACCAGAATCGCGCGTCTCTGGTAAGCGTGAGATCTACTTTCTGCCAGGGACCATTTCGTCAATTACACGGCACTGTCTGGCCTACGAGCCTAACAACGCCGCGCTGTCGGGCGCGAGGGAGTGGGGCCGAGGTCCGGACCAGAGCGCCGTATAACCGGAGTCTATCGCCTCCTTTCCTTGCTGCGGCGCGCCTGCTGTTTCGGCGAAGCGGACGCGCTGGAGGGCGGCCAAATGCTGCGCGCTCCTCTCTGGCTGCGGTTACAAGACCAGCGCCAACTGGCACCTCTTCCCTCTGCATACACACGCATCGCTCGTGTGCTTATCATGTTACGGAGCAGTTTCGGTTCCTCGCCAGTCCCGCACAGAGGAGCAAAGTATGCCGCTTGTTTACCTCAGTGTTGTCTTGCACTCACCCTCCCTCACTCTGTGCAGTTGGGCGCCAAGGTGGTCCTGCGCTGCCTGGTCGCGCCTGCTTCGGGGCTCGCCTTGAAAACTTTGTTTGCGCCATAATGTTTCCTTCCATTTTGTTCTTTGCCTCCTCTTTTCTGTTATGGGCGTCCCTTTTCCTTCCTGTTGGGACGTCCCCAGCTTTCTGCGCTGCTTCCTCCTACGGCGCAAAAGTTTAAGCGCCACTTGTTTGCGTGCATCTCCGTAGCCCACACACACACCCTTTATCTCTCTTGGCGAGCAGAGGGCGTTTGCAGAGCACAGGGCGAATTTGCGGGGACGCGTTAGAGTCCGACTCGATTATCGCGGATGGACGGGAAAAGTGTTGTTTGAGTTGGCGGTCAGTGAACAAAGAGTAATTAGATAGCGATGCCTGCCCCTTCCGACTCCTCTTTCATCTCGTACCGATCCAGAAATGTTCCGGGGTCGCAGGCCGGAAGGATGTTCCAAGCGCCAATAAAGTGAGAGGAACGACTTCCTTCGCGCTCGTTTGTAATCGCGTTCATAAATACGGTACAGGCTGGTCAAACATGAGCATTCTTATTATATTATTGTCCATAAATCGAAGTCTGCTAGGTGTCACGCGATGTGACGCCCTAAAGATAATACGAAGCTTTTTTAGGGAAAGCATAAGTCCAAATGACAATGTCGACTGCACGACAAGTATACTTCTATCTTATTTTTATTGATTACAGTTTCGAAAAACATGTGAATGCAATAAAGCGTATATACTTCAGTGATATCACCTTGCGGACGTCTTGGTGGATGCCCAGAAAAGAAGCACGGCAAAAACATGACGCTTCCTGTGCTGCAAAAGCGAGCGGCTGTTTCTTCCGCCGCAGAAATAAAACATCCCCATCGAACCTACGTCTGAGAAAATGGATCAAAGAGCAAATAGTTCAGGCACATAGCTAGAGCCAAGGCTGAGGCAAAAGAGTATAACCCGATGAACCATATTCTATGTACAAACGCCATTAAATAACTGCAAGGGCACGTCTTTACCTCTTGCGAAGTCGGCCAATAGCCACTAGATCGCCGCCGAGACTGCAGTCATTACCGCTAGTCACCGACGGGGCCTGAAGAGGTTGCCATTGCCACCACCAGGAGAGTAAAGTTGAGACCAAAAAGAAGTTCGCACAAGTGTGTCGCCATCTTGGCCGCCATTATCGCTCATCACCGTGGTCAGCATAGGTTTTTCCCGCTCAGTCAAAACTGAGTCAAAATTCGGACTGGAGTTTTAAAATCTGCGGTAAAAAACACAGCTTCACAAAATTTTCACGCATTTTTCAAATTTTAGAATACATTTTAGACACTGTTTGGGGCATAAGAAGTTAACGTAGGATGATTGTGAACCCCATTCGCGAGCAAAAACTCTGAATTTCGATTTGAAATTTCAGTTTTCGAGTGGCGCTGCAGCTTGCAGTTGCAAGGTCAAATCATCTCAAATAAAAAAAAAGAACCACTTGCGTTCTCATGCATTGTGAAGGAATTTGCGTGCGTTATATGCAAGGAAAAAGGTTCGAAATAATCTGGAATATCGATTCACGCACGTGTGAGCAAAGGCGCCTTGTTGCACTTACGTTTTCCAATTTCATGACAGCTTTTACCCTCCCCAAAGAGAGCTGTGCGTCAGCTATAGACTGCAACGCGTGTGGAAGAAAAACTCCTTGCGACAAATGACATTAAGCGAAATGAACATTTTTATTCATTGATTTCCTTACAGGACCAGCTGGACGAGCGGTTCGATGCCATGCATTTATCACCATCTCATTTAGCCCGGAGCAGGCTGCTGTGCTCGTAGCATTCTCAACATTTCTTTTTATTTACAATGCCCTTACAGACCCGCACAGGGGTATTACCTGGGTCTATTAATGAACACCATAACAATAAAGTGAACGTAAATGTACGCGAGCACCCTTTGACGCTTGTGGTACGAAGCGCTGGCCCTTCAGAATAAGCCAGGCAGGGCCACTGCTGTGAGATTCGTCACTGTTATTGTGTTCGTCTTCTTGTGCCAAAGCAATGTTATGACGTGTTTTCAGGCAATAGGGAACAGAGGGAATGCGTGGGTGCTCGATGGGTGAAATACACGCGAAGCGCGCAACATTCCCAGTGCTAGCTGACCGGCGTTAAGATAACAACACGGAAGAAGCTTGCCACCGATATGAAGTTACTGTAGGCAAGCAACGCAATATACCATCACAAATGCTCCAGACGCGACTATTTCGCCGTTGTTTACAGCAGCTACAATACAGCAGCCGCCAGTGAATTGCACGCCACCATCTTCCAAAGATCCACGTTTCAGACCTTGTTCATCGACAATGTTCAGCAAGTATAAATAATCTGGCATCCATTATACAGGTTATTGATGACGACAATCATGAGTTCACCACTTGAAATGTATTGGCGGAATGGGTAGCTTTTCCTCTAGAGTGAGTATATTAGCTCTATGGCTACCGCGAAAGTTCTTTCCTGAAGCTATGACCGCAGCCATCTAAACCGGCATCCAGCATGGCGGCCGCATCTACCGAGCGCCAGTATTTCAAAAACAGCACTGAATATATGAATCACCCAACCAGCGTAACCGGCGACTGTGACCCCGGTCGCTACAGCCTAGTCGGCAATCAGCGCAATCACGCTAAGGTGCAGACAGTCGCCTCCTGAGCGCAGACAAATGGCACGGATGAAGAAAGGGAGCCAGTAGACTCGCTACTTGCGCAGAAATTTTTAATTACTGCCGCTTTGGCCGCAAGCTTGTCTCACCACGACATAAGAGCTTGACCAGGGAAGATGGCGTCGCGTCGCGAAGACTGCAAGCTTCTCGCTGTCTTCCAGAACAATCCCACCCACGATCAAAGCTGCCCTTACTATGGCGAACAGGTCAAGGTTTACCACATAAACTGGAGACTGTCACTGTAGCCCGCTAGTCAATCTCTACGCTTCGCAGTCGTAGTGGGAGCACCGGCTCCTGACCGAGGACGCCATGGGTCAACTTCAAATGGCTCGACGAGCACGGGTTGCAATCACGGCTGCAAATGAACGGGAGTGGATCTCCTGGAAGCATCGATTCAATCCTGTCCCTCTCCAACGCGTGTCGGGGTATGTTAGAATTTGTCGCTAAATGCACTCACTCACTCACTCACTCACTCACTCACTCACTCACTCACTCACTCACTCACTCACTCACTCACTCACTCACTCACTCACTCACTCACTCACTCACTCACTCACTCACTCACTCACTCACTCACTCACTCACTCACTCTCTCACTCACTCACTCACTGGCAAACACAATGCGGTGATACATGTTTACTGATGTGACTCACGGCTTTAAAGCAAAATTTCACTGAGAAACAATTTTGTGTACAAGCCCTTTAAGCCGAAAGCTTTAATGACTCATCGGCAGCCTAACTCAACTCGGTGTTGTCGTGTGAGTGAAGTGGTCATAAAATCTTAGGTTTGTCACGCAACACTGCGATGTCGTCACTACCGGGGGTAGTCAAGAATAGGCGCCAAGCTTGAAATGCCTCTTGGTCCGAGTGACCACACAAAAACAAATATCTTGGGTTACACTGCATTGCCTTTAAGGGTGGAGTCTTGTAGACTGCGAGGCATTAAGAACGCTTGATTAAGTTGGAATTAGGCGTAATAAGATTTATTGCAGTGAGTTAAAGGTGGGTCCTGGTCAATTGCGGCGAATTGTATTGAATTATGTTGCATTTCAATAGATTACGGTTGATTTTGAGGTTTCTGGTAGAATGTGGTCGAGGAGAAAATACATTTTATTAAGGTAGGTTGCGGTGGATTAAGGATGGATTCCAGAAGAGTGTGATAGATTAACATGAATTACTTTGGATAAGTTGGTTACAACAGATTAGTGGCTGTATTGAAAAAAGCCAACACTGGTCGCATTCACAGCACCTAAGTAGTCATAAGTGTCGTCGGTAACTTATCCGAGAGTGGAGGAAAGGATGAAGGAAAATTGTTAAATGCCTGCATATATTTAGGTTTGCAATGTAGATAAAAGTGCCACACAGCAAAATATTGTACACTTAATAGTGATCCTTTTCAGTCACTTGCCGAGTGGTGCAGTCGGGCAAGCATTTCCTCGCCTTTATAGCTTTTACTCGAGGGTGACACATGTCGAAATGTCGAACGGGGAACTGACGTCGCTTATGTGATTTTCCGTGAAAGGAATTCTACGGCTGGTCGGTAACATAGGATGCCATGTCGTATCTTATTGTGATTTCATTTAGCCCTTGCAAGGTTGGCAAAAATTCGGATGTTTGAAGCTGAAACAAGGTAGATTTCCTGTCGCATTCAGCGTCCAAGTTTTAGCATTTGTCGTTCTCGTCAATAACGGGTACAACCGACCAGTGTCAAGCTTTTCCCATATCACCGTTTGCCACGCCGCACATACCGAGCAAGTGCATGCCGTGGAATCGTTCGACAAGAGGCGGTGGGCCCCCTTTCGCAAGCATGTGTCCCAAAGAGTTGCCTTTCTATGTAATCGAACTGACACTTTCGGCTGGTGTGGCGGCAATCAAAGCTTCCTCTCGTCAGCGGCATATGTGTGTGTGTGTGCCGCGGACAGCTCGAGCCTCGATCTTGGAAAGCCTCGGCTGAGGACGGTAACGATGATTGCCGAACTTGGGCTGTTAGGTGACAGCGAAGGGAAATGGGAGAATGGGGACGGCGAACGAAGCAGGACAGTGCGGGTGCCTCTGCGAGGCAACAATTGGAAGAGGGACACAGATCAGCAACATCGACTGCCGTGCAAGAAAGCATGGCGGAGAGGAGGATGAAGACGCGCCCTTCAGCGGCGCGAGCGAAGTTATTCGCCGTCGGTCATGACGTCGCGCCGCCATCTTCATCAGCGCTGGCGGCGTTAGGGAACGGCGCGCGGCGTTCGTTAGCCCGGTGTCTGCCGCAGCCCCCCCCCCCCCTTCCCCCTCATACCCGCGGTCGTTATGCCGATAAGCGTTGCCAACACGAATAACGACGCTCTTTGTGTCGGACTGCCCCGCGGGGCTCTCTTCCTCGTTAAGCGGCCGCCGCAATGGGCGCGGCGCAGGCAAATGAACGGACCCTGGCCCAAGCACATCTCCCTCTCCTTCCATGTTCACTTCCTCCTTCTACATCCTCTCTGCCCTGGCGTTCGCTGCTGGTCTCAGGGCTCAATGAGGAGCCGGCACTCCTCCCTTCACCGTCCGCTGCCGCCGGGCGTGAATGTATGTATGCATGCATGCAAATGGCCCCAGCGTGAAACATGGTGAGCGCCGCCGTCACCACCGCGTCCGCCGCGGGGGTGGCGAGAAGTTCCCCGTCGCCGACGTCGGAGATTTGGGGAGCAACTCCGCCACTTTGTACGGAAAACGCACAAAGAAACAAAAGCAACGGCGAAGTCGAGCATCGCGACAGGCGTTTGCAGTGACTGAGTGCCCCGTGCCGCTTCAGACGGCCCTCCGTTGGGAACGGTCCAGAAGCAGGAGACACAGTTACGTGTGTAAAAGCAAAAGAAGCATTGGAAATGTCGTCGTCTTTGTGTATGTGCGTATATCTAGACGTTCATTTTTCTTGTTTTCTTAAACACTCGTGGACACGGATCGTCGGCGCTCATCAGTTTTTATGCTAACGAAGCGGGGGTTGTCAGAAATAATTTACTGAGCACCGCGGAAAGAATACATCGAGGGCTATGATAACTAAGGGCTCGCTCGTTTGTTCGCTGGCCTGAGAAACAGCCTGAATCTCACAACTTTAGAGAGATGCAGGTGCGTAGAAGCAAAGTAAAAATAACTGCCACAGAACTGCATTTCTTCAGAGGTGATTGTCGTTGCGACAAACATGTCCCAGACCTCCAGTGCGCACTCTACAACCAAGAAAAATCAGAAAGCTTGATGTGTATACTTAGCACTTCCTATTTCACAAAAACAAAATTAAAGGCTCGGAAACTTTAGGAATTCCCAGACGAACGCGGAACTTTACGTTTCTAGCAAATGCACAGTAAGGGGTTCGTTGATCACCTAACGCGCTTCCGACGAAAACTCAGCTAACGCTTCGTCTGCATCAGTAGAAAAAATGGAGAGAAATTGCTGAAGAGCACTTCCTTCGCGCGTCACAGAGCTTCGAGACGTTCATTTGTAATTTTTCTTTAAGAAATGCGTTTTTCGTTTCTAGAAGCGACTCAACACAGCTATTCTGTCCAAGCGGCACGACTCACTTGGTTCTAACTGCGCTAGACGCTTCGGAAATAAACGAAGAATATAGTGTACAATTGTATACGCCGTTCCTCTAAGCCTCTGTAATCACATTTATTCCATAAATATTCCCGTGGTAAAAAACAAAAACAAAAAAAAAAACTACACGACCGAAGGTTGCTGCACATCCGTCATTTTAAGAAAAATGAATGCAAGAATTTTTCGGTCAATGAACGTCCTAGCCTCTAGAAACGCTCATCTAGGTCAGAAAGCAAACGTTAGTGCTGACTGCGCTGTAATTATCTAAGACATGTCGAATTCCTTACTCTATGAATTCATCATCCGCGGCCAATATACCGTACTTCACGTTTTTTCCCCCTCCCAAGCTCACGATTCCGCATTTGCTTCTTCATACCGTTGGTGTTGCAGCTTTTCGGACTACCTTTTTCGCTTTCTTCTTTTCTTTAAATAGCTATTTGAAGAAAGCTCACAAAAGTATGACCTGACTGCGCTTTACAAGCACCCTCATGGGCAGGGGGAAAATACGTGGAAAATAAACGCACGCAAAATACGAATGAATGAACGAGGTATTAAGCCAGCAATGCTAAGAGCGACTCGCATATGCCCGCTTATTGAAGAGCTATCCCACATTCAAAATTGCAAATTCTTGGAGTGCTCATTTTTCCATCGGAGGATATTTATCTCGTCAGGTTTATGTCGACTTGTCTGGAACACTGAGATTTTTGTGACTATGTAGAAGCCGTACCTGCGAGCTAAGTTCAACTTCCGATCCTTCGGAGTCATTTTGCTAAGTGAAGTTAAATGGGTTGGCAATATTTTTGGCACAAGAGAAGGAACGCAGTTTTTAGGTGCTCTTGTGTGCATCGTTATTTTTGCTCCTTCCCGTGAAACTGTATTGTAATGAACGGGCCCTCATTTGCTTGCTCGGAGAATACGGGTGCTGCTTCACGCGTGCTCACGTATACTGACTACTCGAAACATATCCCCAAGTAAATTGTAATTATAAGATCGGACCTTTCAGTAATGCGACGTTAATATAATCTGCAATCATGAGATGGCTTCCGAATTTAGTCAATGCGGTGTTTAATATATGAGGAGCTGAAAGTCAGAAAGTAAATGTTATGTGCATGTGGACTGTTTCCAGCCTTGTACACTTTACCGAAAAAAAGTAACAGTTTACAATAACAATTACTTCTTCTGAAATAAAGTAAGTTCAGTAATCAGCTAAATCTCTTGAAAAGTAATTTAGGAATTGTAGAATCGTAATTGATCACTATTACGTGACTTTTACGTCGCCTTTCAGTAGTTTAACAAAACTTGAAGTTGGGCTAGATGGTGCATTGTAACTTGACTGAAGATAAAGCGCACGGGAAGACACACACAAGAGAAGAAGACGCATAGCGCGTGTCCTGTGTCTTCTTCTCTTGTGTGTATCTTCCTGTGCGCTTTATCTTCTGTCAAGTTTCAGTAGCTTAGCACAGATGTGCTCGGATGAGGATGAGCAGCTGCGAATTGCTTTATCTACAGCCCGTGACAGTGCATGCGTTGGCAAGTTTAACTGCATGTATTTGTTCGAAGCTTTGATCGATATACTTTCCACTTATTGTGAAAATAGAAACACAGAGATGTTCGTCGACGTACGCTCTGCAGGGAAGAGCGATGCTTCAACGTACAGACTTTGCGGACCACCACAGAGCCACGCAGAACACCGCATTTTGCTGCTGTTTGGCCTCTCAGAGGACAGAAACCTGAGGTCACCGAGCATAATCATTCATTGTGCTGCAGTGGTGGATCGCGAAATGCAAATCACGCAGCACGGGGCTGCTGAAATGCAGGCCCCGTGTAGCTGTACAGCGAGAGAATTCTATGTTACACCAGCGCTTGCCAATGATTTCAGGTTCTCGAAGTAACACCACTGGCTATAGATTCTTTTTTTTTTAATTTAAGAGCGCGCTGATAATGCATTACTGGAAAAAATATTAACGTCACAGAATACAAAATTAACAAGCATACATGTTTAGAAAATCCGAAGAAACTTCAACTGATTAAAAGCAATCAACTAGTGTAGCGCACATGCACCAGTCTGACTGCCCGTTAGCGAGACTTACATTACAGAAGGTTATGACTTGTATGGAGAGGTTATTTTCGTAAATAGTGAAGTATGTCCGCTAGCAGCATCCTGTAAGAAGTTACAAAAATAAAGTCAGCTTACTTCAAGTAACGTTCCCTAGTCTCTTGAAGTTCACCCAAAAATTAGGGCACAGTGATTTTCAGGTAAGCTTTAGTCCCCTTTGAAGTCAGACCACACGAGGGAGACAACCTTTTGGCCGGCGTCTACAAAATGGCTGTGACGGTATGTTTAATGCATGCAGATCCTTCCCAGCAGTAGGTTGAAAATCTGAGTATCAACAAGAACGGGCTGACGTTTTGTAACCTGCATCACAAATGAAGAAAATCGCCGTGGCTTTACTACGACGTATCGGAGCGGACAAAAGTAAACGGAGCACGCTATTTGCTTATAAAAATTTTCACACGTTTCACAATTGAAATTGGCAGCCGTAGATGTGCGAATCTGTAGCAGACGCCAGTGCACGTTTACTTGTGCAAATATTGTTGCAGGTTCTAGGGGTTAAAACTACGTTCATTGTTTCAAACGAAAAATACGCCCGCGCCGCAACATGTCACTCCCACACTCTTAAGTCCGCTTTGCTGCCCAACGGCCCAGTTCAAACAGCGCACCACAGATCACACATGCTTTTCCCGTTGTCCCGACGCCATCATCCTTTCCTCTCCGCGCATATCTAGCCTCGACCCCAAACCACCACCTCGCTACCCTCGTAACCACCGGGCACCTAACAATTGTTTTCTTATCTCCTGTACAGAAGGCGCGATTTTAATTTGAACGTGTAAATGTGCCCCGTTTGCTTATGACCGCATTTGTACTTAGCTATTGAATACTGGTAGGGTAGGGGTAACATTAAGAGATAGAAAGCGTGCAGAGTGGGTCAGAGAAATAACTCAAGTTAACGACATTCTAGTGGAAATTAAGAAGAAGAAATGGACATGGGCAGGACATGTAGTGCGAAGAGAGGATAACCGATGGTCGCTGAGGGTAACAAACTGGATTCCAAGGGAAAGAAAGCGTAGCAGGGGGCGGCTGAAAGTTAGGTGGGCGGATGAGATTAAGAAGTTCGCAGGGGTCAAGTGGATGCAGCTAGCACAGAACCGGGTTAAGTGGAGAGATATGGGAGAGGCCTTCGCCCTGCAGTGGGTATAATCAGGCTGATGATGATGATGATGATGATGATTGAATATTGCGTTTCGCGCAGTGAAACGGCTGCCAAGGTCCTCTTTATTCCATGTCACGCTCTGCGCCATGGCTCAGTTTTGAATTATTTGGAAATTCTGGCGCAGATGTACGCGTCATTCATTCCGCTGCGAAAATCTAGGAAAAACGAAAAAGAAAAACCCGGCTTTAAGAGTACATCTCTCGTTTTCACTTCTTGTTTCTCAAAAAAACGTCCCTTCTACCTTAATAAAGAATAAAACGCACAGTTTTAGCTAGCCGTAAGGCTCTGCTCTTTTCAAGAATATATATGAAAAAAAAAAAAAAAAACTATCGAAATCGAGGAATCCTAGAATAATGCGAGTGGTGTCTTAATTAAAATTAATTCGGAACTTTGTTTCGAATTCGTTCGATGATTTCAGTATAATGAGCTCTGCTTCCTTTGTTATATTTGTCCTATGTATGATGCTACCCAATACCGTACACGTGGATTCATTATTTGAAGGCAAGTCCTCCTTTCATTTTATTTTTATCCAGAAACACACAGCCTCGAGAGCCTTCTTCCGCTTGGGGATTTCATACGGGATTGATAATTAGAGACAGTTGAAAGCAGCCGCCTGGAATATTCGTCTCTTTCGTCTGTTACGTGCATTAAAAAGGGGTTTTGAACTCAAAGCTGCTCTGTTTTCTGGAGATACGAGTACCGTTTCACCTTGTCCGGCGCTGTACAGTGACGGCCAAAGACAGAGGTCAAGTAGCACATAATGTGATGGATTTAAGGCAGCCTGCTTGCAGCCAACTGGAAAAGAGGAGATAATGTGGCGTCTGACCGGGCAACTACGAGAAATAATGATGTTACGGGCGCGTGGCGCTTCTTATAATACCGGCTTTAAAGTTTTCTTCTGTGCAGATAATAACTACTGAAAAGAAAAAACAAAAACAAACGCGAAGCTGCGAATTAAATTATAACATTGCTTTTAGTCTAGCTAATTCCATCAGGATTCACTTCGCATGGGAGTCACGCTTTTTTGATGACGTTGCAGTGTTTGAGCTTTTGCCCCGGAAGATGGAGAAACGTAAAAAAACAACAACAACAAAAACGCATGAATACTGTCACTACAATATTAGTGTGGTTGTTGCAAAATTGCGTTGTTGCAAACTTTCACACGCACACATAATCACACACAGGTGAGTTTTAAAGGATCTCGATCAACCCCTTGTGCTTGAGAAAAGTTAATAAAGCCTTAGTAACTCGCGCAGCCAAAGACCCGTCACACCAAAAACCGAGGACATGTTTAAGGCACAAGATTGTGTCTTTAATTAAGCTCAATTTATTACGCAGTATCCTGCGATGTGCAGTAAACCTTTGACAGGAGGTCACAAAATCTTCGAAATCTTCACACACATCACATGTAGAGCACAGAGGGCTGCTGGCTATATCTATTTTATGTAAGAAGTAGTTTGTGTACGACACATTCAGGCGGATTCGGTGTGGACAGTTACAATGGCACCTGTTCAAATTGTGAGGAATTCGAAAAACGCAAGTGGGATCTATTCGGTATAGAGGAACTGGGAGGCCCTGCTGCGCTCTACGGACCCAGCTGACCAGGAAACTGTCACAAGCCGGGCTACCAGCGTAATGGACCTTTGGGGCATGAACGCTTGAGTACAGTGGGGCCGTGCCGGGGGCCCAGGGATCTGCGAGTCCCAAACTCCTTTGCTCAAATAAAGTTTTATCCATCCATCCCGGTATAAAGGTCGGTATTGATGATTCGGGTCACACCATAGAGAGAGCTGCAGTCGCTATGATTCAGTGGCTGCAAGTTTTGCTGCACTTCTTCGTGAGAATGGAATTGGAATTGTCTTTGAGGAGTCCTCGGGTAGTACATTTGCAGTGGCGTCGGCGTAGGCATTGCCCGCGATGCCGCAGTGAGCAGGTAACTACTATAGCACAATGCAGTGACTCAGGTCATAGGCCTCAGTATGCAGCTTATTTAGGTCAGTGACGAGCTGTTCCTGAATTCTTGATGATCGAAGCAATTGCAGTGCAGCACGACAATCACTGCAGATAACCCATGCTGCAGGAGGTTGTTGTAGAATATATATAATAACTACTCTCAGAGCTGCATGTTCAGTAGCTATAGCTGAAGTGCGGTGACTGAGTGGTGCCGAGATTGTGGTGTGCATTGATGGTAGCTACACGAAGATGGATGAAGAAACAACTGTAACAGAGCCATCAGTATAGATGGGGCAATGTTGACTGCAACATGCACAGATGTGCCCAAGGGCGAAGTATTTAAGTGCGGGTCCTGGGGTGTGGGCTTTACTTTTGATGCCAGGTATAGTCGTCCAGATTTGCCATGAAGCAAACCCCCATGTTGGGAAAGATGACGGGACTGCGGGTGAATATTGCGCAGACAGTAGATGGGAGTGTGCTGTCATACTTTGCTCTGAAAATGGATGGGTAGGTTCACGTGCAAAGCGCAGCTGTGCAGGAATCAGCTTCTATGGTATCAACACAGTTACAGATAGACATCTGCTCTCCGCCAGAGAACCCACTGTGGAGGTGTTCTTTGGAAGACCAAGACACACTCTCAAAGCTCTGGCCTGCATGACTTCAAGTAGTTTTATGCTTGCCTGTGAGAAGCCTTGAAGAACAGGGAGGCTATAACGCAGAAGACCTTCACAAAGCGCTCCATAATGTCGTATTAATGAATCGGTAGAACAGCCTCTTCTGGTTATTGAGAGCATGCGAAATATAGATACGTTTGAGGAGAGTTTGATCTTAAGTTGTTGAGCGTGTGGTGACCATGGAAGAGACTTATAAAAGGTCACACCTATAATTTTTTGGTGGCTAACGTATGGTATAGGAGTGCTAGCAACTTTCAGCACGTAACGGGAGAGATCACGTCGTGAAAATGAAATTGCTGCGCACTTTTCTGAACATATAACAAGACCTCGCTTGTTTAGGAATAATACAATGCAACCCATTGCTTTCTGTAGTCGTGCATGGACGATGCGCAAAGAACGGGTGGCAAGGAACTATCCGAACCAAGAAGAGAGATATCGAAGAAGGTTGGACTTGAAATCCCTCCTTGAGAAACGCCACGAGACACATGATGTAGGGACATGTCACCTTGTTTCATTGACATGTATATTGTCCTATCACGAAGATAACCAGAGAGCCAGTTGTACATTCGTCCACCAATACCAATCGAACATAAGGCTGAATGAATTGCCTCATGCGTGACGTTATCAAAAGCTCATTTAACGTCAAGGAAGAAAGCAATGGTTATAGACCGCTCAGCTTTGCTGTGCCTGACACAGTTGGCAAGAGCAATAACGTAATCAATACTGCTTCGGCCTTTTAGGAAGCCAGACATTGATCGGGGGTAAATTCTCCTATTTGTCAGGTCCCAGGTAAGGCGTGAATGAACCATTTTTTCCATCAGTTTCCTGACACAGCTTAACAGTACGAAAGGACGATAGGCGTTTAAGTCAATTGATGGCTTGCCAGGTTTAAGGACTGGTATTACGCGCGTAGTCTTCCAGCTCTCTACAAGGCTGCCGGCTATTAAAGAGTTGCTATAGACGGTAAGCAGCTGAGTTTTGGCTTTTCTTCCTAGACGCGACAGCGAAGTGTAGCTGACACGGTCAGGTCCTGGGCAAGATCCTCTGTTGGTAACTGCTAGCGCGGCTTGAAGTTCTTCCATAGTAAACAGTTCGTCTATGAAAGAAGGGTTGGGTAACGGGACAAAAGCGGAGAGCACATTTTGCAGTGAAGGAGCTGCTAATTGAGCAATGATTTTCGAACAGAAAGCCTCTTCTACATGAAGACAAGTTGAATTGGCATTTAGAGCCACGCACTCAAAATGATGTAGTTGTGAGGGCTGGTTTCCTAGGCTCCGTACAATACTCCATGCTTTAGAAGGAGGCTTTCTGGGATCTAATTTTGCACAAACAGATTTCCATTTCCTTCTTGCCAGCTTGTCCAAATGGCTTTGAACGAGTTCTTGTGCGCTCCTAGAAATCCAGATGTCGTCTCTAGAAAGTTTCGTGCGCGCTCGTATTTCTGCTATGCGACGTATACAGTGCTGGAAGTTTTTTTTATGTTCAGAGTCAGCAGCTGAGTACACCTTTGACAGGTGCACTACTTTCGTGGGCAACGTTTAGCATGTGCTACTGCAACAATGAAGGATTTATAATTTAGGTTTCACAGATCCTGCTTCTCTACAGCATCAGCAGAAGCTTCCCAATTCGTGTAGCAAACTTCATGCTGCTGGGAGGCGAGAGAAAAGCCACCAACCTCAATGTATATAGGTAGGTAATCGCTGCCATGAGTCTCGACGTCCACAGACCAGGTTGTTGAAGCTGACAGCTCAGCAGAGATCATGAAGATGCTAAGCGCACTAGACCTTGCTCCTTGGTAGTAAGTTGCTTGGCCATCGTAGAGAAATATTAAATTGTTGGAAAGTGCAAAGTCGAATAGCTGCCGGCCTCTGACTGTCGACATGATGGCTCCCCAAGCAGGATGATGTGCGTTGAAATCTCCCGTTATACTGTGTTGCACAGGGGTACTTCGCACGATACCTTGTAGGCGTTCAATGTTAAAATTAGCACGAGGTGGTATGTAGGCAGCAATTACTATAAACTGCATGTTCATGCACTTTAAAGTGGCTGCAACGTACTCATTATGTGGATCAGTTGGTATGGAATGCTGGATGAAGTTGACGTCTTTCCGGATAGCCAGAAGAACTTTACTGAAGTCCGTACGAGTTTTTGATTGCAGTACTATGTAGCCTGAAATACAGATTGCAGTATTGAGCCGAGATTCTGATATAACAATTATAGGGAAACGATGCTTAAAGATGAAGTGTCGAAAGTCCGAGAGGCGGGGACGGAGGCTGCAGGCATTGCATTGAAAGATGGTGACCTTATTTCTGATGATGGTTTGGTTCGGTTGTAAGGATTTAACGTCCTTACATGCTGTGTAGAGGAATCGACTGATTGACTGCTACCGCCATTGCGCAAGGAGAGGAGAGATGAAATTAAGAATTGTAAGGATGGTTTTCGCCACCGGCGAGGAGAGGGGTATAAGAAAAGCACGTACAGCCTCAATATGCAAGTGAGCACAGTTGGGAACTGGAATATTCAGAGTTTGTGCCAATAGAGGTTTCGCATGAACGGTTCCGGGATGCACACCTCGAATGAGGCTGCTGTGCAGGACTGTCTTGAGGGCTTGGTACAGGTGGTTGATGAACCTCTGAGATGGTTGATGAATCTGGTGATTAGGTATATACGAACTGCAGGGCGTTATGATGATGCCTCTCTTTGACACACAGAAAAATGGCATGCTTATACCAGTTTCGCCGTTATATTCTCATTCGGCTCTCGAGGTCTGTATTCGCAAGCTATTCTGCTCATGCTGTAGTTCATTTCAATTCAGTTCAGTCGTTCAGTCATGTCCGGCTCCTTGTGAGCCTATAACCCATATCACGGTGATATGGGTGATATTGGAAAGCCCGCAGGCTTTCCAATATTCAGCTGAATGTCTCGAGGATGCCATCTAACTATCGTTTTCGCTGCTTACCCCTTCTCCTGTGCCTCCCAATCTTTCCCAGCGTCAAGGTTTTCTCCACTGATTCCTCTTTGAATGAGCTGACAAAAGAAGCTCAGCTTTAATTTTAAAATTTGACCTTTCATTGAGCCGTCAGAGTTTCTGGTCGCCAATATCGATTGATTTGATCTCCTGTCAATGCAAGAAACTCTCAAGAGTCTCCGCCATCACCACAATTCAAAACCACAAAGTCTTCGGCCATCAGCCTTTTTCAAAATCTAACGCTCGCATCCATACATCACAAGCGAAAAACTTATAGCACGAATCATCCGGACCTTGTTTGGCAGTGTGATGTCCCTGCTCTTTACCAGACGGTCAAGGCTAGCCATGGCTATCTTTCCCAGAAGCAGGCATCTCCTAATTTCAGGACTGTAGCCACCTTCCGAGGTAACCATGGAGCCCAAGAAGGCAAAACCCGTCACCGCTTCCACACCGTGTCCCTGCATGTTCCAAGACTTGATAGGGCACAATGCAATGCTATTTGTCTTCTTAATGTTCAGTTGAAGAACAAATTTATTACTCTGTATAACGCGCGTCAAGAGTCCCTTGATTTACCCTTCGCTTTCTGCAATTAAAGTGGTGTACTCTCATATCTAAGGTTGTTGATCTGTTTTCCAGCAATCTTAACTCCAACTGAAGGCTCGTTCAGTAGGGCCTTCCTCATGATGCACTCACTATATAGGTTAAATACAGAGTGATAGTATGCAGCCTTGTCTCACTGATTTCTCAATTGGGAACCAATCAGTAATATTATGTTCAGTTCTGACTGTAGCCTCTTGTCCTTCATACAGCCTCCTGGGGAGACCGATGATGTGAGTTGGAACTCCTGTCTCTTGGCGAGTTTGTCACAATCTGTTGTAATCTACGCAATCAAACGCTTTCGCATAATTAATAAAGCAGAAGTAGATAGGTCCCTGAGAACTCTCTTGCTTTTTCCATGATCCAGCGAAGGTTGGCAGTCTGGTCTCTAGTTTTTCTTCCTTGCTAAACTCGGCTTGCATGCTTGGTTACCTCCGATCCATATGCTGTTGAAGACATGCTTGGATGATTTTCAGCATCACTTTGCTAGCATGCGAAATAAATGCGATCGTGCGGATGCTGGAACAATAATTGACAATGTCTTTCTTTGGAATAGGGGCGTAAGCTGACCTCCTCTAACCCTGTGGCCATTGTAGGGTTGCCCAAATTTGCTGACATAATGCATGAAGAACTTGAACAGCGTCCTCGTTAAGGTTTTTGAGCAACTCAGCTGAAATTTCACGAATTCCGCTAGCTTTGTTCTTAGCAAGGCTGGTTAAGGCCCATACAAATTCATGTTTTAGAATGTCCGACTCGAGATCAGTAATCACAACCGTCTAATGTTGGGTTTGCACATTCGGGTCCTTCTTGTACCGTTCTTCTGTGTATTCCTGCCACCTCTTCTTTATCTCTGAGGCTTCAGCGAGGTTCTTGCCTCGTGTGTCCTTTATCACGCCCAGCTTAGCACAGAAGCTTCCTTTGATATCTTTGATTGTCTTATACAGAGCTCTTGTGTTCCTTAATTCGCTGTTGTCCTCAACTGCTTGGCACTGTATGTTCAGGGAGGCATTCTTATGTCTCCTTGCTATTTTCTGAAAATCCGCATTGAGAACCTTGTATCTTTCTCTTTCCCCCATAACGTTTGCCATCCTCCTTTCCTCAGCTATTTGCAAAGCCTCTTCAGATAACCAGTTTGCTTTCTTGCATTTCTTTTGCTTTGGAACTACCTCTTTTTATGTTTTTATGTTAATCTTTTTATGTTGGGTTTGCACTTCGTCTTGTACAGTTATTTTGTACATTCTTGCCTCCTCTTCTTTATCTCTGAGGCGTCAGTGAGGTCCCTGCCTTGTTTGTTCTATATCACGCCCAGATTAGCACAGTAGTTTTGTTTGATAGCTTTAACTGCCTTATACAGAGCTCTTGCGTTCCTTAATTGGTTGTTGTCCTCAACTCCTTTGCAGTGTATGTTCAGGAAGACATTATTTATCTATTCTTGCTATTCGCTGAAAACCAGCATTTATAATCTTGTATCTTTCTCTTTCACTCATAACTTTTACCATACTCCATTCCTCGGCTACTTGCAGAGCCTGTCCAGACAACCATTTTGCTTTCTTGCACTTTTTGTCTTAGGTATTATCTCAATAGCAGCCTCTTGTATAATATTATGAACAAGAGTCCAGATCTCTTCAGGCGCCCTCTGTTCTAGATCTAATTCTTTAAAACGATTCCCCACTTCCACAGCACATTTTGATGGAATTTGATCCAGATCATACTGAATGTCCTTCTAGGTTTCTGCGCTTTCTTCAAACAAAGCTTAATTTTGGCAACAAAAAGCTGATGATCGATGCCACAATCAGCTGCAGGCGTTGGTTTTACTACTTGCATAACGCTTCTCCATCTTTATCGGCAAAGTATATGATCAATCTAATTCCTGTACCAACCATTCGGTGAAACCCATGCGTACAGGTGCCTCTTGTGCGGTTGAAAAAAGAATATTCGCTATGGCCAGGTTGTTTTCCTAAGAAAACTCCATTAGCCTCTGCCCAGCTTCATTTGGATCACCAAGCCTGCCTGTAATTCTTGATATTTCTTCACTGAATACTTTAGCATTCCAGTCCCCGATGAGAGAAAGGGCATCTGATGATGAAGTGCGATCTAGAAGGCATTGCAGGTCAGCATAGAATCCCTCAATACCAGCTTCTTCAGCAGCAGGGGTTGGTGCGCGGACGTGGATAACTGTTACGATGAAAGGCTGACCTTGGATCTTAAGAGAAATTATTAGGTCCATTATAGGATTGTGCCCTACCGCTGCTTCATCCATTCTTCTGTTGACAATGAGAGTGACCCCATTTATCCTCCGAGATTCGTGTCACTCACTAGCAGAAAACATTTCAAGAAAAGAGGTTAGCGGGTATGGGCGGGATTGGTCGGGAGAAGAAAGTGAAAAGGACGCTTTAGACTGTTTTCCTAACCATTTAATCTCGATCTTGGAATAATTTGCTTTGCTCTTAATTATCCAATACTGCCAAATATTTGGAAACTATTTAAACTGAAATATCAGTTCTCTGACTAGCGCACACACACACACACACACACACACACACACACACACACACACACACACACACACACACACACACACACACACACACACACACACACACACACACACACACACACACACACACACACACACACACACACACACACACACACACACACACACACACACACACACACACACACACACACACACACACACACACACACACACACACACACACACACACACACACACACACACACACACACACACACACACACACACACACACACACACACACACACACACACACACACACACACACACACACACACACACACACACACACACACACACGCACGCACGCACGCACGCACGCACGCACGCACGCTCACTCACTCACTGAAAGCTCTGGGCAGAAACGGCTGTCTGCCAGGAAGGCTAGATTAGCGGTTTCATTAGCGATTAACTCTCTCTCATTTTCTTCCTTGTAGTGAAAACCAGAGTTATTATTTTTACTTCAAACTTCGCATACCGATGGACATCAAAATACGACGTGCAAGTTGTCACGCGTGAAATAATCTGTTTATGGGCCCATGCCACGATCCTATTGCAAACGAATGTACACCAAAAGCAAGCCTACGGCGAGTTTGGCGGTCTCCGGCAACGAGACAGTAAAACCTTATCTCGCATGAGTTATAGTGACAGGCCAAGATTAGGTCAATAACTCCGTGTTCCTCGTACGTCGCCATGACGCGCGCGGCAATTGCAAAAGCACATAAACATGGTAACATCTACGGCGAATACCTCAGGCCACTCACTGTATAAAAAAGGAAAGACCAAAGCTGACGATATGCCCGAAAGGAAAGCAATACTAGTGGCGATGAAACCTACGGAGTGGTCCGACGTGGCTGAAGGCAGCAAAGAGGGAGAGAGAGGGGGGGGGGTGGAAGTTGGGGCGGGAAAACTGACGTGGAAAGGTGCACCCTGGTATGATTATCGAATCAGACACCTCATTTTGCTCCCAGCCAACGCTTCAGCCGCGAAAGAAAGGTGGCAATGAGCTTTGAAAGCATGCGTGTGCGTGTGCTTAAAAATGAACGACGCACATCGAAACGATGGTGCATGCCAGGAGCTGAAAGTAAGAACATAGAAGAAAACACTGATCTAAACAAATGGTAGTACAAAAAAACAAAACAAAAGAAAACGCCAAAATTATATGTTGTCTCTAGAGCAGACTACGCTAAAGCAAAACGAGAAACAAAAAACTGAGTTTGGCGGTTTTACTTGTTCTACGCTCAAATTGTGCAACATCCTCCTCTACCTGCGCGCGCTTTCATTCTCTTAGGCAGGTGGTTGATGGGAGGGTGAGGGCCGTCGCGGTGCGGCACAACACCAGAAGTGGCGGAGAGTGGTCGTGTCGCACAGAAATAGGGTTCTTGTTTCGTTAAATTTCAAACTTGTTTTCCGCTCTATCTAGTTCTGCTGCACACCTTCGTTTTCCCGTCTCCAAGCCTGTGCCGAACGTCGTTCGGTCTCATTGCTTGGTCGAGGCACGCTTACTCCCAGCCTTCGCGTTCCTTTTGTTTCTAAGTTTTTCTCCTGTTTTCTTCTCTCTCCACTATAGTGCATTCCGGACGAAGCAAGAGTACACACGCTGCTAGGCGAAAAAGAATAGGAAATTGCAAAAAAAAAAAAAAAAGATGCAGGAACAATCTGCCACAGAATCTCTTTTCTGGGTTCGCATAGGCTTTGCTTTTACGCAGCATTCACACCAGGCTCCTTCTTCCCCTACCTGCTCACCCTTCCCTAATTCTTTCTTTCGCTCAGGACTCCATTGTTTTATGTATGCCATGGGGTGGGAATATTTGCGATCTCCAGGCAAAGTAGAGTGTCTACATCGCTTTGGCGAGGGGAGCCCAGCTTGCGAGGGGAACTTTTGTTTGTTTTCGTCTATTTGCTTCTCCTTCGTTGCAGTATTCGCGATGCCTGTCTGTGTTTCGTGGGGCGGGTAATTCACGCAGGGGACATGAGTGCACGGGTTCAAAGGAGGATGAATGCGAGAAGGAGCAGCTCGAATGGAGCGGACGCGCGGTGTGGCAGCGAGCGTTGTTAGCACGACGCCTCGAGCGGGGAGGTCTTGCAGGACAACGAATCCTATGCAGCTTCCTCCGTGCAGGGATTGGCATTCTTGCGACGTTTTGCGAGCAAAAAAAAAAAAAAAAAGAAAAAGAGAAAACTTTTCAAGCCTCGGTGATGGGCCCTGAGAATAAGGTTTGTGCACAGGCGCGTGAAGCAATAGGAGACGGAGATAGAGAGGGTCTGTCACAGCGTCACTAAAAGATTCTGATTTTCTCGTCGGTATGATAGCATTAGTTTATGTACGAAGCTCTCCCGCCCCCTTCCTCCCATTCCATCACCCTATTTTTGTGCCCCAGCGTTGATGCTCCGCTTTCGACGAGTACGGGTGCCCGAACGCGAGTTGAATCGTCTTTCGCGATGAGACGCGAGCGGGCGCCGAAGCGAGAACTATCTCATTTAGAGCGATTCAAATGCTGTCTCTTGTTCTGGGGTGGGGCGGCGGGTTCATGTAGCGCCTGTTCTTTTGAGACGCAGTGACGATAAAAGGTTGTGTCGTTAATGTAGCTTGAGTTGGTGAGTGTATATATAAGTTATTTTCCTCGTGTAAGTCGATAGAACTAAAGTTTGGAAAGGAATCGACTGAAAGAGAAAGAAAATATTATACTTATTTCCGCTGCCAAATTTGTATTCATGCCACCAACGCTAACAGTTGCTTTCATGTTTCGGGATGGAATAAGGGCTGGAGGGAAATTCAAGCTTAGCAGAAATGAAAGAGTCTCGGTTTTTGCGCCACCTCCCACAAACAAGTTATTCTGCCTCTTTCAATCGTAAGAAGACGCCGTGAGGGTCCTTCTGACTGTATTCTGGCTTCGGCTTTATAGATGCACATATCTTGTTTTCTTGTGTTTCGTTGTTTTTTGCAACGTGTACGCAGCCTGAAGAAATCAAGTCCTACACTCGCTTGCCAAGGTGGTATTGTAGAAGATCTGTGCACGGTAACTTTATCAGCAGACCTCGTGTTGCATTATCCTTGTACGCTGCAGCATCCGATGCCACTGACTCAAACAAAATTCGTAACCGTAACTCGACGCCGCGGGCAAGATTTTTATTCACTTGGTTATAACAGGAGAACTTTACATCCCTATCTACGAGGGCATCAAGGTTACATTTTGTTAGCCGAACTGAGTAGCTTTATGTGTCGGCCTTTGCTTGTGTACATAACGTTATTTCATTTATATATGTGTGTATGTGTACATATATATGTGTAATATACATATCAGTGCATATAGATGTATATATACTGCCTTGTGACTTGTTGCTTTTGTTTGCAAGCTGCCCTGCGTGTATGCCATTTAATCATCTATGTGTCTGGGTCACATACATTTTCAAGCTACAGAGCAGTAACTTTTTGTCTACGGTCCATCTCTTTTTAAGTGAAAAATAAAGTTCATTCATTCATTCATTCATTCATTCATTCATTCATTCATTCATTCATTCATTCATTCATTCATTCATTCATTCATTCATTCATAATCTGCCACAACGTGTACTATCCGGAGCTTGTCTGAATATAAGCTGACAGACGCAGCAGTAGTTGAGATATGTACAGAACGCTACGCAAGCTTCCTTAAACACCTGCAACAAAAAGAGAAACGGTCGGGTATTCTATTTGAGCAGTCTTGTATATGTATGGTGTTGTGACGAGGACGCAGAGATTTACTTCTAGCTTTACCATATAAAAAAAAGAAAGGAGATGACAGTACGAGAAAGAAGGAATTGGTTCTCTAACGATGTACTCGGAAGGAACGGCAGCGACTGAAAAATGTTCAGGTCGCCAAAATGTGATGCCAGCGCCGCACGTGTTGTAAACAAAGGATGTCTGAAGAGCAATTTGCTGTCATGAATGGAGAAGTGAAGAGGAACGAAAAAAGAAAATAAAACAGCTAGTGCCGCAAAGTCAGAAGCCGCATCCAAATTGCCCCCGTCCCCAAATTACCCGCATGACTAGATATAAGCGAGAAGAAGAGGGTGTGAGAGAAGAAGAAACAGAGTGTGAGCGAAACAAAAATATAAACAAATAAACAAATGAGCTGTGTTTGCCAGCATTATGATGGAAGAAAGGACAACGAGAAGTCCGCTCAGGAGAATGGGCACAAAATAGGGCAGTAATTGAACGGCAGAGGCAGTGTGCCTGCGTCGACTCAGAAAAAAGGGCATGCAGATATAATTTATATGAAAAAGAAACCAAATGAAAAAAAAAAAAAAAAACAAGACCGAGAGAGGAAGAGGGAGGGAGCCAGTGAGCGAAGAGGGGGCAAATAATGAAGTGAGGCCACGCGCAAACACAAACACGCAGCTGCTTGTTCGTGCTCAGAGAAGTCTGGATGCTGGGGAAGAGGGCAGCAGTGTGTTCGTGTTCAGCCTTCGCCTGCCGCGGCCAACCTCGACTCGGTCTCCTCTGGGCTTGAAAGATGAGATGAGACTCGCTTTTTTGTTTCTCTTCATTTCAGCACCAGGACCGTTGCTTTCCTTCTCTTTCCTTGCAGCGCGGCACCGGGGGACAACAGGAAAGGTGACGAGGATAAAGAAAAGGGAAGAAAAAGGGAAAGAGAAGGAAGAGCGGTTGTCTGTCCACGCGCTTTCTGTTTCGACGACTTTTCGAAAGCCACTTTTCCCGGCCGCTAGGACGGCCTTTTTTTCCCTCTTCTTTTTTCTTTCTATTTTTTTATTTCATTCCCTGCCTGTTGACCCCGCCTTCGGAAACGCCATGCACGCCTTGGTCCCAAAGGTTTCGTCACCGCTGTCACTGCTGAGCAGATATATTTATTTTTCTTTTGTTTTCTTACCGTTTCTCCTTCATTGCGGTGGTGCAACACCCATGTACGTGAGCGCGCTGTTTGCGTGAAGCTTGGCTCTCGGGTGATCACTCTTTTCCGAGTCTCTCCAGTGCTCTAGGGCTTCCACATATTTGGCTCTCTCGACTTTGCTGTCGCTCCCACCTTCTTCCACCGTGATAAATACTCGACAGCACATAACAATGTGGCCTTTTGGATTGGCTGAACGCGCTGACCCTGTGCTTTAACTTTTTTCTTAATGGTGGATCTGTGTGCGAGGAAGGAGTGCATAGATTATTGAGCACTCGAAAGCCGACGCCAATATGAGTTGCCTGTGAGCCTTTTTTGACTCATTGCCTTGATCGGTCTCACAATTCTTGCCTTCCATTCTTATTCAAACTAGCCCAAGAACGCGTACTTTTGGATAAATTCAGTGCTCAAAAGCAGAGCTATCCTTGAAAGCTATCATGCGAATCAGTTCTCAGTACATAAAGTGAATCGTGTGAAACGTGCAAATATTGTCACGCACCGTGATTGCAAGCTGCGTGCCTAAGACCCACTTCACGTTTACAGGTTGTGACCTCCCGCATGCAAACATGTGCGTTTCCCCACTCTGTGAGCTGCATCCATGAGCTAATCAAATTAATTTACGTACCAAATCGTACGTGCGCTTGTATAATAACTACCGTGAACACCACTGAGCCTGAGCGCATGCGCAGAGCAGCGAATCAAGCGTGGCACTACCGCATCCCGTCACCCAAGTGGGGCGACAGCCGCATTTAGGATTTCGAGCAGCTGCCTTTCTCCGCGAAACCTACCCCCCCCTTTCTCATTCTCATTGGCTGGTTCTTCCCTCAGTCTTCTTCTCCATCTGTGCAGGAACGGCGAAACGCAGTGTCATAAGCTCCAACAGCTAAATAGCTACGGTTGCAAACAACATTAAAAACAAATGTCTACCTGGCCTTATCTCATGCATATCCACGAAAACAGCGTTGAGAAGCGTGCTTCATCCTTAGCTTTGAAGCGTTGGGAGAAGTAGTATTACTCTATAATAAAAATGCCAAAAATAGTGATCTTTACGTTCAAAGTACTTGGAAAACTATTTCACCTAAATTTCAAGCTTGTCTTTTTTTATCACCCTATTCATATCTCTTGATCTCAAGCATCAAGCATCAAGCATGAAATCAATCATGGTATCAAGCATGGCATCAAGCATCAATCATGGTTACTTATTTTTCAGTTTTGTTCTCTCGACTTATTTCTGGGAGAAGCAAAAAAAGACAGAGGCGTCTTGTGATCATCGCCAGTAGCGTCGCCGACAACTTCTAGAAAGTTACGTTCAAGTTTTACCACTTCGCGGTGACAGAGCGGTTGGGGAACCAGACAGCCTCGTGGTTCCCATCTTTATGGTCTGGCTTGTAGATTACCTCTCTCTACCAACCTTTGCTACTAGTTCCATCACGCCCGTTTCTGTTCTCGTATCATGTGCGAGCACATAGCATACTTTATTTCTTTGTCCTCTAAAGGTTTCCCTCACTGCTTGCGCTGAAAAGCTCTGTAGGTTTTATTGCTAGTTTCTAACCATATCTCTCGCCTGTTCATGTTTTGTTTTCTTCGGCCAATTCTCTTCGCGTGTTCGTGTTCACTTCTGTCCTAGCGGCAAGTCAAGTAGAATACATCTACTGCTCCCTCACACAATTACTATCCATTTTGACCTGGCCCTCCACTCGGCCTCGCTTTCGTAGTACTGTGGTGTAATGTACTTCACCATCCACCTACATCCAGCTGATCCAGTTGCATGCTGCGCTCGAGCATTTCGTTTGACCGTTTCACTCGATGTCGCCGAGTTTCCGCCACTCTGCCTTGCGTCGGCATCGCGGAGTGAACCTGTCAAGACACTATGTCATAAGCGTAACGACTTTTGTATATTCGTCACTACAGTATGACCTGAGACAGAAACATTTTGTTTCGTCGACGTTCTCAAGGTCATTCGGGCGGCAGCTTTCTCAGGGAGGCTCCTGCGGTGCTCACAGTGTCGGAATCCTCTCTCAGTTCAGTTCAGTTCAATCGTTGAGTCGTGTCCGACTCTTCGTGACCCTATGGACCATGTCACGCCACGCTTTCCGGTCTCTCACTATCTTCCTAACATCACATAACTTCATCTGCAGTGCCTCGAGGATGCCATCTAACCATCGCGTTCGCTGCCTACCCCTTCTCCGGCGGCCCTCAATCTTTCCCAACATCAAATCTTTCTCCAGCGACTCCTCTCTTCTCATCAGATGACCAAGGTAGCTGAGCTTTAACTTTAGAATTTGACCCTCCAATGAGCAGTCAGGGTTTATGGTCGACAATATCGACTGATTTGATCTTCTGGCCGTCCAAGGAACTCTCAAGAGTCTCCGCCAGCACCACAATTCAAACGCGTCAATTCTTCGGCGGTCAGCCTTCTTCACAGTCCAACTCTCGCATCCATACATCACAACTGGAAAGACCATAGCACGAGTTATACGGATCTTGGTTGGCAGACTAATGTCTCTGCTCTTTATTAGGCGGTCAAGGCTAACCATGGCTCTCTTTCCCAGAAGCAGGCGTCTCCTAATTTAATGGCTGCAGTCTCCTTCCGAGGTAATCTTGGAGCCCAAGAAGAGAAAATCTGTCACAGCTTCCACTTCTTGTCCCTTGATGCTCCAAGACTTGATAGGGCAAGACGCCATGATCTTTGTCTTTTTAATGTTGAGTTTAAGCCCAAACTTCTCACTCTCTTCTTGTACGCGCATCAGAAGTCTTTTGAGTTCCACTTCACTTTCTGCCATTAAAGTGATATCATCCGCATACCTAAGGTTGTTGATACATTTTCCAGCAATCTTCACTCCAGCTGAAGACTCGTCCAGACCGGCCTTCCTCATGATGCACTCTGCATACAGGTTAAATAGGCAGGGCGACAGTATGCAGCCTTGCCTCACTCCTTTCCCAATCGGAAACCAATCAGTAAGACCATGCCCAGTTCTGACTGTGGCCTCTTGTCCTTCATACAGGTTCCTGAGGAGACAGATGAGGTGAATTGGAACTCCCATCTCTTGGAGAGCTTGCCACAATCTGCTGTGATCTACGCAGTCAAACGCTTTCACATAATCAATAAATCGATAATGCTGTCTGCAGCAACCTTAAATGCGCTGATTGATCGGGCCCGGAATTACAGGGCGAACGTTTCATTACTGATAATGGAGTACTGCTTTGTTATCTTGATTATCAGTCAAGACTCATTAGCTGTACCCACGTGACTGACATCTGAACTCCGCGGACGCAGCGATAAACATTAAAAAATAAATAAATGAATTATCGAGTGTAGGGATGCTTCGGAAATGTGCAGAAACCATTATCACTTCTATGCTGCTAGGACAGAGGAAAAATTGCTGAAACATTTTCGATCTGTTTCAGCGAAGCCTCGATGTATTCATGTATGATCTGCAATCAAGCGGATGAAAGATACGCCTTTTTCTGGCTGTGAAATTTTATAATTGACGCTTATCGGGCTTTTGTACACAACGAATTCCTACAGAAAAACTACAAAATCAAAGGAGAGAAACAGCAGGACTGGTTTCAGAACTGAATACAACTGTTATACGCAGCATTTGCGCCTCATAAATTATACGAACGTCATGTGTATTATGGCTCGAGCTTTCCTTTTGAGTGTCGCATTTATAATGTTGAATAAGAAAACGCCGAAACGAAGTCTCGCATGAGCTGCCCGAATTGCCTCAACGAGGCCATGCAGAACTGGCAGTCCAAAAAGAAAAAGGGGGGGGGGGGGGGGGGTGAGTGTATTTAGACACAAAGAGTGAAGCTGGCTTCAGGTTTGATATATGGCTGAGTTATTCATGCTCTCCTGAATTGTCAACATGTATTCGTACATTATCAAATTCGTTATCATCTATTTCTGTTGCATTGAAAAAGAATTTGAAACCGTGTTGGCACTTATAAATCAGCGGGTTTTGGGACGTCACAGGACCAGATAGCATGGAAGAGTTGGCAGCACCTCTTTACGGAAGGTGAGAGAGGCTTCCGAGTCAGACCTGCTACGCGATATGCCAGAAAGGCACGTGCCTTATATCTATGTCGTGGAACCTTCTACCTAATATCGCAACTTACGACTGTATGCTAATGAGCATGCATAAACTAATAGGTGCGCAAATTAACGGATCAGTAATTAATCAAGTAGAAACGTGCACGTCGTTGATGGGCTGTTGAGGATATGCGTCATACACTGAATGCACTTGCACTGAATGCATCAGCTGTGCTACAGTGTCATTTCCAGAAGATTTTAGCTTGATGCAAGTCCCATCTTGCAAGTCCCATCACCTTGAGCCATCTTAGCTTCCGCATCAGCGCATTCAGCAAAGCCATCAAGTTGCGCCTCGTGTTATTTGTGTTCGCACATAGGTACCATTTAGGATGGTTGCCCAGAACCCAGGTTCGATCCCGGCGGAGGCAAAACGCAAGGCAAGGCTCCCGCGTACTGAGCGATGTCAATAAACGTTGAAGAACCCTAGGCGGTCGAAATTATCTGCAGCCCCCCACTGCGGCGTCCCTAGATATAGCCTGAGATACTTTGGTACGTTAAACACCATAAGCCATAAACTTTAACGAGTTTTATTTGTCATTTGCCTAAATAAAGCCGGAGCACGGAACTGTGCGATAATCTCCCACATTTAGGCACACTCACTCTTTCTCACTAATCAAGCACACAAACCAAGCAACTATTTAACGCTTTCGGTTAGCTCGTACTCCTCGATTAGAAGCAAGAATGCGCAATCGAAAGTTATTTATCGAAGGTATGGGATTACGAGCTTCGTACACCAATCGTGATACCAGTGGAAATTCGGGTATACTAACATATATTGGATATTATAGTGCCAAGCGTGGAATTCTTTGCCGTTGAGCCGCTAGCTTGCAAGGAAGCACAGGTTTCTGTGATTCAACTGCCTGCCCATAACCGACAATAGCGTGCAAATCGGTTGATATTGTCTTGTCAGGCTGCTCAGAAACTAACGCTGCGTGAGCAAAAAAGAGAAAACTGCTACAAGAGCGCCCTGAAAACGATAAATAGCGACCCTCGGCAGGGTCGAATAGTAACGAGCGTGTATAAGAAAGACGGCAGCGTTGCCCGGCACAGGAACATCGTAAAGGGCTAGAGAATAACAAAAAGGAAGCAGGGAAAATAGGCGGGTTCACAAGAGCAGCCCGACTAGAAGCCCCCTCGTCATGTCGTTGTAACATTATGCATTTGAATAATTCTCGCGTTATCCCGCGTAGGTTAAAGGCATGTGCGAAGCGGGCAGTGTTGAAGCGTGCCGACCTAAGCGTTGGATGGAAATGATTGGCCACACCCTCCTCCTTGTCGCGTTTCTGAGGTCGTTGAACGCTTAACCGTTTCGTTTTCTCGTCGCCAGCGCACTCGTTCGAATGCCGGGAGAAGCTAAAACCATTCATTCCAAGAAAATCGGGGCGCGCGTAATTAATGATTCCGTGTTCACGTCAGAACCCGAGGAGATGTAAAGGGGCCGCACGGCGGGCATGCTGCCAAGACAAAGTTTTCATCTTAGACAAACGAACCTTCAACACGCCACCGTTCGCTGATCAAGGGAGCCTAATCCGAGATTGTCGCGCCGCCAGGTGCAGAGCACACGAACCTTCGTTGCATGCGAAGGCGTTATTAGCACGCTGATGTTAGTTCCAAGGGGAAAGCGAGATTCTTCCGGTAATTTTCGTCTTGTTATGCACAGGATAAGTAAAATCGTCTCGCTTAATTCAATTGCAAAGGGAAAGAACTCTTCCCCCCTTGATTTGGTCTGTTCATTTGGCAGCTTCAAGTTGAACATTTTTTTTTTAGGAAGTTTGGTGAAAGATCGCAATTCAACTAATAATGGCGGTGTTTCTGATTTAAGTTCTAATCGATCCCATATTTAGTGTTTGAAGTACATGTTTTTTTACGTTGGTAACGCATGTCTTGTAGTGGTGTGCTGCTCACAAGTCCTGCATCTGTCATCGTAACAAAGAACGATGGTTGGTTTCGAATATTTGCCAGAACAAAATTTCCAGTGTCCACGCGTTAATGAAAGCACCTCATTATTACTTTTTACAAATGAAAGTATACGACCATTAGCGTTTATGCTACAAATTTGTTTTCGAGGACAGGCAGCTAACGATGCAAAATTTTACTTCGCATAGCCTGAAAGAAAAGGAAAGCGTGCTATAAAGAATGCGCTAAAGAAACGACATATCACTGACATATGCTCTACTTTCCAGCGATTATTTTACCAGTCTTGTCTTCTCTCTTTTTTTTTTTTTTTTTGAGGACTCGTAGTTTTCACGGCGAATGCCGCAGTTACTACGCGACATACATCATTCGCAGGCTGTCCGAAGCAACAGATTAAAAATTATAAATTCTATTAATGATAGTTAAAAGAGACAGCCCCATATTCAGGATAATTCTTCCCAGACCGCAAGAGATTTGAAAGGCCTGTCAGCTTAAGCATTTGTCCATACTAGCTATGAATCTTTCAAGCCATTCATTATCGAACTAATTAAACGATCTGTTAGCCCGCCCCCCATGTAACGCCCCTAATGGCTTTTTGAAGTGCCAATAAATACAAAATAAATTAAACTCACACTGTCGCACCACACTTGGTACAAACAAATATTAGCTGTGGCTTTGTTGGAAATATCGCCATTGATCAGCGCCAAGGTGCCAACACATATCAGGACTGCTACACAGGCCGCTGCAATTGCCTCAAACCCTGAGGTCTCGGTTACGGCGATCGACTGCAATACGATGGCATGTAGTGGCAGGTTAGTAGACAGCCCGACAGCTGCACAGCTTCTATCCTAAAGCAGCGACAGAGAAGGCGACGACAAAAGACACTGCGCTGCCCAAGCGTTAAAACGTGCTCGATACTACGGCGAAGACAGTGGCGAGCCCATCAACCAAACGCAGCACGATACCAATAAACCGTGAAACTAAGACCGCGCATAGCCTGCCGAAGAATCCCCAGCAAAGATAATAGGTGAGGTAAAGATGTGCATGCGTACTGTCGGAGCCAAAGAAAGAAGGTTTCAGAAGGCGAAGCAAGGAGGTTCTGAGAAAAGCAGGCTTCAGCGTCAAGAGCCACAGTGCGCAAAAGGAAGCAAGCAAGCGACAGGGGTGAACACTAATCGAAGACGCGATGAAAATATTAAGGCGAAAGTCTTCATAAGCTCATGAGTGTTCGTCCGTCCGTGCGTGCGAGCGTCCGCAAGAAGTGGCACACTTCGCGAAAATCTGTGGGATACCTCGAGATTCCAATCCACGCATGTACGAAGATGACCCCGCCGGGCGTCCGATCGAAGCGTCCGTGCTGCGCCTTTAATTTGGCGCTTCCTCGAACGCCGCACCACATTGCATACACGAATAGACGCAGTACAGCGGGAATCAGCGGCGTTTCAAATTAGTTTACAGGAAATAAAAATTGATGAATTAACCATTGATGATTTAACTAATTAGCATTGGTTGATTTGCTAATTATCGCTAGCTAATGTTCATATACCTACTACTACATCATTGACTGATTATCTATCAGTACTGAAACCACCCTAATCCTTCTGAAGATGACTGACAGCTGCCGCGGACGCACGGACGCACGAACGGACACGCCTATGAGTCATGAGCCATAAAAAGCTTTCGCCTTAAAAGGCTCAGTATCTGACACACTTCTCCGCGGACACCTGAACCGCGCGCCGTAAGGAAAGGGAGGAAGGAGTAGGTGAAAGAAGAAGAAGGAAAAAGGTTCCGTGGTGGAGGGTTTCAGAGCATTTACGACCCCTTGGGGATCTTTACAGTGCACTGACAACACATAGGTGCTTTGGCGTTTCACCTCCATTTGGTCCAGAAGGTGCGTGCTTAAGCGTGACAGTTCAGCAAAAGTCGCGATAAAGACACAGCAAGCACATTCAGTAAACAAACGCTCTAAATACTCAACAACCACCGCGATATAAAAACTTTCACCTAATCGTACTTTAGGTGTCCGAAGTAGCCCCTAGAATCTTTCGCATGGGATTTCAAAAAACAAAAAGACAAAATAGGCTTGATTGCGTGGTCCTTTCAGCAGTCATCTGTGCTTTGGCACCTACTTCATAATATTACCTTCGGTCTTCCACTCTACTTCGAAAAAAAAAAAAAACATTTCAAGCTTACCACCACTCACTATCGTTAATTAAGCTATAGCTATGAAAAAAAAAAAAAAATACGCTACACTGCAGTAAACGACCTGTGAGTCTGCCTTCTCGATTGAAAACATGAACTCTTCGCTAAACAATTTACATGTAAACACAGATTACTTACCTGGCTGGTAAACTTGTGACATAACTTTTTTTTTTAATTATTTATTCTTGTATCCGCTCTTTAAATGTACACACTGCTGTGCCTTGACATTTTTGGAGCACTAATTTCAAAACCAATCCTGTAGCACTACCTTCTCACCGAAATGCGCCCGTTTAGCAGTTTCGCGCCGTGCAAAAGCACACAGTGCAGCTAGACAAGGCATTCATCGTGACCATGATTTATTTGATTATTTAGTCACCGTCCACAACGAAGTTATACGTAAGGTGCGTAAATTGCAGCAGGCTTTTCTCCTTCGTATCTATGTGCTAAACAATGGGATATTAAAATATTTATTCTTTTTAGTTTTATTAACTTGTACCTTATTAGGCTTCATTACTGGACTTTCTGAAAAGCATCCTGAACATATTTCCCCGCCTTGCATATTAACCATGCCGTGTGATACTAAAACCTGATGGTACGGATTGACCAAATTTGTATTGAAATTAATCTAATTCGGCAATTCCGATTTCCACTGTTAATAATATCGATAGAGAACGACTCACATGTCTCTATAAAAATACGAAAAGGGTTCCTGAGGTCAGCAACAAAGGAATGCCTCCGTTAAATAAATGGATAAGGTCATCAGAAAAATTCCTAAAGTAATATACTTTGGAATTACTGATACTTTCAATGCGACTAAATAGAAAGCTTGCAACTTGTACGTACATGCATAAATGAAATAGTACACCTAACCTTCAAAATAAGAGAACCATTGCGTTAATCTCATTTCCAATATTGCCAACCGATTTCGGATTAGATGGATTCAAGCGCACCGTTGTGCACTTCCTTGTTCTCAGCGCACAGGTTGGTCGCTTGTCCCGAGCGCTCTTGAATGCAAGAAGAGATGCTATGCTACGCTCTAATATGGGCATCTATAATATCGAAGAGGACTCCTGTGCGAATCACATCGTCCGATGCCAGTTCAACATCTGGTGGCGCGCCAGCGCTACGCAGCTCTGACGTCTGTGTGTGGTTTTCAAATTTCGATAGGCCAACAGCCCATACACAGCACACACGAGAAAAGACGATAAAATAGAAGTCAGAGTTAAACCAACAGCAATTAAATTATTTTCCTTTCATTTTTCTTTTCCCGCTTTATCTCATCCAATATATATATATTCTTTTCGTTTCTTCCACTCTGCTGCGGTGACTCAGTGGTTAGGGCGCTGGACTGCTGAAGACGCGGGATCGAATACCGTCCACGGCGGCTGCTGTCTAAACGCAAGGCGCACATGCGCTGTGGGATGTCAGTACACGTTAAAGAACTCGTTAGTTGAAATTCCCAGAGCCTTCCACAACGCAGCGTCTCTCATTGCCTGAGTCGTTTTGGGACGTTAAACCAAACGAGGCCAAAACTTGCTTTTTTTTCTTTACTTCTTGTTTCTCTTCACGCTTTCTTATTATTATTCTTCGCATTTTCTGCTAACCTTTTTTTTTTCTTTCTAGCTTTCTTGTTATTTTCAGTTACGAAATTTCTTCTTGTTTTAATTTTCTATTTTTCTCCTTCCCATAGTCTTCTTTTTTTATTGTGCTCCTTCCCTCCCTCTTTTCTTTTTTCATTGCCGTTACCTCTCTTTAAGAGAGGAGTGCAGACCAGAGAGCAAGCTTTCGTTGAATAAGCTCTGCTGTTCAGGTAGGCAGCGGGAACATACAGCAGCGGGAACGAAATCGAAGTCACTCTTCCTCTGGGCGTGAAGTCAGTGCATCCCGAAAATGCCGCATAGGCGGGCGCACCGAACACGAGTTAGGTCCGGCTTATGCTCTAAAGCGCGATGCACTGCTCCGCATTGAGACAGAGAGAAGGAAGAGAGAGAGAGAGCAGCAGCGTACGAGAGTGGGCGACAGGCCGATACGCTACGGGACCCTGGGACCAGGACGACGCGAGCCGGGCTAGGAGCGGCTGAATCTTGCTCAATTTATATCAATCGCGCCCGAGCCTCGCCGAGCGCCGCCCGGCTGTGTTTATCGTAGCCGGCCACGACTTAGATCCACATTACCGCCCCAAGCTTGGCTGGCTTGAGAAAGACCGATAGTGCGCTAAGAGCTGGCTAGAGAGAGGTTCCCCTTTTTTAGCTCCGCTCAACCTCTCTACCCTGCCTCTTCTTTCCCCGTTTTTTTTTTTTTTCTTGCACTGTTGCTGCCCACTCTCTGAAAGAGTGAATCATCTACTTCAGACAATGTTTCTTTCTTCTTTTGCGCTCGTGCTTGTGTGCTTGTGTTGTGTTTTTGCTTCCCTATAATAGCGCAGAAGTGTCTCGTCGCTGTGATAAATTCTTAGAGCAGACGGGCGGCAGAGTCGCAAAGCAAACAACTAGGGGGACGGAGGGCCACTAAGATCCACGCGACGAGGGTGTACCGTCGATATCAGAGCGCTGAAGTGGTTTGTGCGGCTCTGTTTGCCCAACAATACGGTCTACCTCCGAGTGGAAGTCGTGGGACAGGATTAGGAAACACGAAGGAAACCTAAAAGGAGGAAAAGGGTCCAATGATCTTCAGTTAATGGCCGAGGTAGTTTATCAAACAGGACAGCGGGCAGTAGAAGCAGATAACGCGGCATTTTATGTGAACTGGCTGGTTTCAGCGCACAAATGAAAAGACTGAATTCCGTTATATTTTGCGTTCTCCAGGACACTGGTACAAAGTGATAACTTTATGGCCTAATGTCGGATTAAAGAAGTCGGATCAATTAACTGTCTCGTGTTTTGATTGGGTTTCGTATTTCTAAATATTAAGGTGTTAATCACAGGCATTCATGCGTTCCTGAATGGGGCGCATCGTCTGAGGTGAATCCATCTTTTCACGGCAGACGGCACTGCTGCGAACAACATAAGGTGAAGGGAGGAAGCGAAGAAATGAAATCACTGAGCTGTTTAGAGTTCATGAGCCGAATAATTCAGCTTTGGTTGGCTTGTGGTTGCGGAGGAACGGAGACATATTGAGTTGCGTTAGAGTGGCTATCCTGACGAGTAGGATAGGGCCTTATATTCAATGAATTGAAACATTAAAGATTATTTTTAGGAGCATTTCGAATCAGCGTAGCCGTATACAGACGTGCAAAAATCTATGAACTCTCAGATTACGCATGTAGTATTTCGTTTAAGTAGTTTAGTTTGGTTTTTGTCTTCAGGTTTCAATTGTCCTCTTCGAATTCCATTTGACTCCTACAGGCGGAAATTCCTAATCTGCAGTCAGATCACATGAACGCTCTTCCTAAAAACATATGCACTTATCTTCAATTTTAAATATTTGCGCCTTCGCTTGATAATTTAGCGCTGCCGTCACGGTTGCGTACGCTCGCGTATCATACTCTTTATTTTGCGCACATTTCCACGTCGGCACTATGCACCAGCGATATGTAGAAAACTGTTTCGGGACACAAAAGCGCAGATTGATGTCGTTTTAATGGAATAATCATTATAGATAACATTATGCAAAACCAAACTACTATATGAATGACGAAAGACCTCACAGCGCGTGTTGTGTCGGGGCACTAGTTGCACCCTTTTTGCAAGCATTAAACAGCGGGTCGTCGACAGAGCGTTTAGGGACGGGATTGGGCAACCGAAGGAAAACTTGTATACCCTCCTGTGCGTTTCTTACGCGAAAAATAAATCATCTTGTCGCATGCTTCCCACCCCTCTCGGCGAAAGAATAAATACGCGTCATCAATGGAGTCACGCGCATTTTTGCACCGGAGCTCGCTGCATCCGTCAGTCTCCAATGGCTAACCAAACTGGACCATCACTAACCAGAGTGGAGAGTAGAGTCGAGCGGAGCATCCGCGTGACTTGCCTGTTTGCAATAGGTCAGCCTGAGCCGATCTGAAATGACCCATCAAATGATGTTGTGCTATGGAAGGACAACGTAAAATTACGTGACAGCTCTTACGCAATCTGGCGTATACCGATTCTGAAAACCTGGTTGATGTAGAAAGCATGTGGCAAGGAAAACTTGCGATAAAAATCGCTCTAGAGAGCTGATGTCTCAAACGCGGGAACCACTCACACGTTTTTCCAGAAAACATTACTGCTAATAGTTGTCATCACGGAATCGAGGTATTTATTCTTTCACATTTGTCACTGACTGAACTAGTAAACTGCGCAAACGGAACACTGTTATCTTCGTCGTGTATGCATTCCGTCCCTTAATTTCATTCATTCAGCACCTGAAGGCGACCCGCCGTGCTGGGAACAATAATATCAATCTCGTACACCGCGTGCTCGCGCAAGGCTCAGCGCGATACGTGGAAACGATTTTGAAGGCGCGGCAGCTTTCCGAACCGACCTCAATTACAAAAACGAAAAAAAAAAAAAAAATGACCAGCCGGAAGGACTACTGCTACTGAGGATTTTAGCAGCATAGTACACGAATAAATTCGTTCAGCTTATTTTAGCACGGGTTGTAGGCCGCCTATTCTCCGCGTGTTGTAATAGCCACCATAGTGAGCCTGACTACGCCCACTGCATGACAGAGGCCTCTACCGTATCTCTACATTTCATCGTGCTTGTGCCCGATGCGGATGCGATTAGCAGCTTTTGGGAGATGCGGCTGTCTCATGATTGACCATCGATTATCGTGTGTCCCCTTTAAGTGCGTTTATTATGCATCATTTCGATTAAAGTCCAGTAAAATGCGTTTGTTCTCCTAAATAATCTGCTCTCTTCCTCTCTCTTAGCGTAACACCTATAATATTTATTGCAATAGCTCGCTCGGCTGTCCTCAATTTATGCCGACACATATTCGTTAGCTTCTCTGCCTCTCCCCCAAAGGCGAGTGCGGTAAGGAATAGCTGTGGTACTATACTTTATTCTTTGGGGATACTGGTACATGACCATTCATGAGCTGAGAATATTTGCCATACACATCCCCTTCCAATGTTATCCTTCTAGTTATGTAACCCTTGTGGCAATGACCTGAGGTCCCTATATGCCTATCCTATCTTAATGTATTCCTTTACTACTTCGAGCGGATCCTAACTGTCATAAACCGTTGTTCCATTTCGCGCCTGTTGAATATATTTTAGTTTCGTGCATATTGGTTTCTACGGCCATCGTTTTGCTCTGCCTGTCCATAGCTAAGTCATTGATCAAGGTTTGCAATGTGTTCTCTAAGTTACTTAGCAAACCAAGGCCATCAGTGATTTGTAGATCAGAGTTAATGGAGAACATCTTAGTAATAATATATGATTAGCTCCCTTTAATGGCGTCGCATATACGCACGCTCTTAATTAGAAACAACAATTTCGCATGATTTAATCGCCGTTATCGTTCCTGTCACAAGGCATTTCCGAGAAGTGCCGCTTTGTTTCCTAACGGTTGGCCGTCCTTAGCCCCGTAAAGAAAGAAAAGAGGAAAAGGCCTCGTTTAAAACCCCATGCGAAGCCACTCAGCACTATTATGGCAATTGCCCCGCACCTCTCTTCCTCTCTCTAGCCTCGTTTTTTTTTTTTTTTTTGTTACTGATAGACGCGAGTGCGTAAAAGCTATACTCCATTCGACTAACAGCCGTGCAGTGTATTAGAGGCTGTAGTGAGCAGAGACTTATGTACATCAAGGGTGAGGCTTGCTGAGGCTGTCGCACGTTTGCGCCACTTCACAGGTGTTCTAATTGTGGCCTAAAAACGATGAATATTTACGGAGTAAGGAATGAAAGCAGTCACCCTCCTGCTTAGCTTATGTACCATGCTCGGCTTTCTTCACGTCGCAAGTAGAAGAATTAGGGACGGAGCACGGGGGCCGCTGGCTCCTTCCCGCAACTCTGGGCACCATATGTATAGTTCATCAACCGGAGCATATATAGATGCGTCCTTTTGCCGCTCACCGCGCTTCGCTCGGTCCCCTGCGCTGCAGTTCTCAATCCCCCGAAGACGCCTGATTTATTAGACAATACCGCAGAGAATGCGGCTCTCAGCTGGTGGCAGCTGGGAATTAGCGAGGCGGTTTCTGCGTTTTTCCGGAAAGAGCGTGTGGAAAGGCTCGCCACGGTGCCGGCGAAATATAGCTCCTTGCTTGCCGCTTACGTGGCCGAGGCTGAGCAAACGACCGAGAGATAATTTATCGTCCTTTGTCTCTCGGGCTGCCTCTACGCCAAGTATATGAGGCCGGGAAAATGAAAGGCGCCGCGGCTGCAGCTTTCCTTTCTTCCTCTTGATTATTCGAAGCGTTGTACAGTTGTGCAGGGTAAATCTATGTGGCGTTTACAGCTTACAACATCATCACCTAAAAGGGTAAAATAAAGATAGCAACAAACCACTGACGCAACCAGTTAATTCATATAGAGAGAAGTGTTACTTCGCCAGCCGTTACTAAAGCACTAAATTCAGAAATCGTTTCGGAGAGGCGAACTTCGCAGTCTGTAGAATGTCTAGAATCACAAAAAGTACCAGTTCATATATTTACTTTGCCACGAATATTAACTAAATGCGATTTTCACTATGACAGTTGTTACCTTTCGTTGCGATCAACGGGACAATTACATCAAAAATTTATATTTTTCTAACCAAAAAAATTTCCGCATTTATGGCAGTCGTTTCGTCGAATGGACAATATGGATAAAAAAGGATGAAAATAAAAGAAAGAAAGAGAAAGAGAGATAATATGATCACGAATTTTGATGCGTTTAGTTAATTACATACATATTCCATTATTCCGTTCCTCCTGTGCCGAGAATAGGAATTAGGAGGTTAAAGGCAGCTGAAGTCAGAGCAGCATGAGCGTTTCCAGTGGTCCTGCCGAAGAAGAAAACAGAAGGAAACCTTGACTCTATAGAATGCACTCGAAGACACCTCAGCGCTTTGCCTTTATTGTTTTCTCTGGGGACTTCGTGATGCGGTGTTCGCCGGCAGAAGCCTCGAGCGTAACCGAAAAGACCATGAGAGAGAGAGGTGCATGCTTCGCGCGAGCTGTGGTGGTTGCGCTCTCTCTCTCTCTCTCTCTCTCTCTCAACGCCCTTCGCTTACATATACTTCGCTCATGTTTATAAATTAGACTATTGGTATTCGGTATTTCATTAGGCTTCCAATACCGAAGTAAACAATCTTGAATTTGTGAAAATCGTAAGCAAATCTTCTGTAGTGGAGCGTGAATCTTGTCTTCATTTTCACGTGTTTCTTTATTCCCATTAAAGTTCTTCTAAGACGTCGTATTTCACCGTTCCACTTCTGCCGTTCGAGCATCGTTGACAGTGGTTTCCTGCCACATGTTCTTCGGCCAAATCAACGTGTATCTCAAATTAGCAAGGACAAAAAGAGCCCGAACTTCACTGAAGCAGTTTTTTGAGCAAGCTTGGCAGCTCTTACCGAAGAGTTCGAAGACTGCGTATGCCTGTGTGGTGGTTCCGCACTTGGAGAAATGAGAAAGGTCCAGCTTACCTGAAAAAGACAAAAACACAAATAACGAAACATATTCAGGCAACTGTTTCAAACTCGAATCAAGCGGCTCCTGCTTTTTCAAGTTGACTCTTCGGTGATAAAAAGAAATTAATGAAAGTGAACACGTTAGGGACATCTAAAACATCGCCAAAGAAGCAGTCTGCTATGTACTACACAGACTACTTTCAATATTACTTTCCATTTTGCGAAACGATAGCACCGCGAATGCAGAATCCGAAAAATATCGGGTCTCACTTCTCCACTAAATGCACGGCATTCAATTTAAAGCATCGACCTCCTTCCCGTGAAAGAAAGTATCTGCATTTTTGAGATTTTATTCTTAGTTCTTCCAGTTCAAATCGAAAACAAAGCCTAGCTGCAGTTTTGTCTCCCATGTGTACAAGCCTGGTGTAAACCATGCGAACTTGTAACACTGAGCCACCGTGTGCTCAGAAGTAGTGATACAAAAAAGTCAAGCGATGAGGAGGAACTTACATAAAGTGAAGGCGCAGTAACTGTCTCACTTTGTGCGGAAACTAAAAAGAGCGATGCGTGTGAGGATCAATTAGATGAAAATATTCAAGACAAAATGAAGACGAGCGAAAGGCCGACTGTACAAAAAAATAGGAAAAGCTTGCTAGCTTTTTGGATCGCTTTTGGATGTATCGAAGTGCTCGAACTAAAGGAAAGAGAACAAGCATGAGAAAAGAGAATAAATTTTTTATAAGCAATGTATTTAAGCCAGAGGGCGCGCTCGTAAGAGACCTCATCATCTACTGGTCCTCTTCCTACGGTTAGCTGTATAGAGAAACTACAACTGTTCGAGTCTAGAGAAACGTGTCTTTACATCATCTTTACATGTCTTTACTCTCATGAAGTTCCTACTTCGGTTAATGTTGCCATGCAACGCGTTAATATACAACGCGTTCAAACGGTTCGTGTTAATTGTCGTTCAAGCGGGTCAGAGCTCTCCTCCACTTTTTTTTTTTTTTCTAACTGCCGTAACAGTTTTTCTTCAACCCACAACCTCGTTCGCGTCATTTATCGCGTTCCCGTACCGGGCCGCTGAGGGCAGGCATGAATCGCGGAAAGCAAAGAAAGTCAATGAATGACCAGCGTTCCAGCGGAACACGTGTTCGCACAACT
This sequence comes from Amblyomma maculatum, assembly GCF_055883805.1. Lineage (NCBI taxonomy): Eukaryota > Metazoa > Arthropoda > Arachnida > Ixodida > Ixodidae > Amblyomma > Amblyomma maculatum. The sequence continues at coordinate 8,964,542 of NC_139349.1, read as the reverse complement.
TCCAACCCCGCTCCCGTGTAACAATCCAGGCACTACGAAGCAACGAACACCAACGATAAAATGAAGACAGCGTCTCGAGAGGTACCACTCCTCGTTCGAGAGACTCTCCCCGGAACAGCTCTCGGAGCAACTCTTCAGTGGTCCTCGTTTCGCTGCGTAGTGCAACGGTGCCTTTCAGGAAGCAAGAGGACATAGGACGAAAGTACTTTAAGGTCGACGCAAACACTATCTAGAAAACAAAAACAAAAGAAAGGCAAAAAAGGAAGAGAGAGCGAGGCCTGCCTCGCGCGCGGGGTTTTCTGCCTCCCACCTGAACGGGCGGCGAGCGCGAGGGAGCAGCGAAAGGTCGTTGCTTGGCGGTGCAGAATGAAAAGCAACGGGTCACGCTTCCTCCAACCAGAAGGAAAGAAGAGGACACGGGCTCGCTCTTTTACGAGCTGCCGCCCCTGCATCTCTTGAAACGCTCGTTTTTCTTACCTTTCGGGGTTTTTTTTTTTTTTTTTTTCATTCTATTCACTTTCGCTTTTTCGAGGGAACGTATCATGGTTGTTCCAGCCTCTTTCTTATGTGCATGTATAGCGTGCTTGCTTTTGTGCTCGTTCTTCGACAGAAAATTTTCGCGTGGTTTGTTGTTGCGGTGTAGGGTACTCGTAGGGTGGGGGCCAGGTCACCGTGGGGATGGTGGTGGAGGCGCTGGAGGATGTACTCTGAGGTGTGCTCCTAGACCTCAGTGTTTTCGTACTGCCCCTGGCGAGGTGTTTCCGCGACTCCACCGTTGTGTAGTGCTCGTTAGGGTCTTTACGATACTCAGCGCCGGCCGGGAACCGCGGGAGAAGTGCGAAACACTTAGATGGCGAAGAACACGAAGTGCAAAAATGTGCTGCTAGTCCCCAGAGCCACGTGCTTGAGCGGTATCAGAAGCAGCAGCGAAAGAGGCGGCAAAACGACACCGACTATCGGGTCTCGAGGGCCTGGACGTGCACCAGTGACTGCTCTGAATAGAAGAAGATGCCTAAACCAATCCTTGCGGGCGTTTTTTTATTTAACGAAACTTCCGTTGGTTTATTTTTTGTACGTAGCTTTCTCTTACCATTCACATGCTTTTACTCTGAAGCAGGCAATGCACGAACACTTTCTTTTAATGTCAACAATCCTAAATCTTCGAATATAGTCGACACTGTGAAACAGTAAAGAAAAGATTGGTTCAACGCCCGTCAGCATAAGTAAAGAATGAACAGGTGAGATACCACCTCCAATTATTCTGCGGAGAAGCCCAATCCCTAATTCCACCGTGGGCTATGATGCATCAGGCCATGTGACTCTGTGACCCCGTAGTGTGATCGCGGGTAGGCCGGATACGAAGGTTACTGACGTAAAATACGTGGAAGATTCAGACTACTGCGAATAACAGTTATTAATCACGAAATATAGTCGCAGCTTTTTTTTCTATCTGGCTTTCTGCAAAAACATTAACTTTAAATATATAAAAAAAAAGGTCACGCCGGGTTGTAATAAAGAACGCTGATATCAGCTCCGTCTAATCGTTGTTCATAGCGCAAGCTTATTCTTTGTCGACAGAGACACGTGCATTCATCTGCAAGGAAACTAAATTTAGCAAACTAGCCTTTATACAATTTCCGTTTTCGGCAAGATTGATTTATATGGGAATAAAAACGCAGTGCCCTATCAATACAAGCCAAGGTTTATCTGCCCATCGTGTCTTTCTTAAGTAGGCCGTAGGAGCCTATTTCTGAACCTTTCCTTATGCGTTGCTTTGAAACTCCTATTTTCGTCCTAAGCGTTATACTCATGAAAAGTGCATTATAGAGGGGAGGGGGGGGGGGGGATTTACGGGTTATGCATAGACCAGCATAGAGGATAGCGGGTGTCAGTTTTGAGTTATGCATTTCTTTACACTTCGATGTCATGGTTCTTATACGTAGAAGCACTGTGTTGGGTGGAAGAGGAGAAGGTTGCGGCCTCCTCTTTGTGAAGGCCCCTGCTACGCTTGCTCTTCTCCTATGTCCGGCACCGACCATCGGTCATCACACATTCTTCCGGATTTGGGCTGTGTCATGCACTCGTTCCCTAACCCAACCTGATTCCTTCCAGTCTATTAACATTACACTAGTCCCTATTCTTTTCACGGTTCGCTGCTTTGTCCTCAAGTTAACTTCCACCCTGTTCCTTACATTTCTGCTCAAGAGGTAAGCAAACATATGACAGAGCTGCTATGCACTTCCTTTTCTTCAAGGATAATGGTAATGTACTATTCACAACCTGAAAGTGCCTGTCAAATCCACTTCACGCATTTTAGTTCTCTAGAGTTATTTCTCTCTCGTTGTAAGGATCCGCAGACACACATTCCCTATGTAGATACATTCGTTTATAACTTCCGACATTCCGCGGTCTACCCTGAATTACTGTGCACTTTCGACAATTTTTGAACATTAACTTTAGCTCTCTGCATTTATTTTTAGGTTTACTGTGCAGCTTTTATTTCCCAGGTTATTAATCTTCTTTTGTATTTCGCTTTCTGAGTTGCTTTGCAAAGCAAAGCGAAATCATCAGCCAATCGCTGATCAGTAAGGTATATACTGTTTTTGTCCGCAGGCCACCCTAATCAAAGTTTTTAAAGCAGCTCACGTAGACCGCTGTGAATGGAACTGGATAAATTGTATCGCTCTGCCTTGCAGCCATTTTTATAAGGATTTTGTCATTTTAACTGAAAAGGACGATTGCAGCTGTGTAGTTGATATAAATCGGCAGGTACTAGAAACTTAGAAATGTTTTTCCTACGTTCTGGTCCCGTAATTAATATACGCCTCGTGCTAAAGCGGCTATGTATTGCGCTGAATTAAGTGTCGGTTTCTTAAGTAGCTGGTGTTGAGTTCCTTGCAGTGTGATAATAATTAATGCACTTGTGCGCATGATTGCTTTGAACAAAGTTCCCAAACAACGGTGAAAATCACGCAGTAGGACAACAAAAGCGCCGCACGTCGATGAGAATCTGTGGATGGGTGACCGACAACCAGCTGAGCGGAAGAAAGTAGGATGTCAGCGGGGGTAGTGCGGGTGATGCTTTAGGAGGTGGAGGTTAATAGCAAATGGTTGGAAGAGGTCTCCGTTCTGCAAAATACACTTACTGGTATGATGATGAGAATGAATTCGCCGTAGAGTACTTGTTCTAGGTAGCAATGTTCGCACGATGTTGACAAATTAACCACAAAACATCTCGGCCGCCCCCTCGTGTATCGTGGGACAGAGCCAACCATCTGCATGAAAATCTGAGCAATGGCGCAACGCCAGCACTGAAAAGACGCCGAGCACGTATACCATGTCAGGTATGAGTATAAGGCGGCTCTCATCATGCACTCACGTAGTGCCGATGCCTCCTCTGCAAGTGCACGTCCAAAGCTTCGGCTGACTGGGGGATCGCTTCCGGTTTTACGACCAGCGATTAAGCCTCCCGTGTGTAGCCGACGGTTTCGTCCGCTGGGAAGCTCGACAAACTGGATTATCTCACGAATGCTTTCAACCTTTTGCGAACGCTTGGACCCACTGTGCCGTTAAAACGGCGGCGACGTGCAGTACTACGTGAGCGTCCAGCGGCGGGGCGTTAGCCCAGTCGTAAAATGCTTGGGCTCCTACCAGACAGCGGACAGCCGGCGCGTATGATCATCGTGGGGTGCGTTTCTCAGTCTTTTCTATCTCTCCCTCGATCCCCTGCTCCGGTCTGCCCTGTCTCATTCATTGCCGCCTTGCCGTCCATCTCCTGCCATGCGCTGGATCTGCTGCCCTTGCAAATGGCTGACTCGTGATGTCTAGAGGCTGATTGACGGCCTGCACGCTGAAATATTATAAAGCGGTGCAGAAACTTTCGCCGGAGGCAAAAGCTTGGAATCAAAGGACAGGTTTTATACTTCTCCATCCCATCTCCTTTTTGCTCGCTTTGTTGCCCATTGTCTTCTGCCAGCGCCGTTGGTGGGACGAAATGCTGCGCGAATAACTGAGCTTCTCTGCTAGCCACTCCTCTCCGGAAGCCTCTGTTTCCACCATGAATCCGGCGTTTACGACTAAAATGGCGTACTGTTTTCTAGATGCAATGGGCCTCGAAATGGCACCGGGGGACGTCCTTTGACATCCCTTTCTGAGATGCCTCTTAGTCCTTCGAAGCATGGAAATGACGCTCAGTTTCTGACAGTGCGATGACAAGGCTGCTAATTATCAACGATGTTGTTACGTTCTCGAGCACTATTCATGCTGTATTAGAGGAAACAGCGCAAAACCAATGAAAGACTCTCGAAAGGCGGAAGCACAGTGGACGCATTAAACACGGCCCCAAAGATGTACCCAGCCTCCCCAAACCTGTTCCGACTCCTGTTACAGTTCCCGGACCGCTGACACTAAACCAAGTAATGCGTGATCGCGATGCTTGTGAAACCTGCCGAGTGCCGCCGAACCCTGGCTCACGTGACAGAACGCCGATAGAGTTAGCCGGGTCGCTTTCGGTCAGTTAAGAGATTTAGTTTTCGGCGTTCAGTGCTGCCAATGTCATGTAATGTCGGAACACAGCAACACATGACACAGCCGGACTCGAGTGGAAGCGCGCGCCACCGCTGCTTGAGTCCAGCCGTGCACATAAAGCCGCAATGCAAACTAGTTCACTATAGCCGGAGATCACGGTACGAACTTCGCGCCACCTCCAAACTCTGCAGCTCATCATCACAAATGACGGAAATTTTGTGTGCAACATTGTAGGCACATCATCAGTGCAAAGCAGCCTGGCCTTGGTCAAAATTCTTTTCATCTAAAAACAACAACAACAACAACAACAAAAAGAATATTCGAGGCTCGCTCCTTCAGCTTGCTTAGCAACGTTGTGACTAGAGTAGACGATTCTTCCAATTTTTACCGGATATGAGTTGCCCCCTCCTCATCCCATAGGCCCTTTTTCCATTGCATAGGAATAATACCTCAAGTCCTCGTGCACAGCGAGCATGACAGTCGATTCTGCGACTTGGAGCTCATTTGCAATGGCCCTCATTGTTTTTTTTTTTAGTCTTCACTCACGACGACATGTAGAAGCTGGCGAAAATCAGGTCTCCTGACGCCACGTCAGCGCCATCGCACGTCAATCAATTCCGCACCTTTTAATTGAAAGACTTTGCTACGTTCAAAAACGTGGCAATTTCGATGTTGCTGTGGGGCGCAGCCAGTGCGCCGAACACGGCAAGGAGCATAATTTCCTGCGTTAACCTGCGTAATTCCATCTTGGAACAAACTATGAAGTATTAATGATAAGGCGTCAATAAACAAGAAGCCCAGAGAGATACGTCGAGCTTGCTGGTGTCCACGGCGATAGGAAATAACGTTCTCAAATACCTGATACGCTGTCGCCTGGCTTTCGCAATGCTAGAGTTATAATGACGAGGATTAAAGTGGCAGACATCTTTCATCTTTCATTCTTTTTTTTCACTGTGAGGTACATGTGCATGGATTATCAGTATTACAGAAGGAGGACCCGAAGTATAAACTGTCCGGGGGACCTCCTATGACAGAATGGATAAGATTAGCAGGTAACATACTAGGCAGTGAAGAAAATAATATGCAGGCGTGCAGAGAAAAAACTATAATACAATACTAACGAGAAACAGTGCAAAGACAGATTATATTCCAGAAAGCAGTTAGCCCCCGGCTCGAGTTCTGCGCCGTATACCACAGTACTGCCACAACTCCGCGCGGTTTTAGTAAATTGTTAACAGAAAGGGATCCCCCGAGCTCTCGGAGGTATATCTGTGGAGCCCACGGTGTCTGGAAATTTGCTGCTCATCCCCGGTCATGTCCGGCGAGCTCTCCGCGCGCTGAGGAGGTGACGATAAAGTCTGAGCATGCGTTGAAGAGATCAAAGGCGCGGTCAGAAAGCAGCCCGTTCCGCTCTCCTGCCTCTGCTGACTTTACCCGTTGCTGTATTGGTTTCGACTGACACTCGGAATGCTCACTTCATATGCGTTCGTTCTCAAAGTCTATCTATTCGCGAAGCCTCTTTTATTAACCCCTCAACTCACTGTCGGCTTTTGCAAACCGTGTGCAAAACAAATTTCCGCCTTTTTCAACATCTCTATTATAAATATTTCACTGCATTTCAGCTGCGAGCAGCTTTGTAATCTATACTGTTATTATTTTTTTACTGTTGTCTAAGTGTCCCATGATTGCATATATAGTTAGCGTATAACACAGTGAAATCACTAAAACAGAACATCCCTCCCTAGATTCAGCGCATAAGTTCTTTGGCTTTAGGCATCTAAATGTACGTCCCGGAAAATCAACTCGAAAATGCGGAGCTTATTTCTCCAGTCTTGTTGCACTGATTTAGAGTTTCGTTACAGCCAGCTATAATTTAAGCATGTCAGAACAACGATAGTGTCCCGGGAGATCAAAGGCAATCCTACATTTTCTTTTCCTTCCTCTCCCTTCGCTTCATCAATACAACCAATTGAGGCACTTTGCTGTTAGCATATCGCAACTGAACCAGACACAGGTGTACACGGCTCGCCGAACATGGTCCAAGTGGTCCTTGATTTTTGGGTCGTAACATTTTGATGAATGACGGAGTTTAAAGACATTGCATTAAGACACAAGTTCGGAATACTCTTCTCCGCAACAGCACATACGTTTCCGATATGGTCACCGCAATGGGTAACGCCTGCCCGTAACCGGTTAACTTTATTCTGCAAATCCACCTAATAGAAGTAATCGATGTTTCTCGAGCGTACGGGGCAAACGTCTAAGTGCAGAAATAAACGTTTTAAGTAATTATTGCCATCATCGCCATGAAAGATGAGACGAAATGTTTGGGCTACGCAGTCAAACCTGGGATCGCCTGTGCCCTCACTGTCCTATACGAAATACGAAGATTATATTGTTTACCTGGTGATAGTCGACGCCGCTGTGAAAAAGTATAATGAAATATGAGCAGTCAGACAGAACTTATTCGACACTATCTTACGTAGGCGCGCGAAAGTCACACAGTCACACAATCAATCTGTGACTCAGGCACTTTATAATTGTCCAACACTAAGAGATCGTGTTTCTATGCATTCGAGAAAAAAACAGTCAGCGTGGGTTGAAAGTTGCAAATGTCAAAATCTATGCACTGACAACAAAGCTACCCCTCTCACCATTTCTTTTGCCAATCCGCATTGTTCACTCTATGTGGTTCCCTCAAGGGAGTGGAGAAAATTCGTCTGCCGTTGGCGGAAAACAAACGCATGTGAGAGATTCAGCCAATCTATTGGCCAATCCTCCTGCGCCACCGAAGCTGCCGCCATATGTCGCAGGCGGCTGTCCCTAGCATAAACTCGCATACACAGTTTAGACTGTGTAAATAGAGAGAGAGCCCAACCAGTGGGGCTGAAGGAGGAGAGACATGCATCGCACCGCTACCATGTGAAAAAGGCGGACTGTGAATATGACTGTGAGATCTATCAGGCTTTATTTCTATATTTTTAAAAGACTGTGACACCTCATATAATTCGTAGCGCTGTCGAAGAACTCTCAAGACATGTATCATTCCGTTACCATCGAGGCATGCCTAGATTGTAACTAGACTGGTGACTAGACCGTCAAAACGTCCATTCAGAAGATGAACGCATACACTCATCGAAGGAAACCAATGAGAACAATTTATTGCTCGTGTAAGTTTTTCGGACGTCGAAGGAGTCGCAGAAGAGTGGAGGAAAGAGCCACAAGTGTTAAAGCGGAATGGCGGTGATGCGAGGCGGCGGCACTGCTACCACGCACGGCGGAAGCTAGCGTCACGTCCCTGTTAACGCGTCGCTGTCTGCTGCGGCCTGAAGTTGCTGAACGGGAGGCGAGAAAGACAACCAGGCGAAAACAGCGTGCGTCGCGAAAGACCAAGGAAGACGTGCCAGTGAAGTTCCCTGGAGGGTGGGCGCGTATACTTCTCTTCAGAAGATGGTGTGCTGCAGGGAATGCAGAAACGAACAAAGAGAAGGAAAGAAAAAGAAAGCAAAACAAGGCACGGAGGCAGAACTAGGAGGAAGGATGACGCCGGCCCGAATGACAAAAGGAAACGAAGGGCACAAGATAATGGGACGCCCTCAGGGCCCGGCCGCGCCTAGGGCGACTCAAGGCCGGGAAATGTATTGGCCTGTTGTTTTGCCTTCTCTGCCTGGACTCAGCGGTGAGGGGGCGCATAAAGAACGAAAGACGAGAAGGGGATGAAGAGAAAAGTAAGGTTTCGGAGGGGAAAGATCCAAATTAAGAGCTTCTTCGAAGGCAGCCAGAAGAATCTCGGCAGAGAGAACGGGTCTTGGCTTGTTATAGGCTTTTGTTGTGGCTGTGCTAACAAGAAGTCGCCGTGGCTCGGTTCATTTAGCAGATGCTCTTGACCTTCGGGTTTTCAAGACAAAGTGCCGTTCGGCGTATGAAGAAGGTGCAACTCGTAATTGCAAGTTTCACTTAATTATTGTTTTGTCACTGCGACTTCAAAGCATCTAGTTTGCTTAGCATCACCAAAGAGGTTTAAAAATTTTGAAATCATATTTCCAGTTTACCGATTGGGTGATTACTATCATCTTCGCGAAATGATTGTACCATGATAATGGCAAACCACGGTACAACCTCGAAGCCTGTTCGCCCTGTCACCTCAGCCGATCTCCTCGTCCACGTATATAGATGACGCCAAAGATGCGTCCGTACAGCGTGTAAGACTTGGCTAATATCACTGGTCGGTCACCCTAATTAAGGATTAGGTGTATTCCTAGAGATGAGTGACATGCGCTTTATAGCCGAGCGAGCGAATATAGGGCATACCATGTGTGGCCTTGATCGCATGCCTGCCGCTGCTTACGTCCTTCTTTCTCCATAATTCCTTACTTCGCGGCACTGTACGCGAAATTCAGAGATTCTGGGTTCGAATCCCACAGATAGCATTAGCTTTTTTTTTTTTTTTCGACATTTCACGCATAAATTGATTGCACTAGCAATTTTCGTCATCACCGCAAAATAAAAGGTCCTCCGCTTAATTTGGAGTGATGATGCCAGGCGCATGATACTTGTCTCTAAGAATGCACCTAATCACCTGATTCCGTGTACGTTCTGTCCCTAGTTTCGCCGACTGTTGGCTTCCATCACGCGGGAGTAATGTGGGCTAGTAAAAAAACTGGTCAAAGCCCTTTCAATAAATTTTTATATATCAAAACTAGTCCACACAATTTAGCACAGCGAATGGACCAAAACGCCTTTAAAGATGTGAATCCCTCTGCGCGTCTCAAAATATATTCGAGATTCTCAGTATAAATTCGTTTTTTTTTTTTTTTTTCATTCTTTTCGCCATTACCTCAAGCGTAGTTCGACGAACTATCGCTAAGCCCGCGCGCGAACTTGGCTGAGGGGCGGCTGCTCGCTTTGGAGCGGCGCTTTGCGGTGCTGCGACTTCACTAAGGCCCCGTGTAAGTCTTCCCGGTCAAGCCTCAAATCCCTCCACGAACTGCCCCGCGGCGGATCGTTACGGGATTCTAAACCTGCGCGCGGAAGTCGCTTGAAGCTGTCGGCGGAAGCGGCGCGGAAGACGGGCGGACCCTCTTAAAAAGATGGGCCGTTTCTCTCGAGGCCTCACTGCGACTCCTCGCGCGGTCAGCTGCAGAGAAACAGGCAATTCCGTGTCTTCTCATTTCAACTTTTATTTTCCGGCAAGCTGCGTTCAGAGCGCCGCCTTCAGACTTCCCTATTAACTCAGTAGCCTAATCTTCGCAGCAGAAGGACTTCTCATGGCCCACTCATCAAATATCATCGTCGCCAGAGGCTGTACATTTCGCATAAATGTTTCACTGTCTGTTCGCGGGCGAAGCTTTTCATTAACACCATTTTCTTGATACTCCTGCCTCTCCGCATGATTAATATTGTTAGTGTGATCAGATCTGCCCCCCCCCCCCCCCCCTCCCACCCTCCCCCTGGCAGGGAAATGTTCGGGCTTTGCTCTGAGGAATAAAATAAAATAAAATAAAAAAGTGAGAAGTGTTCAATGCTGCAACCGAATGTGGAGCGAGAGCATTAGCTGGGGTGACCGAGGTTGTTCTTCTTCTTCCTCTTCTTCTTCAGCCAAAATATAAAGCCCCGCTTTAACCAAGCCGTCTGAACGTGCCTTAGTGGCCTATATGGGTGACGTGAATGTCAGGCTGATTCTGACATAACCGTCCCATGTGAAACGAGAGACCCAAGTTGGCAGCTCCTGCCAGCTCACATATAAAGCCCCACTTTAACCAAGCCGTCTGAACGTGCCTTAGTGGCCTATATGGGTGACGTGAATGTCAGGCTGATTCTGACATAACCGTCCCATGTGAAACGAGAGACCCAAGTTGGCAGCTCCTGCCAGCCCACATATAAAGCCCCGCTTTAACCAAGCCGTCTGAACGTGCCTTAGTGGCCTATATGGGTAACGTGAATGTCAGGCTGATTCTGACATAACCGTCCCATGTGAAACGAGAGACCCAAGTTGGCAGCTCCTGCCAGCCCACATATAAAGCCCCGCTTTAACCAAGCCGTCTGAACGTGCCTTAGTGGCCTATATGGGTAACGTGAATGTCAGGCTGATTCTGACATAACCGTCCCATGTGAAACGAGAGACCCAAGTTGGCAGCTCCTGCCAGCCCACATATAAAGCCCCGCTTTAACCAAGCCGTCTGAACGTGCCTTAGTGGCCTATATGGGTAACGTGAATGTCAGGCTGATTCTGACATAACCTTCCCATGTGAAACGAGAGACCCAAGTTGGCAGCTCCTGCCAGGTTACCACGGATACGGACACGGCACACAGCGACGAGCGGTTAGACCTGGCGTAGTATTGCTTCCGCAATAAAATACTTCTTGAAATATTTATTTTCGCTCGCGTCATGTGGCACACCATTACTGCACTCTTTAGTCGTATATATTGTTTATTTCATTTCATTTATTGTACCCTCAGGACTTTCGCATTACAGAGGGGGTGGGAGTAGTAAAACAAAACAAAATCAAGTTTCCTATCTATGTTGTGCGGAGAGCAACGAAAGTATCCTCCTGTTTTCCTGGCCAAGCGACAAGAGCACTACGCTATCACCGCAGTCAAAACATTACAAATATTTGCTGACTTCGCGTTTCTTAACTTAGTTTTTGCTGCTGTCTGAACAAAAGTTAAAGACAGAAAATACGACTGATTACATGATACGAATACGAAAGCCTAAGATCGATTAAGAAGTCCATTGAAGTGGATTAACGGTAGATTAAGGTGGATTACAGAGTGAAATAAGGTGGCTTAGCAGTAGTCACGTGTGTCTACTGTAGAGGCCACCTACAGGACCATTGCGACCAGGTGACTGATCCAACGACATCCTGCCTATTGCCCGGCGCTACTTTCTAACTCTAGAGCGTTAAAGGCCTCGTCACCCAGAGAATTCTGCGTCGGCGTTGGGAACGAAAAATCATGGACATGACGATGGCAGGTGGTAGCTGACACGGCTGAGCCAATCTGATTTTTCGATTATCTGTGTGAGTTAAATAGACTACATTATATCAGAAGGTTGGGAGGTACGGCCAATCAACCTTCCGGTGCTCTTGGATGTCGATTCAAGCGCATTACACATGGGCGACGCAGTCACGTTCATACGGCTTGATTAAAACGGGGCTTTTTATTTCGGCTGGTCGCATGCTATTGGCATCTTAGTGCAGTATACTAATAAGGATGTTCCATATATTAGAGGCGCAAATTAAGGAATTGGGAAATATGCGAGCAAAGACGTACGCTATCGCATCGTAAACTTAAAGTATGAGCTTAATTGTCGCCTATAATTTTATTCGGAACGATTTTGCCGCCCCCGGGTTTGGATGCTAATAAGGCATAAAGCCTTTCACCCTCTAATAAATGCGGTCACTAAATTTGGCGATAAATTTGAACTTTATAAACAAACAATATTAATTTTCGTTTTTTTTCTTTTCACTGCACAAAAGTTTAAGGTCAGGCGCACCAGTATATTTATTTTTTTTTTCATGATGCATATTCCATTCTGTTGCTTTATTTTTCTTCCTTGCCTGGTTTCATGGTTTCTTATTAGTCAGCCTTTCAGTTCACCACATTACGAAATTGTGTTTGTGTTACTGGGTTTCTCCAGTCGAAGGAGAACATCAAAATAGTTTGGGGCTGCTAGTTTATGAAATGTCGGTCAGTGACACTTTTAAACTTGTAAACCATTTATAACTTTTATTAGAGTGTTCGAACCATGACATTCCGGCAACGCTGAAAAGCGCAAGTAGATTTTATAAATCAATTCACTGAAGGAAGATGTTTTGAGAGTAGGTAGAATTTTTACCTTACCAACTGTCAAAAATGTATCACTAGAAAACTGCTACCGATGACTTGGATTAAGCGAAATCATGGCTTCCTGAATTCGTAAAAGTAATAGAAATGGTTTCAGTCATTGTGAACACTGTTTCCTGGATGTCCTCATGAGAAACGAAAGTCACTGAGCAGTTTTCGTCGGTGTTTCCTAGCGACGTTAGGCAAGGTTATCTATGCCTCTATTTATCAACGCCTTCAGAGTTACCGCTGAATAACTTTAATCAAATTATTTATCTCCGATTGTCTTTTGCGATTATACCAATACACGATGCGCAAAACGCCGACAACGCCGCCTGTCGCCAAAGCCGCAAAGCGTAGGCGGGCGCTGTTCATGTCGGCGTCTATATGCGCGCGTCGTGTTTTCGTCTTTGGTCGCGGTTTAACGGATATAACGGCGCTGTCAACATTTAGCAATGTCCGGGAGAAATTGCTGCGCAGTTCGTTTTTCGAACACACATAAAGCATTGCCAGGAACACGTTTGTATAAGTTTCCAGTTATGCTTCACGAGAACGACGGCGGCCGTTAATCGCGGCGTTCGACGCAGAAAGCAAGCAAACTTACCGAATGACATTTGTTCAGATTAATGTCATTTTTTCGACGCGCTGCTACACGACCAAAGCTAATGTCATTTCCAAATTTGGTAACTGCGATTGATTTGCAAATGTTGGTGCGCCTTCAATATATGTTGCTAAGATGACTGCGCTGTAAACGAAAGTCGCCTTTCAATTAAAATTCATGTCTTGCTTCCCTTGTCAACAACCTGTTGATTAGGACTACCAATTACGAAGTTAGCGGCAGTGTCGGCGGCGTTTGCTTACGAAAGGGCACGGAAGGTGCGCATGTCTCTTGACTGCGAAACGCGTACGAGTTTCAACAACCAACACTTTGCGCACTAAAGCAAGTGTGAAGAGCAATACGTAAAATAGGCAGTATCTATGTGTACTGTCCGACGGCGCTTTTGTAGAACCTTTGAGTATCGCCCTACGCCGAAGCATACCACAGCCCCGTTGACTCCCGTACGCTTTCGCCTGATCGTTCGCTCGGCGTATTAAGGCCCGCCGAAAAATGCCCGAGCTTGGCCTCATCAAGAAAGCATACGGCAAATTCGTAACGCTTGCCACATCAGATACGGCGAGGTCGACGATGGCGCTCTGGCCGTGTGCTGGGCCCTAGTCGTCGCCAGGCCTAAACGGTTTCGCATCAATGCCGTAGCTGGAAGCGCTTTGGAAATAGTAAATTTCATATTCATAAAACTGCCTTAGTATAAGCTCAATTGTCTCACAAATTGTCTTATAGTAAACGGAAGGTGTAACTTCGGCGACGTCTTAGCAGCGGAGCTAGAGAACGAAATCGGATGAGCTGCATCACACCGGCGGCAGCTGCTAATGTGAGCGGAAATTTGCTTTTATTGCTGTTATCACTTCTTCCAAAATCTCGTTACATAACAGCGATCCTCAGTAAAGATAATTTTTTTTAGATTCCTTCATCAAATTAAGCGCGTATTATTTATGATCAACAGAGCGTGCTTTTCTGAAGGTGGCGAAAGAAATCCGCCGTGTCGGCGACTCGGCGCCGACGGACCGCGGCGGCATGGAGCGACCTGTTCCGCCCGCGCTGAGTGCGGTGGCTACGGGTTGGCTGGCAGCTATGGGTGCCAGTTCTTTTTTACGATGCTATGTGGCATATTTCACATAGATGACTAGCTGCAAAATTTTAGGAGCACATTAGTATTTAATGCAGGTGGCACTTTTGTAATTTATTTTGGGTGTATCTTCTCACCGAGTCTCGTGTGTAGAAATAACATATTTCCTCGTTGATCGCATTCGGATGAGCAAACTCATTTGGTACCTAATGTCATTTTCATCAGATGTCATTATATTTTCTCGTGTAGCAGCAAACAAATATCATTTTTAACGAATGTCATTCGATGGAAATGGCATTAAAATATCCGTGTGGAAGGGCTGAGTGATAACTATGTTTTCAGTGTTTTCTGCTTGTCATTGCACCTTTCGTGTGTTGTCTGGCAAGATTACGAAAACATAACATGTCGCTGCACTTGCTATCCAGACTAAGGGCTCTAGAACTGGTTATAAAGCGCAGAGAGATCTCGCAGTCCCCCTAACGAAAAAAAAAAGGGGGTGGGGGGGGGAGGGGCAGGACAGACAGGAGTACCGTACACACTACGCCACTTTTGTGTTATGTGATTGTGTGCCCAGGCATTGAAAAATATCATCTCGTAGCACCATGAGTGTTGCCCGAGCGAATGAATGAATCAAAAACTTTACTCAGGTAAAGGGAACTAGGTGCTCCTGAACGTGAGCAAAAAGGGATATTTTGTAATATTTTCAAGCTTTCACAATTTTAAATAGGATATAAAATTTAACTCTAATATGCCCTTGACTAACCTGTGATGCAGCTTTTCAGATAATTCCTCTGCTGATATATCACTCCCCCATGAAATTATCTACCCGCTCTGCCTTTTTGACGACGGACGTGAAATCCATGCTGTACAGGCCATGATAAAGCACAAGCATGAAAAATCTAAACTCTTGCTACAGGAGCCCAATATGTGCTATTTTTCTGATGCTCAGAATGCTGGTTTGCAAGCTCGCTGCAGCTTTTCCTGCGGTCGCACCAGTACGAAACCGCTCGCAGTTTCGACGATGCTGCCTAGTTTACTGTAGCGATATATTGCATGTAAACGAAGCAAACGTGTATCATTAAGCAAAGAAAGAACATTGTTTCATAGGTCAAGGAATGAACGAATTGGTGTGGTGATGTAATGAAAGCGGGGAACTCAAAATGAGCTCCACTTCGTACGCAACCTTGTTGACGATCGTCTTCAGCAGACACTTGATGCATATGGAGGCGATGTAGTCCCAGACGGCCGTGATATCGAACACATGTCCACTATTATACACTGCGATCCCATTGCGCACGCTGTCACTGCGGAAGAACCCGCGAGACGCGCACGAACGGCTGATCGCAAGCACGCACCACGGCCCCGCTTGTCGCATGGGGCCCGCCTCGGGTTCCGACGACCGCCGCTACGCGGCTTTCAGTGGCGCCCCTATAGGCGCTGCGCATGGCGTATAGCACTGGAACCGGCATACATTCGGGACATGACAGCAAACAGGCTGCCCGCTGGATGGTGCACTGTCCTCCGCTGCTTGGACGAATGGGACGAACTTAATTTGTTCAGCAAACATGTTGCCATTCACGCAATATCATTTTTATAGGCTCTGAGACAGTAAGCATCTTTCAAAAATGACCTGATGCAGGCAATAAAAGCTAAACACAGGGGCATGATGTGCTATGTGGTCTTGTCTCTAAGCTTACTGATGAAGTGAATATAATATATCGTCAACTTAACATTCCCTCCAGATACTTTTTGCCTGGACTGGTTAGTGATAGCGTTTCTAGTTAATTTCCTCATCATAAAAACAGCAGCCAGCATTGCAAGAATCGTGCTATTAAGCCTTACGAATGGTGAAACGAAACCAAGATCCCGTTTATAACCTTTCTGAATGTGCTCTGTGCAAGGGAACCACACTCAGCGGCTATGCAGCGGCAGGACTAGGAATTAGAGGAATTAGTAGGGACTAGGGTGCCTTGATACCAGCGCCGCGCGCTACATCGAGGCACCATAGTAGGCACGAGCCAGAAGCGACGCCTTGCGGACGCCTGCAGTGATTTTTGAACATACTTTCTTGAATATACAATGCGGAAAGGCGGGTCATGCTCGCTTTCTGCTAAGGATGTTAGGAATGCCACGCGCTGTTCTCTGCAAGAATTAGTTTCCCCACGGTAGTAGTGGGGAGGACTCAACTTTTCAGAGGATGATCCTTCGAGGCCTTTTCGATGTTTTTCAAAGATATTGAACTGACCTATACAACCTATACATGGTGACGGCGGCACCTAAATGGAGTGTAGGTCACAAAACTGCACCCAAATGGTGTACCTCCTTTCAAGCGTCGCTGGGTAGAACGATTTCCGGCAGGATTGCGCGCGAGTTTAAAGTCATCCGTAGCTTGCGACAACCTCAAACTCACATGAGAAACAGTACACCTGTGTTACCGTACGACGCAGGAACTTGCCTTCGATAATACTACACCGGTTGTGAGAATTGTAACGGTGGCTTAATTATTTAAGTAGGCACAGATTCTGAAAGCGTACAACCTCCCGTAGAAAGTGTAGGAATATATACGTATTGGCCCTCAACTCAAAGAATGCACTTCATAACTCCAAATGATACAGGTCATACGTACGGGCTGAATATCTTTTTTTTTTTCTAGGGGGGGGGGGGGGGGGGTAAAGAAGAAAATCGTATGCGAGGCGCCATTTCTTTAAAGTGCATGTTATAAATAGTAATAGCCTTCTTCTTTTGAGAAGAAGAAAATGACGATATTAAATGAATATTGAGCGCAAGGCGTTTGACATTGGTCCATGAATGCGGGATGAGACACCTGTACCACGGACCTAAAGAAGCAAACCGTCCGTTTTCTCGGTTTTATATATCCTCTGTCAGGCTTAGTTTGCTATGGTCGAATCATTTCAAGGGTTACAGAGGCGCGAAAGTCATGAATAAGCTACCGCACATTCAATATGAATGCAAAGAGGAAACATATACATGATGGGACCCAAAACTCCATACAACTTTGTTCATGCATCTAGACTTTATGCTTCTAATTTTATATTCTTATCTTTTTTTCTTTTCACTTTTTCTCTCTTTATGCCTTGTTTTCTAGTTTTAAACCTCATGTGGTTTTTTTTTTTTTTTTTTTTTTTCGGAACAACGCTTTTTCTTCGGCTTGCACTCTCAACAATGAGACTAAAACGTGGCTTCACAGGAAATGCTTCAGAAAATATGCCGGCAAGATTCATGCTGCGTTTTATTCTGGCGTCGTGTCGACAACGTCGTTATCTCAGAGCCCAATAAGTGCACACAACCAACCGTGTAGTACAATATTCTGGTACTTCACACAGGTAACCCCGTCAGAACATTCTTTTTGTTAAAGTTATCCGTATCAATTTCGTTTTCATAGCTCGCTCAGCTGTCCTCGAACCTATTTAAGGGCTTTTTTTCCTACAGTTTAGTAATGAAATGATGCGAATGCATGACGATGATGCATGTATATTTAAAGACAAGGGTTTGTAGATAAGTAAGTATCGACAATTCTCACCTAGCTGACGGCGCAGGGCTTTCGACATCACATTGAACGTGCCACGGCTGTGGATGTTTCTGTTTCTGTTTTCTTAAGTCAACTCCCTCAAACTTTTGTCAGCTGTTTGAGACGCAGTCGAAAACAAGAAAACAGGTGGCAAGGAAACTAGCTGCTTTCTAGCGGCTCCAGCACCGGGCATAAAGAATCGGTTCATCTTGATAAGAAAATATATTTTTTCTGAATCGTTTGGTTTTAAAACGGTTCATAATATAACTGCCCGGACAAGTCGGCTTTTTGTGGACCAAAGTCTCTCTCTCAGAGTGCTGACGATCGGATTAGGATGCGTGTGTTGACGGTGCTGCAGCTAGTTCAACGTCCAAATTTTATGGAGTGCATTTACAGATCCGTGCTCCGATATTTTAAGGGCTCATATGAAACTTCGATAAAGTAGGGCGTAAACTTCGCACGCCTAATTATGGAGGAAAATGAGCCGGACAGTTGAGAGACGACATTCCGATTGAAAAGGCCAGAAACAACAACAGATGCACAGAACGGAGAGCTCGTTCTCACATATAGCTGCCCTTTTAAATGAAATGAACCGCTACCGCGCGTGTTTTAGAGCATATACCGCAAACAGTGTTTTTTCGCGCGTCAGCTTAGCTAACACCATGGCGCCGAGAAGGACGCCACGGAGGAAAAATAACAGGAAATAATGAATCGAAATGATCGGTCGGCAAGCTGGTCTAATATTACGCGGCGGAAAACAATGGAGGCGATGAAGGCATATCGAAACCAGTATGGGACTATAAATCTGTTAATATAGAAGCTCTTAATAGTACTCACAGCGTTCATGCATATGTTGGAGTCTGCTGGCTCACGTGCAACTCTGACAAGTGCTTTATATATGCTAAGATTTAAGGGTCAATCTCGGAGGTGACAAAGAAACCTCAATTTTTTTTTTCTGTCTTTGTACAAACAATGTGGTCAGAGTGTGCCCCCTCCCCCTCCCCCTTCTCCCAAGAATTCTTAGCGGCGTCATAATGGCGTTGAATACGACTTTATGTATCGTCTCTCATTTATGAAGAAGCAGCTTACCGGAATCCCTTAAGCGGAAATAAAAATGAGTTAAACCTTACAAGCACGAAATGTTATGATGAGTTTCAGGAAAGCATAATAAGCTATGAAAAGGATGGAAAGTATGACCGCAGATCTGAGCAGCGTGCGTGAAAGAGCTCGGTAAATTAGAATGTGTAGGAGCACCTTGAATACGTATTCTAAGATCATGAAACCAACTAATCGTTTTTCTAAGACGAAAAGTGTGCAATGTCTGCACCTTAAACGTACTCAAGTATAGGATGGAGACATGGAGGCCAACAAAATGCCTCAAACTTAAGTACAAGAGATCAGCGAGCTGTGTAGGAACCAACATTATTGCGCAAGGTTATAACACGGGAAGAAACAGAGCCGACTCGTAATCAAACGCGAGATTGTATCATCCCAGCTGGAATAAAAAAAAAAAAAAAAGAGCATTAGTGGAGGGCAGGTACCTACGGTCGCCTAATGTAAAGAAGTCAATTGTTAAGGGGAACACATCAAATTGGCGTGCGCCAGGGTGTTAGCTGATGTACGCGGTTAGGAAGTTTGCGGGGAAGGATCTCTGGCAGCCCGATCTGTGGCAAAACGATGAATTATAGATCTAAGGCAAAGATCATTTTCCATCAGTGCATGAGTCTCGGGTGCTGGCTATGATGGTGATACAATCCTCATTCTCTTCTATTATTCGTATTGACTATTTCCACAACATAGCGGGATGATTCCATTTGTTCAATATAGCGGCCTCATAGACGGCCGCTAAAGTGGTGATTGATGAGAAAGCGCAGCAGTAGTTGATCGATACCTAAAATCAACGATGTTGGTAATTCAGAGTTGTCTGCGGATGCCATCCTGAAGACAGATAAAACAATAAAGCAACTATTTCAGGTCACGCCACCAATGACGCCGCGTTTTGGGTGTTTGGACATGATATATCTATTTAGATTGGCTTTAGGCGATAAACTGACAAGCTCTAACGCACGCAAACGAATATGAAGCTTATGGATACGCCGTACGCACCACTTCATATAAAGGGAACATAGCGCAAAAAGATTTTATTTTCGTGTTTAAAAAAAAACTAACTCGGAGACGCAGCTGCACTTTCTTTAGAGGAACCTATTCTGCATAGACAGGGAAAACTCATTTAACTGTCACTCTCATTTGAAAGGTGAAGTCTACTCAGAAAGCACAACCAATCTGTCTTCAAAGACAAGATAACTATAACAAATGGTTAGGGATGTAATACAGTAGAGAAGTAAGACAGCTTGGCACTTTTATCTTTTGTGATGTACACTGGCGATTTGTGCCACAAATTAAAAAAAAAAAAAATCCTACTATATGCTATGATCCAAACTCGCAGGCACTGATGAAATACATAGTCGCTACAAAAAAAAACCCCTTCATGGATCACTGCCTTGTCGTGGCGGAGGGGCTTGCGAAACTCGATGAAGTCGTGAGCTCTGCTGTGTAGGGCCACCCAAGATAGACAGGTCACGGCAGAGAGTTCTGACAAAATGTGATTCACTGGAGAAGGTAATGGCAACCCACTCCAGTATTTCCTGCCAAGAAAACCCTATGGCCAGTCACAATACCATTATCGATATGGCGCCGGAAGATGAGCCCCCCAGGTTGGAAGGCGTCCCACATGTTACTGGGGATGAACAAAGGGCGATTCCTAGTAGCTCCAGGACGAATGAAGCGGCTGGGCTAAAGCCAAAAGGACGCTCAGTTGTGGATGTGTCGGGAAGCGACCGGAAAGTCCGATGTTGCAAGGAAATATATCACATAGCAACATGGAATGTAAGATCTATGACGCAAGGTAAACTGGATATCGTCAAGCGAGAAATGGACAGATTGAACATTGATATCTTGGGTATCAGCGAGCTCAAGTGGACCGGAATGGGAGAATTTAACTCCGGCGACCATTATGTCTTTTATTGTGGGCACGAATCCAAGAGAAGGAATGGGGTCGCTCTCATAGTAAACAGAAGAATGGGCAAAGCAGTGCTAGGGTACAACCCCAAAAACGACCGAATGATTTCACTTCGGATCCAAGGTCACCCTTTCAACATAACAGTTATCCAAGTCTATGCACCGACCACTGCTGCTGAAGAAGCTGACGTTGAGAGATTTTATGCGGACCTACAATGCCTTTTAGACCGCACCCCATCATCAGACGTCGTTTTTCTCATAGGAGACTGGAATGCTAAGGTCGGGAGTGAAGAAATATCCGGAATTACAGGCAAGTTCGGTCTTGGTGAGCCAAATGAAGCTGGGCAGAGGCTAGTAGAGTTCTGTCAAGAAAACAACCTGACCATAGCGAATACTCATTTTCAACAGCACAAGAGGCGCCTGTACACATGGATTTCACCGGACGGTCTGTACAGGAATCAGATCGATTATATTATTTGCCGGCAGAGATGGAGAAGCGCTATACAAGCAGTAAAAACAAGGCCTGGGGCCGATTGTGGCACCGATCATCAGCTTCTTGTTGCCAAAATTAAGCTTCGATTGAGGAAAACGCAGAAAACTAGAAGGCCTTTCAGGTATGATCTGGATCAGATTCCATTAGAATATGCTGTGGAAGTGAGGAATCGATTTCAAGAATTAGATCTAGAAGACAAAGAGCCCGAAGAGATGTGGACTGATGTTCGTGATATAATACAAGAAGTTGCTACTAAGGTAGTTCCAAAGCAAAAGAAATGCAAAAAAGCAAACTGGTTATCTGAAGAGGCTTTGCAAATAGCTGAGGAAAGGAGGATGGCAAAAGGTATGGGGGAAAGAGAAAGATACAAGGTTCTCAATGCGGATTTTCAGAAAATAGCAAGGAGAGATAAGAATGCCTTCCTGAACATACAGTGTCAAGCAGTTGAGGACAACAGCCAATTAAGAAACACAAGAGCTCTGTATAAGACAATCAAAGATATCAAAGGAAGCTTCTGTGCTAAGCTGGGCGTGATAAAGGACAAACGAGGCAAGGACCTCACTGAAGCCTCAGAGATAAAGAAGAGGTGGCAGGAATACACAGAAGAACTGTACAAGAAGGACCCGGATGTGCAATCCCAACATAGGACGGTTGTGATTACTGATCTCGAGCCGGGCATCCTGAAGAGTGAAGTTGAATGGGCCTTAGCCAGCCTTGCTAAGAACAAAGCAAGCGGAATTGATGGTATTCCAGCTGAGTTGCTTCAAAACCTCAACCACGACGCTGTTAACACACTGCATACATTATGTCAAAAGATTTGGACAACCCTGCAGTGGCCACAGGATTGGAGGAGGTCAGTTTACATCCCCATTCCAAAGAAAGGCAGTGCCAAAGATTGTTCCAACTACCGCACGATCGCGCTTATTTCGCATGCTAGCAAGGTGATGTTAAAAATCCTGCAAGGTAGGCTGCAGCAGTATGTGGATCGGGAGCTTCCGGACGTGCAAGCTGGGTTTCGCAAGGGCAGAGGAACTAGAGACCAAATTGCCAACCTTCGCTGGATCATGGAAAAAGCAAGAGAGTTCCAGAAACCCATTTACTTCTGCTTTATTGATTATGCGAAAGCGTTTGACTGCGTAGATCACAGCAGATTGTGGCAAGCTCTCCGAGAGATGGGAGTTCCAATTCACCTCATCTGTCTCCTCAGGAACCTGTATGAAGGGCAAGAGGCCACAGTCAGAACTGGGCATGGTCTTACTGATTGGTTTCCGATTGAGAAAGGGGTGAGGCAAGGCTGCATACTGTCGCCCTGCCTATTTAACCTATATGCAGAGTGCATCATGAGGAAGGCCGGTCTGGACGAGTCTTCAGCTGGAGTGAAGATTGCTGGAAAACGTATCAACAACCTTAGATATGCGGATGATACCACTTTAATGGCAGAAAGTGAAGTGGAACTCAAGAGACTTCTGATGCGCGTACAAGAAGAGAGTGAGAAGTTTGGGCTTAAACTGAACATTAAAAAGACGAAGATCATGGCGTCTTGCCCTATCAAGTCCTGGAGCATCAATGGACAAGAAGTGGAAGCTGTGACAGATTTTCTGTTCTTGGGCGCCAAGATTACCTCGGAAGGAGACTGCAGCCATGAAATTAGGAGACGCCTGCTTCTGGGAAAGAGAGCAATGGTTAGCCTTGACCGCCTAGTAAAGAGCAGAGACATTAGTCTGCCAACCAAGATCCGTATAACCCGTGCTATGGTCTTTCCAGTTGTGATGTATGGATGCGAGAGTTGGACTGTGAAAAAGGCTGACCGCCGAAGAATTGACGCGTTTGAATTGTGGTGCTGGCGAAGACTCTTAAGAGTTCCTTGGACTGCCAGAAGATCAAATCAGTCGATATTGTCGACCATAAACCCTGACTGCTCATTGGAGGGTCAAATTCTAAAGTTAAAGCTCAGCTACTTTGGTCATCTGATGAGAAGAGAGGAGTCGCTGGAGAAAGATTTGATGTTGGGAAAGGTTGAGGGTCGCCGGAGAAGGGGTAGGCAGCGAACGCGATGGTTAGATGGCATTCTCGAGGCATTGCAGATGAAGCTATGTGATGTTAAGAAGATAGTGAGAGACCGGAAAGCGTGGCGTGACATGGTCCATAGGGTCACGAAGAGTCGGACACGACTGAACGCCTGAACTGAACTGAACTGAACAAAAAAAAAAAAAAAAAAAATTGCTCTCAGCACACTGACAAGTACTAAAGAAAAATGACATAGAGAGGTAGGAGCCGAGCACTGCGTGAAAAAAAAAAAAAAAATGCAGCCCCTTGTTGATGCAGTCCAATCGATATGCGTCTCTAAAAACGAAAAACAAAGGCTAAAACTCTCAGAGGGAATAACCTTTCTGTAACCGTAGCGCCAAGTTCGCGCCGTGGTCACCGCGATGATTTCCAGGAAACGGAGCAGAATAATGACCGGAAAGTCACCCCGTCCGCTCCGTAGAAGGCGCAGGAAGCAGCCTCTGTTCCCTACTTTATTTTATTTGTCCCTAAAACAGGAGAGGTCGACGAATTCACGCTCACCGTTGAGCTAGCACCAGCAGCCGCCACCGCCGCGCACGCTGGCTAGTCGGCGCGGATACGCGCTTGCGTACGTACACCAAGGACGGCTACCGGCGCGGTGTACGATTACCGGCGCGAGAGGGAGGAAAATGGTGGAGAAAAGGATGCTGGTGGAGGAGGGCAGCGTTCCACTGAGCGGTCGATGCCGTTCCGACCGATCGAAGGAGCGTCGAATCGGCGCTGCATCTGTTTCTTTTTGCTGGCCTGCACAGGCATGCGCTCATTTTCGTCTCCTTTTTCTGGTGCCATTATTTTGGTTTTCGATACAATGTCTCTATTTCATCATATTTTTCTCTGGACCTTCTCCGATCTGCCCGCCCTCTGCGGTTGGCGACTTTGCGCGGTTGTGTTTTGCTGAGTGCCCCGGGAGCCGCGGAAAAAAAGAGAGAAAAGGGGAGAAGCAAAGCCATGCCCTTTGACCCCTGTCGCTGCTGCGCACCTGAAGGCGTGGCTCTACCGAAGTCAGGTGCGCCGCGCCGCGTCGAGCGCCATGGCCACACTCCCTCCCTCGCTCACTTCTGTGCGGGAGAAAAAGCCGTGCTAGTGCAGCTGGTGGAGACAAGCTACGCATATAGAACCGAGAAGGCGTTGCTTGCACTCTGCGCTCAAGACACCCTCCTTTTTTTTTTCTTTCTTTAGTTGTCGCCATTTCTTCCCCCTACTTCTTTATTTTGTCTGGGGCGCGCAGGTGTAAGGATTCCCTGGGATTGTAGGGAACGCAGCCTAAGTAAGGGGAAAAATAAAAACGAATGGGAACACCTTCCCTATTTCTGTAGTACAGCTCGGCGGGCGCACGTGGAGTCACGACTGCACGCTGAGCATTTAGTTTACTTTAAGTGCCGCTTTTCTTTTTATAGCCTACGCTTCCTTCGTGAATTAAAGCGCTTAGCTGTCGGTGATACCGCCTTCATACGACAAGGTTTCTGGTTCTTCTTATGGGCGCCCTGAACGCGCATAGGCATGGGCCTACACAGCGCTTACGCATAAACGCAGTCAAAATATTGCCACAGGAATGGCAATGTAAAGTGTAATCCAGCAACGGCTGGTTTATGTTAGCCTTCTGGTCTGAGTGCTAGCCAGAAACGCCTATTATGCTAGGTGCTCATTGTATGCATATCTACATTTGATGATTCAGTGCCTGCTACGTAAACGCCGTGTAAAGTCGCAGCTTTAATAATAGCGTGTAAGTTCTCGCTCTTCTCTTGTCTGCCAGAATAGAAGGTTCCTTCTTTTTTTTTTATCTACTTGCAGCTTTATTGAATCTAATAAGTTTTACTTTTGCTGCACATATAGGTATAGCTCTGTAGTATCCTCGCTGCGATCTGCATGCAGACCTCGCTGGTGCGGAAGAGCTTCGAGCCTCTTAATTTCTTCCTTTCAGAGTGCCGTTTCTTTTGACTTGTATTCATTTCTTTTTCAATACACATTCATTTTATTAGAAGCAGCCGGTTTTGACAAGGAATGTTCTTCACATCACCATTGATTTTACAAATAATCTAGTCGACAACTTGCTTGGCTCGCAATATCGAAGGATCGTCATGAGTCCGAAAGCAGCTAAAACCCTACAACTTGTTCTTTCCGACCAACGACGACCTTCGCATTACGTGTCTATCTTTTAAATACTTATATTAGATGCCTGACGCCCCCCCTTTAACGTGAGAGCTGTGTGGCGTTCGCAATTCCCTAGCGGAACCAAGTAGTTGTGACATCATGACCTCGTCAACAAATCAGAAATTTTTGTCCACTGCCGACGACGACAGCGACGCCTGCTTCTCTGCGACAAGAGATCCAACAACACAGACAAAAACAAGTAGTATAAGGTAGGCGTGCTCCAGACTTCAATCGCGTAGAAATGTTTTATCTGCGCACAAACGCTTGCGCACACGTTAAGAAGCACCTCGTGGCCACGATAAATCGAGAGCTGCCCATTAAGGCGTGCCTCGAACAAATGCTGATCAACAGCGCACTCCACATTTTAGCTGGAAATACAACAGAAGAAACACAATATAATTTTGTATTCACTCGCTTTTGCATAGAGAAGCGTATTCACAATGCCAGCTACTTGAGAGAATAACATCGCCGGACAAAAAAAAAAAAAAAAGAAAAGAAAGAAAAGGTGGAAGTCTCACTTTCATAGAGGCATACGCGCAGACTAGAACAAACACCTTGTTCTAGTCTGCGTGCATGCCTCTATGAAAGTGAGACTTCCACCTTTTTTTTTTTTTTTTTTTTTTGTCCGGCGATGTTATTCTCTCAAGCACCTGGCATTGTGAATACGCTATTAAATGCAAAATCAAGTGAATATAAATTTATATTGCGTTACTTCTGCTGTGTGTGTGTGTGTGTGTGTGTGCGTGCGTGCGTGTGTGTGTGTGTGCGTGTGTGTGCGTGTGTGTGTGTGTGTGTGTGTGTGTGTGTGTGTGTGTGTGTGTGTGTGTGTGTGTTTGTGTGTGTGTGTGTGTGTGTGTGTGTGTGTGTGTGTGTGTGTGTGTGTGTGTGCGTGTGCGTGCGTGCGTGCGTGCGTGCGTGTGTGTGTCACTGCGCCAATATAAACGACGCCAAGGACTTCTGGGTTCTCCATCAGCTGTCACGCTCGCTTAAAGATCGCGCTGGCTGGATCGGACCAGATATTGTGCTTCGTTACACGATCGCCTCGCGCCCCCGGCTGCCGTTTCAAGTCCTCCTGAGAGCCCAATAAATCCCTCTTCTTCTGGCGGAGGTGCTGGGCGCGACACGTACACGCTCACCATGGAGCTCCGCAGCCGCACGGTACCCATGGCGAGAAATGAGGTAGGCCAACAGCCAGTAACAATTCCCCGTCGCAGTCCATCTCATACTCCGGTGCCGATAGGCAGCGAGACTCTGCCGTTTTTAGCGGGAAGAGCGACAAGGACGTTGAAGATTGGTTGGCCTCGTACGAGTGGGTGAGCTGTCATAACGACTGGGATGACCGTATGGAGATCAACAACGTCATCTTCTACCTGAGCGGTATTGCTCACCTGTAGTAGCGGATCATAAGTCCGATACATCAATTTAGGCCGCCTTCAAGACAACGTTCGCGGATGCTTTTGGTCGTCCCACAGTGCGGAAACTACGCGCTGAGCAATCCTTGCGGGTGCGAGCTCAGCATGAAGGAGAAACCTTCATTAGTTACATTGAAGTTCGATTTTTGCAAGCACGTCGATCAATTTATGGGCGGAAAAGAAAAATAACATAATGAAGGGCATTATTGATGATGCATTCCATGTGCTATTGGCAAAGAGCACCACCACAGTGGCCTCAGTCTACAATCTCTGTCAGCGTTTCGACGAGTTGCGCAAGCAACGCCTCTGCACTCGTCGCCTTCCCGCACCTGCTGTGTCCATCGCTGGCCTGGCTGTGAGCAGTGACCTTTTGGCTCACGATAGATTTCGTTCGGTACGAGGACGCCCGACAGCCTAGACCGATGCACTTCCTAGTTTTGGGCAGCCGCCGCCTGCCGCACCCCATGTCGACCCCGTTCCGCAGCACCCCACAGCAGTTGCTGCACCATTAAGCTATACCCCCAAGCCCACAGTTGTCGCGCCGCATCTCACTATCACGGTGCAGATGCCTCCCACGTATGCTAAAGTTACCGCCCGACCATCGCCGCAGCAGCCATTTGCATACGTGCCGACTATGGCGTCATCGTCTGTCGCTCCACGGCTCCGGTCAACGCCGGCTCCCTACAATACTTGGCGCTCTAAAGACAACCGGCCTATCTGCTTGCGGTAGGCCACGTCGCCTGCCTGTGTCTCCGTGTCCCGCGCTATGCCCCTGCACGCATTACGCCTGATTACTCTTGTTCCTACAACACACACTTCGGAAACATCCCACAACTCGCCGCACATTCCGTTGCATCGTTCACCGTCCCCTCGCCGTCGTTCCTTCTCGCCAATGCAGCGTGACCCAAGACTCGGGAAACTAGCAGCCGCAGTTCCTGGGGCGCGAACTGCGCATATGTCCTATACAACAAGTCCTCTTTTCTCTCCGCCAAACGTTCTGGAAGTTTTTGTTGACGGTGTTCGTGCATTTTCGCTGGTCGATACCGGTGCTCCACTTTCCACCATTAGCTAAACTTTCTGCCGCTCTCTTCATAAAGTCACCACCCCGCCTTCTGGACTCTCCCTGCAACGCCAGCGCCGATCCCGTTCGTCCGTCGACTGCTTGCACAGCGCGCGTCGTCATAGCGGATGTCTAATATATTGTGGCGTTTTTAGTGCTTGCCTCGTGCTCGCCGAACCTAATTCTTGGCTGGGATTTTCTTTACCGCCACCATGCTGTTATTGACTGCACCCATGCCCACGCTGTCTTCTCTGAGCTATGTGATTGGGTTCTCGACGATGCGCCGTCCTTTTCTTGCGCCAAACTTGTCGCTGCCGCCACCGACATTGCGCCCAACTGGGCTGTGATTGCTCCGTGTGTGTGCCCTTTTCTTTCGAGGCGACTGCTCTCTTTACGCCTTCTCCCGTGTTCGCGTCTCGCCGCCACCTTCTCCTTCCGTTTGCTGTCATCGATATTAACCGCGGTGCCGCCGACGCTGTTGTTGCGAATGCCTCATCCACTGCGGTCCCATTACTTCGTAGCGAATGCCTTGGCCATGTTGAAGCTGCTGACCTCATCTCGCTATTTAAGGTTAATGGGGAATACCCCCACAACATGTCCACGTAGCCTCCCTCACGCCGATTACCGCTTCATGCGATCGACCGAGTTTGGATCTTTTTCAATATTCTGTGGCCAGTGACCTTTACCTGACTCATCGCGAGCAACTAATAGCTCTCCTCAACAAGTTCCATTCTTCGTTTGACGTTCAGACGACTTCTTTGGGCCATGCGACCGTGGCAGTTGATCACATCGACACCGGTGATCATGCACCTCTTCGCCAGCGCCCTTACCACGTGTCGCCGTCAGAGTGCCAAGTATTGCTGAGCAGGTCGATGACAGGCTATTCTGCCTTCTTTAGCTCATGGTCATCTCCCGGGGTACTTGTGAAAAAGGATTGCTCCTTACGATTTTGTGACTACTACCGCCGTCATAATGAAATTACCCGTAAAGACGTATACCTACTAATCCGCATTGACGATGCTATCGATTGTTTACAAGGAGCCGAGCTCTTTTCGTCCCTGTATCTGCCTTCCGGCTATTGGCAAGTCCCCATGGCTGAATCTGACCGATTGAAGACAGCCACCCGATGGACTGTATGAGTTCACCGTGATGCCGTTCGATCTTTGCAACGCTCCTGCTACGTTTGAGCGAATGATGAACAACATCTTACGCGGCCTCAAGTGGAACATTTGCCCTTATTATTTGAACAAAAATCATAGTTTTCTCACCCAATTTTCTAGCGCACCTCGTGCGCTTACACCAGATACTAAGCTGTCTCATGGGTGCTGGCCTTCAACTTAACCTAAAGAAATGTCGCTTTGGTGCCTGCAAGCTGACGTTACTAGGTCATGTGTCCAAGGACGGCGTCCTCCCCGGTCCGGACAAAATACGTGCGGAAACTATAACGTCCTGAAACTGACTTCCGTTAAAGAGCTGCGCAGCTTCGTAGGCCTGTGCCCATATTTTCGCCGTTTTGTCCGTAATATCGCAACCATCATTGCACCACTTAGGACTGCTGAGTGGTCCCACCGACTTGTCTATTTGGACACCAACCTGCGGAGATGCTTTCACTACGCTCGGACGTCTACTTGCTCCACCACCAATTCTCCGCCATTACGATCCATCTGCGGTGCACACTAACGCCAGTGGCATCGGAATCAGCGCTGTTCTCGCTGAACGCAAACCTGGCCTTTACGAACTTGTAGTTGCGTTATCCGGGCGCTAACCGAAGCTATATGTAATTACACCGTCACGGAAAAGGAGTACAAAGTTCCGCCCACCCGCCGCTTCAACGTCATCACCGACCGCCATGCCCTCTGCTGGTTGGCTTCCCTGAAAGAACCTTCTGGGCGACTCTGACGCTGGGTCCTTCGTCTTGAAGACTTCGACTTTGATGTCATTTACCGGTCGGGACGCAAACACTCCGACGCTCAAGCATTGTCACGCTCGCCGCTTCTCTCTCCTGCACCCTGGGAACCGATACACGAGAACTCAGTTACAGCCCTTACTGCCTTTGGAACAACGCTGGGATCCCTGGATATTATCGCTCCTCAACGTCCTCGCAGCGTACTCTATACGTCTTCGTTTCCGCGAGCACTTCGTTGCCAAGCTTCCCATTTTGCGATACGGAACGGTCTGCTGTATCGAAGCTAGCCGCAAATGGCTCTTGGTAATTCTTCGCCACCTTCGCTCAGATATTTGGGCCCATCAACATGCCGCCCGCAAAGCGCACATGCTGGCTTGCTAAATACATACGAGCGATTCCGCAAGCGGTACTACTGGCGGGGCATGTACAACTTTGTCGATCGCTACATTCGCTCCTGCCCTGCTTTTCAGCCGCGGAAGTCGTTTCCGCGCCTCTCCTCCGGCCCGTTACAGCCATTCCCTTGTCCAGCTGGACCCTTTGATCGTTTCGGCATCGACCTGTATGGCCCCTTTCCATCATCATCGAACACAGGCAACCGCTGGATAATTGTCGCCACAGACCACCTCACTCGCTACGCGGAGACTGCAGCCCTGCCTATGGATAGTGCTCGCGACGCCGCCTCCTTCATCCTCCATCACTTCGTTCTGCGTCACGGGGCTCCTCGTGAACATCTCAGCGACCGTAGCCGTGTTTTTTAACACAAGTGGTCCAAGAGCAGTTGGATGCGTGTCACACAATAGACCAAACCACCACAGCTTACCATCCTCAAACTAACGGCCTCCGAAGAAAGATTTAACCGGACTCTTGGCGATATGCGTAATGTACGTTTCTTCTGACGCCTCTAATTGGTATCAGGTGCTTCCGTACGTCACATATGCCTACAACGCTGCGTCTCAGGCAACGACTGATTTTCCCCCACTATTTCTGGTATATGGTCGCGAGCCTTCCTGTCTGCTAGACACTATTCTTCCCTACCATCCAGACCTCAGAATACACGTCTCTTTCTACTGTTGCCTATAATGCTGAGCAGTGTCGTCAGCTGGCTCGCCCATTTACGTCCGACATTCTTCGCCGACATGAGAGCGATCATGGAAACCCCGATTCTGACTTTCCTGTCAACACCCTCGTTTGGCTGTCTTTTCCGGCTGATTCGAAATTCTCAGGAAAGTATCTATGGCTTTTCCCATGTACTCGAGCGTACATCTCTAGTTAACTATATCGTGGAGCCGGCAACGCCGTCTTTGGACCAGCGTCGTCGCGGGCGAGAAATTGGTCAAATAAGTCACCCTTGTCCCCTCGTCCTGAGTCGCCAGGACGGCTCCCTCTTTCCGCCGGGCCAACTGTAAAGAACAAGATGGCACTGCGCCGATATAAACGACGACGAAGGCTGCTGGATTCTTCGCCATCAGCTGTCGCGTGCACTTGGAAGCTCGCACTGTCTGGGTCGGGCCAGATATTGGCGATATACCGCCCGAAATTGTCTTAAAAGAAACTAAAGTAATCGCGAATGGCATTATTATGGAATTTCCCTGGCCGGTTAGTCAAAGCAAACTACAGCTGTGTACAGCGCCTGCCCAAAAATTATGGAGGACACTTTGAGGGAATGACGCAATAGCGTAAAGCTAATAAGCTATCCAGCTACTTGTCGTAAGCCACGTATAAAACCCCGCTTTTAGCAAGCCTTATCAACGTGCCTGAGATGGTAACATGCCTGGCATCAAAGAGCACTCATTCTTATTCCCAGCTCAGATGTGCAATCTGAGTGGGCCGCTCCTGATATATTTCTGATGTCTAGCTCTTTAAGTCGCACAAACCACAGAGGGATCCTGTAATCTCAGCTACCACCTGCCAGCACCCGTGGTTCTTCACTCACAAAGTTGAAGCCGACCCAGGATATTACACAGTGGCGGAGCCTTTAAAGCTCGCCCTAAAGCTGGAGATTTAAGCCGGAATTAAAAGCATTCAACTGCCTACGGATAAGTCCACAGAAAAAAATAGTTCGCACTGTGATGCAATCACCGAGCGTCCAGTTTTGTCTCGATGATTATAGAAGCTTTCAGTGCTGTTCGCGCATCGGAGTTTCCTCAACTCTTGCGTGAACAGCGGTGAAAGCTTGGCTAAATTGTTCTTCTCTGGAAAAGTGGCTCTAATATTTGTGAATTCACGGCGGCGTCCAACATGCGCTCCCCGATATGCCTGGCTTCAGGAGGTGCTGCGGATAGGGATCGAGTGGTGACGTTTGCCAGGTTTTGAGCCGTCGCATGGTCCCGGCGAAGGTCACGCATGACCTTGAACAGACGAGGAGGAGGAGGAGGAGCAGAAGAAGAAGAAGAAGACTGTAACTTACGCTCCTGCGTCATACTCTCAAAGGATAAGCTTAAGTGTCCCCGATATTATAGCACCTTACAGCCATAGGGCGTGATAAGGGAATAACGTAGCAGCAAAAGAAGCTTCCGTCGTTGCTATCGCAATTCAACTAGGGTTAACTAGAGTCAAATCACAACAAATTTTTTAATTTGTATTTCACTTTCGTGCTTCTTCATGTTTCGTTAGTCATATTCTTCGTGCATTTTAAGAAAACAAATGCATCAAAAGAGCTAGAATTCAAACTTAATGCCTTTCGTAAAAACTCAAGAGCAATTAATTAATTACTCAAAATATTTTAAAGTACAGTGACATCACGGCACTAGAGGGTTTTCGCTTAACGCCGGCCCATTGTATCATAGACCTAGAGCCCGACTGTGATTTCTGTAGTGTTCCAGGAGTGTTCAGTGGGGAAAAAAAAATTAAATTAGACTGCAGCTCGTTTCTTGATCGACATCAATCTCGGTGTAAATTAGCGCTTCTTCTCCATCTTCAATAGCCATGCAGTCGAACATCAACCACAAAGTTTTAAAAGCGCGATAGTAGTAGAACCGAGTTGTAGTTATTTAATTCGTCTGTTCTTTGCGTGACAGGACCTGCTTGGCTACCACTTCCACCTTTTCACCGTTTAATCCCTTCTCTGACAGGGCGGTTAAAGTGTGCGCTCTGAGTACACAATAATACTGTACTCTCTTCCATACTGCCCATCGTGTTCGATAATCTTGCGCGCTCTTGCGGTGGGTAAATGTCAGAGGAGGGCAGCTACTCCAGTGAAGGAGAACTGGCTTAGCGCGCTTCTTTTCTATCCACGTCTCCCTCTGCCACGGGGACTCAGTGCACGAAGTGCCAACCAGCTGCTCTGATTGCAGAGGTTCGACGTCGTCACGCGTAAACCAACGTTTCAGGGACTTTGGTGCTGAATGGCACTTGAGTCAGCGCCAGCCTAACTGCAACGATCGCGGGACAAAGGGTGCCAACGCGTTAATCTAGGAAGGAAGCGGGAAATCCGGGGCAAAAAGAGAAAAAGAACCATGGGTAGAGCGCCATACGGCGCTAATTACGTGTCACGGCCGTCCGGGGCCGTTAATAAAGCCGGCGGTGATAGAAATTCTTCAAGCGCTGGCGGCCTCCTGACGGTGGAAGCCAAGTCGGCGACGCTCACAGCCGGCGTTGTCGCCCGCCCTATTTGCGCCGGGCGAAGCCGCTCGCCGCAGCCGCGCGCGCGATGAGAAATTGCCTCGTTCGCCGCGGCAACACCTGTCCGTGACGCTTTTCCGGAAGCCAAGCGAGGGCGCACGCACGACTGGGTGAGGAGCCGCTGGCAGAACACGGGAAGAGCGGATTTCTGTCGCAGCAGGTGTCGAACAGTGTGGCGAGCAGTCAGTTCGCCCTTCATCTTACGTCGCGTGCAGACATCCAGCTGACGCGCGAGAACACGGGCGGAGTGAGTCTATCCTAAAATTGGTTCGCTATGTTTTTCATTTCCCTAATAAAAAAAAAGATCGTTATTTGAGTGTGACAGCTGGTACATAGTGACCAGATGCTCGCATTTTTCTTTTATTTCTGCTCATCTTAGGCATTAAGAAGGTCTACGTGAAGTGTTCTATAGGTGCAGGTAAACTAGCAAAGACAGAATACGCTCTCCTTGTCTTTACGTTCCTTAATTACCTCTCCTCCTCCCTGAAACAACACCCCCCATGTCTCGGCTCCCATAAAAGGACAACAATCTAATATGCTCATGACCTCGTTTTAAGCTTCAAGGCATGAAGTCATCTCAATCGGTACATTGTTAATTCATGTAAAAAAAAAAAGAAAAACGTAGGACATTCCGAGCAAAGGTTCTGCCTATTTCTTTTTAGGGCAATTCAGACGGCTCGTTTTGGAAAGGCTAATCTTGAGACTTACTTAGCACGAAGCGTACGTGCGTCTCAGCAATCCCAGACGTATCGCGTTTATAGGCGGAAGATCGCTCTTGCGGCTTAGAGTTCTCCTTATTCTCAAGATCATATTATCAGACTTCAAATATCTTTCCCTTTCCGATAACGAGTCCTTCTTCCTAAGCGATATTCTGTTTCTTAATAAATTTCAAAGTGCTTGGGAAGACAAGAACGATAGCTTCAAGCCAAGGTCCCTTGTTGGGCGCAGACCACATCTGCGCATGCGGTTCTTCTTCTTCTTCTTGTCAACTTTCGAATTGTTGTCGTTCCTTTGTCTTCTTTTTTTTTTTTTTTTTGCGTCTTCCGAGCCTTCTTACTCCATTTGAATGGTTTCTGTAAATAAAAAGCTTTACCACGTGCAACCATTAGTAATGAGGTTTTCGCTTACAAACTAGGTTCAGTAAAGCTAAACCATATCTATTTTTATGCTATACGAACTGGCCCAGCAAACAATTTTCTTAAATCACATTCTGTTTCGTTACTTCCACATGCTCAGAAAACGTGTTAGATGTAATACTATTGTTACGTTAGGCGATGCATGCGCTGATATGCGCTTAAGAAGGAAAAGGAAGAATCTCGGTAGTTTTGGCAAAGACGACGACGACGTTTAAGCAGCGTCGGCTGGTGCCTGCAGGAAAGGCCTGTTGTGTAAAAGACTTATCTCCCGTCTCCGCTCTCTACAACCACAAGCTGAACTACCCCCGTAACATCTTGGTGGAGGCGCTTTCGATCCCCTTGCCACAGCTCCTCGTATTTCCGCGCCAGAAACCTGGATTTGCGCAGTGGACGCCATCTCCCCGAGGTCACCCCACCGACTGCCACAGTACGCAGGGCATCCCAGGACGCATCACCCGCTACGCAAACTCCACTTGCCCCCATGGTCTTAACAAAAATCCGCCATCCGCCTATTTTTAACGGCGAAGGCAAGACGGATGTTGAAGATTGGCTCGATGGATACGAAAGGTGCAGCAAGAACAACCGGTGGGATGCTAGCATAATGCTTGCCAACATCATCTTCTACCTAGCGGGAACGGCGAGAACCTGGTTTACCAACCACGGACGGGAGATGCCTACTTGGGACATCTGCAAACAAAAACTTCAGGACTTGTTCGGCAAGCCGATTGGGCGAGCTCTAGCAGCCAAAAAAGACCTGGCTACTCGTGCTCAATCGTCAACCGAATCATACCTCGCCTACATACAGGACGTCCTCGCCTTGTGTCGAAAGGTGAACACCTCCATGACCGAAGATGATAAAGTGGGCCATATACTTAAGGGTATCGCTGATGACGCATTCAACATATATCTCTGCAGAGAGTGCTCTACGGTGGACTCAGTCCTGAAAGTCTGTCGTCGCTTCGAACAGGCGAAGCAGCGCCGCATCGTCCATCGGTTTGAGCGCCTTCCCAACACGGCGACTACATTCTCATGCGACGATCTGCCCACTTTGCAGCAGCCTTCAAGTCAGAACCTCACTACAATCGTCCGCAGCGAGATCTAGGCCTTGACCCCTATTACACTTGCATCATCTCCTCCAGAGCCAA
Organism: Amblyomma maculatum; assembly: GCF_055883805.1. Classification (NCBI taxonomy): domain Eukaryota; kingdom Metazoa; phylum Arthropoda; class Arachnida; order Ixodida; family Ixodidae; genus Amblyomma; species Amblyomma maculatum. The sequence goes on along the minus strand of NC_139349.1, from coordinate 8,928,968 downwards.
CAATAGCTATGATAAAGGCTGTCGTCCGCCAAGAATTCGCGAATGTGGGCCTCGTCTCCTGTCCTACCACGCCACTCCCTGCACCACAGCCAATACCAGCTGTTGCTGCTGCTGCCACAAGACCTCCCTACACACCGCCGCTACCCTACCCGCAATCCTGCGGAGTGGCGCACATCTGACGATAGGCCTATTTGCTTCGTCTGCTGTCAGGCTGGCCATACGTCCCGCTATTGCCGCAGCCGCCCAGCTCCCCCCTCTCGCCCCTATTACAGCCCTGTCCGTCATGACTACTATGCACAACAGCGCGTTTCTGTCACTCCAGCACAGCTTCGTACCGAGAACATTGGCAAGTCCGTCGTCCTAGCCGTTCATCATCGCCTCAAGCCCACCGTTCCCGATCACCTACTCCTCGCCGCAGCTTGTCCCCAACGTACCAAGGCCCCTACTCGGGAAACTAGGCAACGCAGCATCCGGAAGTGACGCTGCGTTACCTACCCGGACAGCCAACTATGTTTCGACCATCGCACCACGCCGCAACCTGATCAATGTCCTCGTAGATAGAGTCCCTGTTCCCGCTTTCATTGACGCTGGAGCCTATATTTCAGTCCTTAGTTCTTCATTCCGCCAACGCCTCCAAAAAGTTCTTGCGCCCGCTAACACCTCTACAGTTCGTGTTGCTGATGGCAACACTGCAGCTACCATCATTTGAATGTGCACTGCGCGCGTTAACATCGCCGGCCATCACGTCCCTGTGCTCTTCGCCGTCCTTACTAGTCCTCAAGACGTAATGTTAGGCCTAGACTTTTTAACAGCCCATTCCGCTCTCATTGTCTGTTCCTCCGGACTTCTGCGCTTCGCCCTGCCCCATTGTGTTCACGACCCTAGTGCTGACCATTCCCAGCCTCGCCTCCGCTCCAGTACATTTACTCGCCTACCTCCCGAGGCGGCAGTTACGTGCCCATGTCACCTTATCCTTCCCTTCCTGACGGCGACTACGTTATCAACGCCATCACCTACGTCACTCCACAGCGCAACATCGTATACCTCATAACATTGTACACGTCGCGAATAACCTCACCCACATTCACGTACTCAACTTCAGCATGTCTTCGAAAGTTCTCCCGGAGAGCATTTTTCTTGCCGAGCTGTCACCTTTGTCCAGCTTTACTATATCAGCAGTGCTGTCCGACCTTCACGCCGAGGTACCTCTCCAACCAGTCCCGTCACATAGTCCGGAGGACCGCATCTCAGCCATGGTTACCTCTGACCTGCGCCCCGAATATGCCAGTGCCCTTGCCGGTCTTTTGCGGTCATACATCGACAGTTCTGATTTCGGTCACGGATCCCTGGGCCAAACGTCCGTCGTCACACACCGCATTGAACTGGAGATGCCCGCCCTATTCAACGACGGCCTTGCAGAGTTGCTCTTTCCGAACGCCGGGTCATTCAGGAAGAAGTGGAGAAAATGTTGGCCAGCAATATTATTGAGCCGTCGAGCAGCCCCTGGGCGTCTCCGGTAGTGCTCGTCAAAAAGAAAGACAGCAGCTGGAGGTTTTGCGTAGATTATCGACACCTAAACAAGATAACAAAGAAAGACGTGTACCCTCTTCCAAGGATCGATGACGCCCTCGACTGCCTCCATGGTGCCAAATACTTCTCCTCCATCGACCTCCGTTCTGGATATTGGCAATCTCTGTTGACGAAAGAGATCGTGAAAAGACGGCTTTTGTCACCCCGGATGGCCTCTACCAATTCAAGGTGGTGCCTTTCGGCTTATCTAATTCCCCTGTGACCTTCGAGCCCATGATGGACTCCTTATTACGCGGGTTCAAATAAACCACCTGTCTGTGCTACCTCGATGACGTCATCGTAATTTCATCAACCTTTGAGGTTCACCTCCATCGTGTGCCGGCTATTCTTGGCGTCTTCCGACGAGCTGGCCTCCAAGAAGTGTAGTTTTGGTTGCTGGGAACTCAAAGTCTTAGGACATTTAATCAACATCCACGGCATCCAGCCGGACCCCAACAAAATTCGCGCTGTAAGGGATTTCCCTATACCGAAATCTAGCAGCGACGTGCGTAGCTTCCTCGGACTTTGCTCATATTTCCGGCGATTTGTACCAAACTTCGCGGAAATCGCCCGTCCGCTCACGCAGTTTCTGAAAAAAGAAGTCTCCTTTTCCTGGGGCCACGAACAATCGGTCGCCTTCGTCGCTCTTATTTCCCACCTCACCGGTCCGCCAGTGTTGGCTCCGTCAGGGCCCACAGAAGTACGCACTGACGCAAGTGGTCATGGAATTGGTGCCGTTCTCGCACAACGTCAGCTCGGTTTCCCTCGCGTCATCGCCTATGCTAGCCGACTGCTCTCTGCGGCCGAACAGAATTATTCCATCACTGAACGTGAGTGCTTAGCCTTAGTTTGGGCCATTACGAAGTTCCGCCCTTACTTGTATGGGCGGCCATTCACAGTAGTCATTGACCACCACGCATTGTGTTGGCTTTCTACACTCAAAGACCCTACTGGCCGCCTTGGACGTTGGGCCTGGCGCCTTCAGGAGTACAATTTTTCAGTAGTTTATAAGTCTGGCCAGTTGCATCGAGACGCCGATTGCCTGTCCTGTCATCCAGTCGACCCGCCAAGCCAACTTGAATCTGACAATAACGCTTGCGTGCTCCCTATTTCTGACTTTTCCAACATTCGCCGTGAGCAACGCCAAGACCCTCAGCTTCGCGAAATTATCAATCGCCTCAGCGCCGATCGCCATGACCCTTCCCTTCGTTTGTTTGTACTCCACGATGGCACCTTATACCGGCACAAGATGCGACCTGATAGCCCCGACCTTCTACTAGTAGCCCCTCAACACCTACGCACAGCCGTCCTTGAACAGCTTCATGACTTTCCCACAGCGGATCATCTAGGCGTCTCTCTCACATACGACAGTGTGCACCGTCGGTTCTTTTGGCCAGGCCTATACCGCGCAATCCGCCGCTACGTGGCTGTTTGTGACCGCTGTCAACGCCGGAAAAAGCCATCAGTTTTACCAGCTGGACTTCTGCAGCCGATCGACATCCCCATAGACCCATTTTCTCGGATGGGTCTGGATCTTTTAGGGCCTTTTCCACTGTCCGCATCGGGCAACAAATGGATTGCGCTGGTCACTGATTACACCACACGCTACGTGGTCACACGAGCAATACCAACCAGTTGTGCAACTGATGTCGCTGCTTTCCTCCTCAACGACGTTATACTCGTCCACGGAGCTCCCCGCCAACTGCTCACCGACCGTGGCCGTTGCTTTCTTGCGCGTATAGTCGACGAGATCCCACGGTTGTGCAACGTTCGTCATTCTTTCACAACTGCCTACCATCCACAGACGAATGGGCTCACCGAGCGCCTTAATCGGACATTGACTGACATGCTGTCAATGTACGTTTCTGAAGATCACCGCGACTGAGACATAACGCTGCCGTTTGTGACATTTGCATACAATTCGTCGCGTCACGACACTACCGGCTACTGCCCCTTCTATCTTCTATACGGCCGTGAACCTCTGCTTCCTTTTGACAGCCTGCTTCCTTCTGTCACCACTGTCAGCTCATATGCTCGTGACGCCATAGGCCGAGCTGATGCTGCCCGCGTTGTTGCTCGCAACCGTCTCGCAGCCTCCCAGCACTCCCAGAAACGTAGCTATGATTCCTGTCATCGCAGCACCCAGTATTCTTGCGGGTCCCTCGTGCTGCTCTGGACCCCAGCTTGCCGCGTTGGCCTCTCGCAAAAACTTTTGCCCCGTTATACAGGACCCTACCGTATTTTACGACAAGTGACTCCGGTGACATACGATATTGCGCCCTTGCATCACGCACGATAAACCTCTGCACCGCGCACCGAGACGGTCCATGTTTCACGCCTATAAAGCCGTACTACACGGAGCCTGGTTTGGACGCTAGTACGCACCGGCACGGTGCTTTTCAGCCGGCGGGGTAGTCTTACGTTAGGCGATGCATGCGCTGAATGCGCTTAAGAAGGAAAAAGAAGAATCTCGGTAGTTTTGGCAAAGACGACGACGACGTTTAAGCAGCGTCGGCTGGTGCCTGCAGGAAAGGCCTGTTGTGTCCTAGGTGCCTTATCTCCCGCCTCCGCTCTTTGCAACTACAAGCTGAACTACCCCCGTAACACTATTATTTTTCACATCGTTCTTGTGACCCTTCAATTGTTTTTGGAAGTTTTCATTTTCGCCTCCCAGGCAAAATTCCCTGTGCAGTAGTTGTGCAGTCCCAGCGCTGTTTTTTAGACATGCAATACCAACTAGCCCGACACCTCGCTCTCACGCTGCGTGAAGCAGTCATGGTGCTGTTTCACATTCCTGATCCTGGCTCGAGTTGCAAGCAGAAAGTTCTGTCATCCACCAGTGGCTTTGGGTGCCGTAGCAGAAAAGACAAAATCGTGAAAAAGGGAGAAAACGTTTGAATGAATCAGCTAGTACAATTTGCATAACTCGTGTTTCGGGTCCTCACACGAGCGCTGAATAAATTATTCGCGGTCTGTTGTCTCAAAGAAGAGGTTCGCGCAAGTCGGCATTCGCGTTCGATAACAAGCCGAAGCGTGCAAGGACAGCCCGTTTGGCCTAATTTTCCACCTTTGATTTCTCAATGGAAAAGCCAGCCTCTAGCTGCGTCCTGTGCCAAGATGACAGCGCATAGCATAGAAAAACAAAAACACAGGTTAACTGGCTTCTGCTTATCGCTGTTCCAACAAACCTTGGATGACGCGAAATCCCATGAAATTCCAATAAACTTAAAAATGCCCCTTGAATTAAGGCTTCTAGCGCAGAGTTCTTATATCTTCTACTCGCTGAGTGGGAAACACGCCTTGCTACTGACTCGTAGGAAATAAGGTAATTATAAGTATCCATCTTTGCCTCCGGCTTTTAGCTTCGCTTAATAGATTATTTTCTTGACTAGGTTAGAAAATTTTACGATGCTCCAGGTGGCAGTGAAAAGTTTGACTGCCAGTTGCAATAAGCAATGCGCATCCACCAGTAACTTTCCCTGGCACGCATTATTATTTTTTCTGTTTTCCGGATAGCCCAGCATGTGTGTATAACTGCTCAGCCGGCGGATATGCCTAACGAACCTCTCTATGCTCACAATGTTTAAAAACATATGAGTTCATTGGTTTGAAGGAAGGATACCTCGGTTGGAAAGATGAATATCTGACATGTCACTCTGCGCTGGCGAATGAAAAAAAAAAGGGGGGGGGGGAGATGGGGTTGAGGGGTCACAATAGGCGACGATGCAAGGACAATAGAAATCAAACTATATGCAAGCAAATTTGTCACATCACAATCACGATTCGAGGGCTGTGCCACTCAACAAAGCACCCATGGGTAGCTGTCATGGTGTGATTATCGCACCAGGCAAGCTGCGCATAACTCGATTCAATATGTGGCGCCCATTCAAGAAACACGTCAACGTTTGTTGTCATGTGACATTATACCGCCGAGCAGTTTTGAGCCAAAGCGGCATTCTTTTCACAAGTAGCGAGGTATGTCCTGAAATATATCGTCATGATTGCCACCACCACCCCCACCGCCACCACCATCATCATCATCATTATCATCCTAACCACGGCCACTGTAGCCACAAAAACCTCTTTCATATCTCTTCAGGTAATCTTGTCATATGCCAGATGTGGCGTCCTTATAATCCACGAAAACTTCGTAATCTATACAAGTTGTCTCAATTCGCAGGAGCTGAGACGAAGTAGAAACTTGGTGAGGTCATTTTTAGTATTCAACTAGGAAACTACAACAGCGGTCATTGCTTTCCATGATTCTCAAAAGTTTTGCCCTTTCCTTCAAGCCGCTTTTGAAGCTGCTCTACAGCATTGCGTACAAGACCCGAGGCCTGGCAAAACTTCAAAAGATGAGTAACTAAACATATTTAATTACTGAGCTGAGGAAAACATTAAGAATCGCCTGAGTTACTCTAGGATTATGATAATATTGTGCTTGCGGTTTCATTCACGTCAGAAGTGTCTTTTTTTTTTTTGTTGTTGTTGTTGTTGAAATGTTGGCTCAAATTACTTGAGAAAACTTGCGTACACTTCGTTTAATCTCCAGGCATATTTATTAAACCATACCAGCAATGACGACGTTGAAATGAGCCGCAGTAGAAAGAGGCTCTGCAAAGATCTAAACCCCTTTTGTTCCTTCAACATCCGCCGATATATCGGTACAGAAGAAATCCTTCCTACGTTCTGCCTCATTCGAAACGTAGCTGCCACGGCCGAGGCAGAACCCGGAACCTTCACTTCTGCAGCCGATTGACGCCATAGCTGGGCTACCGAGGAATGAAATGTAATAGAATGTTATGACCGCTCTTTCATTTTATGAACACTGGAAAGGCATTTCAGAAATAGGTCATGAAAAATATTCTTGGAGGGAGATATGGTCCAACAACGTCGCAACAGAAGGCCTGCACTCCTTTGACAACATTTTCCAGCAAACTTGCCAAGGTTGTAGCAAAGGCGGAAATGGAATCGCGAATCCCAAGCCTCCTTGGCACGGAAGACAAAACATATAGGACCGTTACGTAAGCGTTAATACGACCCGAGCCAGCTGCTTCCGGGAAACATCCGCTCTGCAGCTCGTATATATAGGCTGGTGAAGATATTGTTGCTTTCGTACGCTTTTCGCCTTCGTTCAACCCCAGACGTGGGCGGTGGTTCTAAACTTATTACGCGCACATATAGCGCCAAGAAAGAACAGCTGCGCACAGAGATTCTTTTCTGATACCGACCGCTATGAAAGTGTATTGACTACGAGGTGGGATGCTTAACGCTTCTAGTCCGAAACTGAAATCCTGACGAAGGAAGAAAAATTTGGCAGAGGCTTAGCTTGGTTAAGCCCGGTAGATTGCGAAAGCAATACTCATGGCTACGCCCAGGTTCAGCTAATGTTCGGCTGGTGGTGGTGCTTATGGATATGCTTGTTATGGTTAGACTGTGGTGGTTATACAATGATTCACTCTGGATACGACATGGATACGCTGTTCCTCCGTCTCTGTAGCTCGCTGCCGTCTCTTACGCTCATTACGACGAGCTTCCCTAACGGTAGGTGGCATCGTCGAAGCAGATGTTAAACCGCCGGCGGAGGCACCGCCACTACTCCCAGACGGCACGAGATGGTCGCCCAGCTCTTCGGCGTGACGTCACAACACCTGTTGCGCTCCTGGCGGACAGCGCGGGAGTTAGGCCGCTGGTGGTGGCACCGCCACTAGTCGCAGACGGCGCGAGATGGTCGCCCAACTCTTCGGCGTGACGTCACACAGAGGTCACACGAAAGGTCAGTGGTGGCACCACCACGGTACGGCAAAGGCTTGAAAGTGCAAGTAGTATTGCTTTCGCAATAAAAAAAAAAAAAAAGACCAACCAAGCCAGAGAGGCATTGGAACCAATGCATGCTACCAACACCGATGGAAACAAGTAATAACCTTTGGTCCACCTCAAAATATCATTGCGGGGCAGCAAACGCTGCTAGCCACATTAGCCAATCACTGAAGCGCTCGGTGTGACGATGCTGTGTCTGCTCGAATGAGCATAAAGCAGACGTTGTACGAGGCTGATCGGCGACAGAGAAAATGAATGAAAGTGAATGAAATCGTGGCGTTACACACAATGAGAAGCCTCCGACTTGAGGTACGGTACGAGCGAAGCTCGGTGTCTAGAAGCTGCTCCTACGCTACAAGGAAAACCATACCACAACTGCGCACTAGACGCGCGCTAGGCACCTCCATTGAACGGCCGTGGCCCTACTGCATAATCCTAATTACTTCCAGCTGCATAAGAGTCCAGAAGTATGAAATCATGGTTTGCTGCGACGCAACTGAGTAGCGCAATTACACGCAGTAGATTCCACAAATGTGCATAGAGCAAACAAGACAAAGTGTGACTAACAGCCTTTGGAACTTTGATCTTTCTGAATTCTGAAAATGTATCCCCCTAGCAATCAAGCAATCAAAGTGGTAGAGAAATAAAAGCTTCCCACGTTTCCCAAATTTAACAGACAGAAGATTTACTGGGAATATATCTCAACCTAATTATAGCGTGGAAGTCGACTCAGCTCAAGGTTTCTGAAATATGCAAAACCGCGAAGGTATACTAGCTTTCATAAAATAGGGCTGCATCTAAATTTTACCTGAAACGCCGACTCTGACCTCGTTGAACTAGCTTAATTTATTCTTCTTCCACGACACCGTAGTTTGTTATGAATGAGCAGACAAAACGTGTTTATCTATTGAAATAATTCTTCTCACCCATTAAAAATACGGACGATCTTTTTAACTTCAGTTTCTCTGCTCTGTGGCGTGTTTCTCCGTGCTAACTAGGCTTTGTCCTGCCACGGTGGCTCAATGGAACGTTAGGGCGCTAGACTGCGGAACCCAAGAACACGGGATCGAATCCCGAACGCGTTGGCCGCTTTCCGATGGAGGCGGAAGGCAAGGCACCCATCTAGTGTGCGACGTGAGTGGCGTTTAGAAACCCCGGGTGGTCGAAATATCCGGAGCCCTCTACTGCATTGTCCATAATTGCCCGAGTCGCTTTGGACATTAGACGCTATGTAGAATAATCAAGACAAAGTATGCTAAAGTTTTCTACAAATTTACTTAGAAAACATATTAATGTTATTGGCACTTGTAACACATAGGGACTGAACGGGTCCACCTAGCTTTGGAAACGTACATTGAGCCAAAAGTGTAAGATAAATGATGGCAAACATTCCGTCACTTGCTTATATATCACATTGCCTGGCAAAAGTTTCACGTTGTTGCTTTGACAAGGATAGCGTCTTCGGCGTGTAATCCTTAAGTAAGCTTTCTGCATACATCTCTACCGCCATATACTTTGCTTTGAAAAATTAGTTGAGAAATGTGGTTTGTTTGTTTGTTTGGTTGTTTGTTTGGTGGGTTTAACGTCGCAAAGCGACTCAAGCTATGAGAGACGACGTACAGGAGGCCTCCGGAAATTTAGACCATCTGGTGTTCTTTAACGTGCGCTGACATTGCACAGAACACGAACGCCTTGCTTTTCGCCTGCATCGAAAAGCGGCCGCCGAGACCGGCATTCGATCCCGCCTCCCGGGGAACAGTAGTCGAGCGCCGTAACCACTGCGTCACCCCGATGGGAGAAATGTGGTTTGTGTTTTAAATGCAATTCTTTTACGACCTTAAACGAAAGCTATTAACGCTTGGACAGTGTGTCGCGTATACGAACATAATACAGGGTTAACCTTACCCAGTTGTTTGTAACCAATTTTAGATGCTCTCATTTTTATATAACGTACATATTATGTACGCTCTTGTCGGCAAGATAAAAGCAAGCACGCCTATTACCATGTTTGACCACTTTGTTAACCCATATTTTTATGCAGTTAGCTTTCTATGCTTTCATCATCGCCGTCATCTACAGGTATGCTGTCCATAAAGTAGCATACATCAAAAGACACAAAACAGCAAACCCGCTGTTTATTAGATTGTTTCAAGTTGCCACGCCGCCTCTGGCAGATCTTCCCAGCCAGAAATTTCAGTAACTAATATTTCCGCATCCTTCTAAGAAACGGAAACAAATAGGTGATATCAGTCTTGCTCGTAACGCGACATGTGCATTAATTCCCCTGCGAGACCGTTAAGCCGCTTATGTCACTCTTGGACGTACTTTAAGTAAAGGTGATGTAAAAAAAAAAAAAGTGAAAATGTACTAAGCGGGAAAGCGTGTCAGGTGATCCAAGCGCTCTGAACGTGTCACCCTTCACGCAACGACAGAGCGCAGCGTACCTTTCCTTGTTTGAATTGGCAAGTCCCTACATGTCTCGTCGTTCATGATTTTTGCCTCTTACTTTTCTCTATCGTATCCTTGAGAAACAAAGAAGAAAAGAAGGTTTTCTACTCCTCAGTTTCTCCTTGTTCCGTACCACCTCTATGGCTACGAAAAGCGTGACTGGCAAGGCATCGCCTCTACCACCTAACACCTCCTCCTCCCCAGAAAGACAGTTTCGAAGTAAAGCCTCAGCTCCACCCAACCTGCACCGTGGATCCATTTATTGTTCGCGAAGAGCACCATATGGTTCACAAGCTGCAACAAAAGCACAAAATGTAAGTACTACAAAGGAGCAATGGCACAAAAGTAAAAAGTAACAATTAAGAAAAAAAAAAAACGGAATGAAGAGAAGGACGCCAGTATTCGTCTACAAGATTCGAAATCAACATTTGGATCACGGAGGAAAGCGCGGGATGCTGCTCGGCGGCTAACAAAATTGCTACCTGGAAAAGCTCTTAAAGCAGCGCTTCCCAATAACATTGCGTTCTTCACTGGCCTTTCTCTCAGGGCATTCCGGCTTTCTCCGCAAGGTGCCTGCTTGGACCTTTCTTTCTTTACCGTTTTCTGCCCGTCCCGTTAACTTTGTCTGCCGCTTCACTTGATACTTACCACCTGTCAGTATTTTGTACCTGTTTGGCTTCCGCGTCGGGCGAGTGAAAAAAGTTTTGTGCCCGCACAAGCGCTGTCTCTTCCACTTTGAGGACCCGCGCGGCAACTAGTAGGGAGCCAGCCCTGGCTGTTTTTCCTCATATACCAGCCCTTCGGACGCAAGCGTTATTTATCTCACCTTTTATTTGTCCTTGCTTTCCCCCTTCGACACACGCCACTTCATCCGTTCTGCTTAGCGTCTTTTTTTTCGTCTTTCGTATCCTGCGTGCGTATACTTGCCCGTCTTTTTTACGACGCCTGTCTTTCCTGTAAGACTGAAACGGATTCTTCCTAACACACTGAAATCACCGGAAAGGGAATATCGCTCGCGCATCTCTGGGGTACGCGGGCGCGCCAAACGGTGCTTAGTATATATATATATACGCTTATCCTTGGCGCTCGTTTTATGATGTACTCAAGCGTTCGTCGTCAGACTCGTCCCCCCGTGCCATGACTATAGGCAGCAAGCTTTTTCACTTACTTCCACCTTTATGCTATTTCCTGTTCCACGCCTACGCACCACCCCCCTCCTCCCCTCCGACCCTCTGTCTTCGGAAACGCGAACATAGAGTTGGTACTGCCTGCCAGACAAAAAAGGATTAATGTATAGCACGCTTTTATCCGCTAGACGAAGTTACTGTCGTCCAGAGCACTTAGGCTGGCGAAAAAAAAAATACAGAAAAAACTGTTCTTTCAAAATGCGAATTTTTCTTTAGTCAAGTGCTTTAGTGTGAAGTGATCCAGTTTGTCCTGTTTTCGGCGCGTGCATCGCAAATGAAAGAAAAGCTATCAAAGAAAGTTGCGAGTTGGGCAGACTTTTCTCTTCGGTGTGTTCTGAAGGCGGCTGATGACGGCCATTTGTGATCTATATTATGTCTCGAGAACGTCCCTAGTTCTCGCCTGCACATTTTCTTTTTGAAGAGAGCGCTGCAATCCTACTACTTGTTGTAGCAATAATCATGTCTGTGAAGTAGGACTGTCTTATATGTTGTTGCGAATCAAGTTGTGTGAAAACAATGTAAACAAAGCATATTCGTTAACTTCCATCATCTGTTTTTCCTCGTGGTCTCAGTACTCAAGTTTCTAGCACAATGTTGTAAAAGCACGTGCTGTACTTAAATGTGATTCAGCCTGGGCTCTGGGTTTTGTTACAACGCCAAAAATGATGTTATTCATGACAATGATTTACAATGCAACGCAGGTAATTGTGCTCTTACGATAATCATCTGAGAAATCTTCTGAAGTAATTAAAATAAAAATTAAACTAATTTCGAACTTTGTGAGCATATTGAATGAAGATAAACAAGAGCAGCGAAGAGTTGTGAGCACCCAATATCGCGGGCGGCCTAATATTAGCAGCGCATTCACGGGGATATAGTGATAAGTAAATAATGAAATTAGCACAGACGTGACGCACCAACGTCGGCTTCGGAAATCCCATTTACGCCGAAAATTTGACAACCTTCATTGCTTGCGTTTATGGTTATAGTAAAATCTAATTTTATGCTCCGAGGCTTTGTGTTTTTGTTCTTGTTGAACTCAATTTTCGGTCAGCTCAGCAAAAAAAAAAAAATGTTCTCTCAACTTAGAGTTTTGCTAAGGAATGTATAAATACATATTTGAAGCTGCACGACCTAGTGCTTCGTCAGTTAATAATCCACAGCGTCATGAAACCAAAAATACAACAATAAGAAATGACAGACCTCATTTTCCAGGAAGGAAATTGAGCAGCCCTTTTACGTAACAGCCCAACAGGACAAAAGCGATAACTCGTCAGGTTGTCGCTTTCCCGAACAGGCTTCGCATTCGACTTCTCCCAAGCCCGCAAGGCCGATAACTTGAGAGGGATTAACGGTTGGCTATCACTGCAAGACACGCTCTTCCAACCCTGCGTCCGCAGCTAAACTCTCAACCCGGCTTGCAGCGCCCCGGGGACACAACAAAGCTTCTCCGCGCTCTCGCGCAAGGGGCACTAATTCTAGTTACGCGCCTTTCTTGAGGCACGGATGGTCACCAGCAGAGGCGTTGTTCAGCCTCATGATGAAGTGTGAAAGCTCGTTTCACGATGCGGGACTATTTAGTTTTCTTTGTTGCTTAGTAACGTCAGCTACAAAGGGAAAATTTACCGACTGACGGGTCTCCTCTTTTTATTTTTGTTCCTCTTGTCGTTGCTTGTCGCATGCGCTAGGTTGCGCCACGCGACGTGGTACGCTAACAGACCGGAAGCTCGAAGAAGCGCCGGGCGCGTAGAACAATTGCCTGGGCGTCGGGGCGAAGAGTAAACAAAAGCAAGAAGCGCTAGGGACGACGAGAGCACAAAGAGGAATCTTGGGAAAAAGTTTCCGATCCGGAAACGTGGAGGAAACATGAGGGGAGAAGAGACGCCAAGCGAGAGAACGAAAAAAGTGATAGAGAAAAGGAAAAAAAAAAAAAGAAGAGAATGGAAAAAATAAATCCTGACTGGAGAGGGAGAGAGAGAGGAGGTGCGCGGCAGCTACACAATGAAGGCTCTCCGCTGCCCTCCAATTTATCCACGGTGGCCCGCGCTGAGGGCGCGGCTCGCTGCTACGTGAGTCACTTAAAAATTTCTCCTCTTTACAAGGTGCGCAGCTCTCTCCGGCGAACTTTGAGCGGAAACCGAAGCTTCGCTGTCGTCGCGACCAAGTTTTCTGGGTGCGACGAAGTAGCACCAAGAATGGAAACGCCACGTTGGAAAAAGAAAGGTCAATGGGGCCGCTTCAAGAGACAGAAAAGAACGGGTGGAATTCCTTCATCGACATTTTCCTTTTCAAGAAAACAGGAAACAAAATGATGAAGAAATGGATTGCAATAAAGCTAGGATTTCAGACGGGGGCTTTCTTTTCCCGCGTCTAGAGTTCGTTAACAATGTTTCACTATCGGCCGGATTTTTTCAGATGCGCTCAGCAATGTACAGGTAGTACTTTGCGACGAGTGTCGTCATGGGAAAGAAGCGTAAGCAGAATTGGGGGAAGTGCGACAAAGCTGACGGCCGCTGCCCGCGGCTCTTGGTGGGAGCAGCCTTGGAGAGCGCTGAAAAATTGACAACTTGAGAAGGGCTGAGCAAGCTGGACTCTGGAAGTTTTTCTTGACCTCGTTTATGGAACTGCCGCCTTCGTAAAAAATAAAAATATGCCATCACCATATTTTTATTCGTGTGTGTGTGTGCGTGCGTGCGCGCGCGCGCGCGGAGTAAGACACCCGGTCAAGCAAATAAAACAAGATTGATCGGAAGACACATGAGCTGTAACCATAGTTCACTGCACAAAGCTCCAGCTTGTTATTTCGAATGAAGCGGATTACAATGAATAAAGTGACCAAGCACATTGTAGGTGTCATTTGCTTGTTTCCAGAGGTACAATAGCACTCTTCGGAGCTATATTGGAAGGCGATATATAGTAGTCGCCTCATATGGTGAATAAATGATAAAACCTAAGCACCATGCGACTAGTTGCGTATATATCCTCTAGAAACAGAAAGCGATGACAGCTAGCGACGCAAATAAACGCAAGCAGTGACTATTTCCTTTCAACAAGCCACGCAACTTTGTTCGAAGCTTGCGAAATCGAGAAAAAAAAAATCGAGAACTCTTTCGGGAGTTGTCAGCTCCGCTAGGAATCACGCCTTTGCGCAACACTTTAACTTCTGAAGCAGTTTTGTACACGTGCATTATGGCCATTATTAAAATAAACACAACTGAAAGAAAAATATCAGTCAGCTGCAGAGCATAAAGAAAAAAATACAGCGAAACAAAGCCCCATTGGAAAGTTCTTCTTCAGGTCCTCTGACTACACCCATAGCGAACGAATTTCTTTTCTCCGGATTTCTGAACGTTGTTTTTCGAAGGTAGCACGGGTGCGAATGGCGCGACGAGATTGGGTGCACCTTGCGGCGGCGCTTCGGAGCGGAACGCGCCCCTACCACGGGGACCAAGCATGAACGCGATGGGGTGCAACGCACCGAGCAACGCTTGCCTCTACAGCGCTCCCATCACAGTCGGCTCTACCCAGCGGTGGTATACATAAGAACCAAAGAAAATAATACTGGAGAGCTAAAAAAGCGAGGGAAGATGATGCAAAGTAACGAAAAAGAAATTGGCATGAAAGCAGCAAATGCAAACGTAACTTATGAAGCATTGTGAGCTAAGGCCTGTTCCTGATTTTGCTTTCTTGTTGCCCTTTGGGGCTAAATGCAGGATCAAGAGATGCAGAACTTTGTGTTTTACGGAGGGAGATCTGGGCAGCTGAAAAACTTGATGCCAACCATCTGGTTCCGTTTCGGTAGCCGTCGCCTTAGTGGCCGTTTCAAAAAAGATGCTCGTCTAACGGGTTCATTTTATTTCTTTTTTTATTTGTCCTCTGGGCGCTGGTAGCAACCCGAATTGTTTACTTTTCGCACGCAGAAGGAAAGGCTGAAGCAGTGAAGCCAGCTAGTGCCCATCACTGATTGTAGCCGAAAGGATGCTCAACGCTAAGATTTAAAAAAACTGCCGTTTTTGTTTTTGTATGCATCATCCCTTGCCCCACGACACGGTTTATAGGTCTTTCGAGAGTGAGGCAATCGCCACGCAGTCCCTTTCTTCACCACCAATCACAAAGGTAAAGGACGGAAGGCGAACAGCGAGAGTATGCGGAGCAAGCGAGCAGGGGCACACAGCTTTTCCACCCTGGTGTCAAGGGGTGCTCGCAAGAATGTCGCCAAGACGCGCTCCGTCGCCTCTCACGGCGCAGTCGCCACGCGCGGATCCCTTGTCCGACACAGAAGCCGCTCTTGGGCTCTGCCGTTGTCGCGGAGGGCGCAGTGGCGCGTCTCGGGGGCGAGACCCGCAACAGCGGCTGCGGGGGCCGAGATAACGGCCCAGTGCGCTCCTGTTCTCGCGGCATCCCGGAAATCCCGAGATGTATCGTATTTGCGCCCGCTGGAAGGTCACGCGCGTGCTGCGCAGCGAAACTAGGGAGAGGAAGACAGAGAAAGTGAGCGGAAAGCGCGAAACGCCACCAGAGGAGCCAGAGTGTTTGTCAGGGTTGGCCGATAAGCGGTGGCAGGAACACCGTTTCGCCTTCCCTGCTTCCCCCTTCACCTCTTGAGCCCCTGCCCCCCCCCCCCCCCCCCCTCCCGTTCTTCCCTATACTACTCCCACTTCTATACCTATCGGCCTTAAGCGCTTTTCTCGTTCTCTTGTTCCGCTATCTCGAAGCCCGGGCCGTAATTCGACCAAGAGCTGGCGAGTAATTGGCGAGTCCGGGACGAGCAGGGCGCGGAAGGGCTCCACAGTTGTTGCGGTGACGGCCGTTGCACGGCGAGAAGCGTCGCGCAGTACTGTTCTGCTGCCACTTCTCCCCTCCACGACCGGGCTCTCGTTAGCGGCCTGCTTGTCGCGAGCCCGCCAGATTAGCCTCCGGACACACCGGTGCGGGTGGTTACTCACCGGCTCATTTAGCAGGCACTCTCCCTACTGTTTCGAGAGTTAGGGCTGCGATTTTTTCCTGGATATTTAGTTTTTTTTTTTTTTTTGTTCATTGGCCTATTCTTGTTCTTCTAGGCCAGAGAGAAGATGTGTCCTCATGGCTGCGTGCTGTGGATTCACTTCGTTTTGTATGCTTGTGACTACGTGTGATTGGGTAGGCTGATTGCAGCCCGATAAAGAAGAATAGGCCCTGTCATGTCGCTTTACTACAGCATACTATTCGCTTCGAATGTCACGAAGTGTTTGGTAAAAGGTTCGAAACTGTGGTGGCAATTATATTGTGTGATGTGAGACACCTGCATTAATAGCATTGGTTGCATCTTTATGCTTTTGAGTTATAACATACCGTCTGTATTTCGAGTGAGGTGTCTCCACTGTAGGATGCAGGTGAGAGAATGGGTGAAGGGTAGGGTGTTCTGTAGGTGGGATGCTGATGCTTTCGTGAAGCATGTTTCGGATGGAAGGCAGCTTTTTGGATAATACGGTTGTGTGCGATGTTGGTGCAGGGGAGTAGATGTTGGTTATAGGTAGTGGGCGAAGCTTCTGTAAGATGAAAGTGGATTGTGGAGGGCGGAAATGGAGGGAGGGCGAAAGTAAGAAGAGCAGTGGGCGGATGCCTCCTGAAAGATGGCAGCTACACTACACAACACTAAACGGATAGGTTTCTTGAAGTTTCGCCCAACTGAATACAGTAATGTAAATGCATAAATAACTGCTAAAGACACGCGCATCAGCATTCTTTCATAATGAGGAAGAAAGCAGTGCGCTGGTTATATGATGCCAGAAGAAAAAGCAAGGCGTTGTAGCCACTGCAGTAAGCTTTTGATAGCATTTATTTGTGACAAAAATGATTAAAATGGCTCTGCTGTCTTTCTTGTTTCTTATTAACAACTCTATCGCGGGCTCTCAAACTCGAGTAACCAGCTCGTTTATCAGTGCGTGCTAACGATTATTCTGCCTCAATTCGTCAAACGGGGAAAAGAACTTCACGATACCAAGGGGTGCAACACTTATAGTAAAGCAAGTAACAATTTTTGTTTTTCAGGCTGTTAAAGACAGTCCATGCATGAAACTTAAACCATATGCTGTGTGGTTGTGCATCGAGCGACGCCTACGCCAAGAACAAGGAACGTTGGGACAAAGTTTTAAAAAGTGCTTCACTACATGATCAGCTTCGGGCTGTCCAGGAGGCCCGCGCGGCGGCGGAGAGCTTCGGGCTCTCTGTGCCGACGTGGGAGCTGCCCTCTACACCTGGCGCCTAGCCGAGTGTCCGACAGGATCCCTACTGTGGGAAATAAAGTTTTACCAAACCAAACCAAATGACATGCCAATGAAGCTTTTATCCCAAAGTAAGGTACGCAATGGCTGCTTTTTACTACCTTGCGCATCAGTTCGTCTACGTATGGATGCTAGCTGTCGCCGCTTGAAAGAATGACGCAGGGAACCGAACTCGCTTCTTGTCGATCCCATATGGCTTGAAGGCTCTGTTGCATTTCCGAGGTCTACCGGCACATATATAGGTGTGTTCGCGTTTGTGACTCGTCGTAGTTTTTATGCTTAATTTAGTTTAAGCTTCAAGCCAGCATTCAAGAGCCCACTTCGTATTAGTCTCATTCTGCTCATGCTAGCTATCATAATATTTGACGAGCTATTATTGCGCGCATATAAGCCGCTAGCATCCAAACGCGTCCGGCGTGTCGTTAGTTTTTACCGGCCCCTATGTATACATTCATCCAAATAATTTACTTTGCGAAGGATAACACGCACGAAATGACAGCTGCGCAGTGAAGCACACTCTGCCTGTTCGGTATAATAGGAAGGACTCATTCCTACAAGCCTGAACAATTTTTGTCCTCTTCCATGCCACAGAAGATGCAGCTGTACAACGCGTTTCCTTTCTCCCAGTTGACTGTATCCACGTCTGAGTCAATCTCGATCGCACAACCCCACAATGTGCTGCCTCTTCCGTCCCCTTGCGTATCACCAACATGAGCCATAGCACTTCCCGTCGTTGTGTAAAAAAAAGAGAGTCTCAAGTTATGAGATATTACAATCGCGACGCTGTTCCACATGAAGAAAGTCCCTAGCACAGATACTACTGTAACGCAGATACTACCGTTGAACGTACCCACACTGTCAAATCCCGTCTTAAATCCGCTGCGCAACAAATCCATATAATGAAATATAAATTATGGGTTACATATTGACTTCCCCGTTCCAGGTCCACTGATGTATCATTCCGACCACCCGCTCGTCTGTTCATCTGCAAAGATGAACAGGTGCGTGCCGGTGCAGAGAAAGACCCTTCTATCCCCGCTATGAGCCTGAACTTATCCTGTGTACATCTGCGGGCACCGAACGTGCGAGTGTCCCTTCTGTAGCTTGCTCTGTAATACATGTTACAGCTGCGAGCTTATCTCGACCCAAACACAGCTTAATCTCACATGGAGGATAGATGTGAATCCCCGCAATTACAAGAACGAATGACAAACCCGAGAAATGCATCTGTCTCGAAGGAGATCTCGTTAAGAGCCAGCGGGGTAAACGAACGCAATGCAGTAGGGCGATCTAGCAGTGACATGGGTTAACCTGCGAGCCCATTACTTTCAAGCTCACTCCTGTTTCCGTCGTCATCGCCGGGGACAAAGGCAGCATTTCTCTCGTGTTCATTTGTCTTCCCTGGGGTGCTGTAAATCCTCCGTGGACGAACTGCAGCATCAAATTTTGTAAAATAAAAAATTCTTTGGCATACAATAGAGAGGTTTTTGAGTATGAAAAAAAAAGCACAGATTGCTTACAAGAAATAGAGAAGAGAGATTTTAATGGAAGCAGGAGATATCTGCCTGGTGGTGAGCCTAGCATGCTATCTCCTGATGAAGGTTGAGGCATGAGAGTGACAAAGTGTGGGAGGGGTGGAGCTGGATTACAGGAGTGTAATGCGAATGTCGAGAACATGACATGTGGTGTGATAGCGGCTGATTTCGGACAGATTTGTTCTGCTCTTTGTCTAACAAACTCCAACAATCGGTATTGAATCTGAACTGTCCTGGACTGCCAGCACTGCCGTTGTGCTTTTCAGTAAACGTTTTGTACAAAGTCTTAACTGTAACTCATTTAACTCGCCCGTCTGCTTATCCGCGCCGGTTAGAGCATGCCAACTTGAATTTGGATCCTCATGTGAGCACGACAACAAGAACGACCTTCACAAGCTGAGGTGCTCTAAACTGGATTTCCCAGATAAGGAGCAGCAGGGTTAGCGGAGCCTCTTATGAACGCACCCATAATTAAGAAAGCAAGGAGCCGGACAAAGGGGACGCTTGTGCCCGCCCCCCTCTCTTGATAGGTTCCCGACCAAACACCTCCCAAAGCCGAGACGGATATTCAAACCACCCGGCTACCGCTCTACTCACACCCATTTCTCTTCCCCATCTCCTCTGAAGGTGGAGAGCTGAAATACCTTCTCCCCGTTTACCACCTTCCAACCGATTGAGATGCGTTGCGAACGACGACGACACGAGAACAAGGAGTGAGCTAAAGAGGTAACACCCTAAAATGAAAGACTGCGTTGTGAGTATGCATACCGAAAAGATTACCAGAACAGACTTAAAAACTACGCATGAAGGGTGTCGAGCAAACAAAACAGCGCAGATTTCGCGACATTCTCCAGGAGGAAAAGCCAATATTCGGCAGAAGCCAGGAGACGGCAGTTATATACGCCTACTGGACTGGTGAATGAGAGCAATATTGTGAGCTCACGGGGTGCCATCATTAGCGAGGACGGGACGAAATTGCGCTTGCCTCATCCGCGCACGGTATGATTTATCACCTCAGAGGGAACAGTAAGCTAGTATGCGTGGCCTTTGTCACTTTGGTGTACCCGGTATGAATATATACGCCAGAAAAAAACAAAAAACAAAATTGAATAGAGGGGTCGCCTCATCTGAGAAAGGTAGTGTTTATTTTCTTTTTTTTTTTAAATACAAGTTTGCCAGTATATTTTTGCGTGCGTGTTCCTTGCTACACTAGTCTGCCCATGTATTTCGAGAAAACTGCGGAGGTCACACGTTTTTCAATACGAAAGGGCGTCATTCGATTTGTCCACAATGCTTGTGCGGAAAGTATTAAAACTAAGATTGACACCTCCTAACCCAATGTTCGAATAGAGCGTCATCGTTGTGTACACTACATAGGAAACACACTTGGCAGGCATGAATATCCACTCCGGCTAGGACCTGCGGCACATTAAAAGAAAAAAAAAATGCTGGTTATTCTGCGGACAGACCTTGCGTGTCTGAAACGTCCCAAAGCCGAACGTCAGTGTGTATAAGGCATATTTAACAGTATTAACCTTTAAACGTTTAAGGCTTCGTTCTCCACAAAGTTCGCCTTCGGCCTAGTGACTGAAAACCAACAAGCGTGGCTCTGGCAGGGGATAATTGACACGGCCAGACACTGATTGGCCCTCGGTATCGCGACGTCACGAAACCGCGTGGCACGGCCAATCTGGTAAGAGCTACTTACCCGGGAATATTGTTTGAGATGGGAGGATGAGATGGATATATAACACTCCCGTACCCTTGAACCCCGAGTCAAACGCTCTGTCTCTATAGGCGGCACGCCTGTACACGTTGGTTCATGTGGGGCATGATATCGATGTCGGGTGGACAGTTACATAATGTGGTAGAGCGGTATGTGGTATGCTAAAAGGAATGTACAAATTAGGGCGGAAAGTTGAGCGAGTGGAAAAGCATTCAAAAGGATATTTCCTATCGCTTATTAGGACACAAGAGACGAAAAGAACACATCCTGTTCGCATGTGTTCTTTTTGTCCCCTGTGTCCTAATAAGTGCTAGAAAATACGTCTTCGAAGGATGTGCAAGATAATACATGACGAATAATTTAGAGGATCAGTGATTACGCGAGTGGTAAAGGGCGTGTACGCGAACGAGCGTAGCCGCAAGGGTAGCCTGCAGGCCTGTGTCCGGCAGGCGGAACCCGTTAACGCTAGTCAGACCCGTGGACAGTTTTATAATTAAGTGGGGGGTACCAGATGACAAGTTGCGCAGCACACTGCGATTTATTAGTTGCCGAGGAACTGTCTGAAGAAAGCGGCAACAGCAAAAGGGCTCGAACATCGTTGCTCACCGATGCCACCATGCGCCTGTAACAGTGGGACCGAATGCTCGTATAAAACTGGTCTTTCAGTGCCCAAGTGCAAATGTTTTCCTGCGCACAGCAGCTATGCAATCAATCAATATTTTGCGCACTTAACTTAGAGACGCAATACTACTCACTTATCAGAGAATACATGACAATAACTTCTGACGAATGGATGCAACATTTATTGGCTGTCTTGTATTGGCTTCTGCTGAAAAGATCATGAACGCCTGAAGATACTTTGGCAGACCGTCGATTTTTAAGTTGATCACAACGGACTTTCGAACTTTTACACATTTTCTGGTCGCATAAATTATATTTTGGATTCAAAATAAATGGAATAATTATGCTCACAGACTGACGGGTTGCGACCATTCAGATGATGCGCAAAGTTTTGATGGACTGAGTTCTTTCACTTAAAGCATTACCGAAACAAAAAGTTTAACATAGCACGCGGACATGCCAGGATCAAAGGTGACTGGCCTCAGGCCATTTTCATTTCAATCCAAGATTCATCATAGCTGGGTTGTCTCCGAAGACCTAAGGCACACATTATCATTCGACTGAAACGTATAAACCCATTATGCGTGATTGCTTTACTCCAATACCAATAAATACAAAACGGCTGAACTAAAGCTTCATGTTAAGCATTGACGAGGCACAAAAACATGGTGGACATTCAAGAACAACCTCATAGCAAAGGAGGGTGACAAAAAAAAACAAAAAAAAAACTCATAGTTGGAATTACTTTCTTTTTTTTTTTTTTTTTTCCTATAGCACGGGGACAAGCCAACGGCGCCCAACGATGCTCTGAGCCAAGCTTTAACGCTAATGACACATAACAATGAGTTTGAAAAGTTCAGGTGGCTTCGAGATAAAGGAAATAGACGAGGGAATAAAACTGGTGGCCGCGGGGAATAAAAAGGTCTGCAAGAAAGGAAGACGCGGACGCCAGCCTTTCCGCAGATTCCCTGTCTCGAAGAAAAAGTATATCGGCCGACCGTACATTTGTGGGCCGTCGAACCATGGAGCGATTTTCACTGAGGTCCCGGGAGGGAAGACCGAGTTCCACCGAGCAAAACGTCCGCAGTGAGCCTATTACGGTCGTGAAGGAACAGCAAGAGGACCAGAGGCAGTCATGCGATACGTTCCTGCTTATTCCGCACAAAAAATAAATGAACAGTGAGAGAAAGAGAGAAAAAAAAGAGGCTATATGTGGACTAGAAACGAGCGAAGAAAGTGGACACAGCACCGCGTGGAGGCTATGAGGCTTTGGGAGCTTCTGCGGTGGCTCTCGACCATGCAGCTATAGGTGGTAGAGGGGGGGGTCCACGCGGCGTCTGGTAGATGTCGCCTCGGAGCAGAACCGACCGAAAGATATCCTTGTGTAGAGTCTCTTTTTGTGAGCGTGTCCTTTTTTCTTTTTTTTTCTCTCTCTCTCCCTCTGTTCGTTCTCTAGACCGCACGCTTGTATCTACGCGTCTGGGTGCGTTCATGCTTGCGTTGGAGAAATTGGGGAAAACGCGCCATAACGACGGAATATATGTCTGAAGAATGAAAACAAACATAAGAAGGTGGGGAGAAATGAGAGTAGGGGGAAGAAGTAGCGATGTCCTGCTAACGACTACGGCGTTTTCGCCAAACTTGATCTCTCTGGTGGAGCAGAGATGAGGAATCAGCGCGAGCGTAGAAAGAAGAGAGAAAGAAAAAAAGGTTAGAAATAAGAGTGCGGATACAACTAGAGTATATAGGTGTACGAGAGCGAACGACTGTTGGAGCCTCTTTTGTGAAAGAGGTGACGCAAAAGAAGAGAAGATAAAACACTCGATGCGGCGAAGTAAGCCCCCGGCAAAAACGAGGATTAGGGGTAAGATCCGCGAGTTTTGAAGGCGTCCGTGGTCGCGGCGCGAGATGATGATAAATTACGCGCGCGGTCAGAGATAAGAGAGAACGAAGATGGAAGAGGGAGGCACATCGCTACGCGCTCCTCTTGTGGAGAAAAAGGGGCCTCCCTGAAAACAACGCCGCGTCTGGGCGAGGCCCTCGAAACAGGGTGCCATGCGGCAGCCCGAGGGGAACGTAACAGCGTCAACAACCTAGTCAGCAAAATGTGCGCGCGAGGCTTGTTGGTTGGCGACTGTGCGATGTCGAAGGCGAGGGAGTGGAGGAAAGGGAAATGCGAGATACGTGCCGCTCGTGTAGCGCGCACCAAGACCAGGTCTAATTAGATGCCAGATTGTGGGTCGAAAATCGGTAGAGTATAACACGATTAAGGAGTGAACACTCTTGGTGGCCCGGAGGCCACTGTAATGAACCACGCTAGCTGGTCAAGCATCTAAGCACGGCGTATAGTAATGTAGTACAAACTCGCAACAAAAAGCTGTCGTTTTTTCTGCTAGTATCTCCTTTCGTGAGATCCCACTTGGTGCATCAAATAATGATGGCCGTCTAACTTGACGGGCAGCAACAATAGAAAGTAGAAAGCTATGTTCCTGTAAGAATTTTCACTGCCTACATCCGATATAACGTAGTTTCCTTATGGTGTAGTCATGTGAAGCGGTTGGTTGGTTTGTGGGGTTTAACGTCCCAAAGCGACTCATGCTATGAGAGACGCCGTAGTGGAGGGCTCCGGAAATTTCGACCACCTGAGGTTCTTTAACGTGCACTGACATCGCACAGCACACGGGCGCCTTGCTTTTCGCCTCCATCGAAAAGCTGCCGCCGAGGCCGGGATTCGATCCCGCGTCCTTGGGAACAGTAGTCGAGCGCCGTAACCACTGCGCCACCCCGGCGGGGTACATGTGAAGCGGATATGCCTTGCGTCTTAGTTTTACGGCCAGCACAAAATGCCTTGCTGATATTCTAATAAAATCCGACACGGATGATCACATCTGTGGGTGCCATTAGTGACTGCAGATGTGGAAGACTTTTCTAGATAAAAATGAGGAGAATAACATTTCTTGATACATGCAACGAGCTCGCGAAGGTCACAAAGCAGCGTGAGATTCCAAAGTATTTGGACTGAAAAGTCGGCACTTCACACAATATTCTTGAAAAATGAATAAAAGGCGATTACATTTTGCAAACAAATGAAGCGAACGAAGTAACGCCGTGCATGAAACCTAAAAAGTACGACGTTAAAAGCTATGAAGAAAGTGCTATGACGGAGTTGTTGGGATTTAAAGAGGAAAAAAAATTTTATGAGCAAACTTAACACAAATACTAAGAGGCGGAAGAGAACTGACAAGGGCACCGGATGTCGTCGGAACAAGCCCAGCATCCCGTACGCGTAGTGTGCGAACCTGACCCATCGTGTACCTACACGAAAGTACTGCCAGCCTCGCGGTTTGCAGGACTCTTTTGAAGCGCTAGTTTCAGTCTCACGTGCAAGCGAGATTGACCGGAATGTTGGCACACGATTGTCAACGGCTCGTAAAATGACTTTCAACTGGTGCTTTCCAACATCCCTATGTGAGTCTCCGAGTTAAAAAATCAATAAAGAAATCAGCACAAAATCACGTCTGACAAAGCATCACGCGAGGCCTTCAAGAAAAAGGAGCAGCGTTTAATGAACGCCAACGCAGCAGGCTAAGCTTTTATGCCACGATCGCATACCTTTAATCTATAAAGCGACAAGTAGTGTGCCGTGGGGAATAAAAATAAAAGCATAAATAAAGACATGGCTAACGAAGCGAACGGACCGAGACAAGAGCTTCGAAGAAATGAGAAAAAAAAAAAAAGGAAGAGCCAAGAACCATGTAAGAGAAAAGAAGGACGACGACGTTGTCGCTCCGAGAGCCTGGGGCGTCTGCGGCCCAGTCTCGGGCGAAGAGCGTGGTTGACGGATAAAAAGACACCTGGCTCTGACGTGCTTTATCTGCCAGCAGCGAGCCCCGTCGGCTCGGCCTCCAAGAGCCCGGGGCGATCATTGCTTTTGATCGCGCACACCCCTTCTCCCCCTACCTCTCTCCCCTCGCTGCGCAGGACGACGTGGCCTGCGTTAAAAGGCAGATTTCTCTTTGCCCGAGTTTCACACACAAGTATACATATCGCGGGAAGAGGAGGGGGTAGTCGCGGAAGAATTATGCGTTCGCTTTTCTCTTTCCTTTTTTATCTCGCTTAATTCACGTCGTGCGCTGCCGCGGCCTTTGTGCTTGCCGGGTAGAAGAGATGTTAAGCATTCAGAGGAAGCCCATCCGTATAATTTCTATCGCGTTAAAGCGCCTTTCATCTTCCGCTTCGAGCGCCCTTCGCACACGAACATTCGTGCTTCTACGTGCGCTTGTCCAAAATGGGATTTGCCTATGCGCGGGAAAAACATTTCTGCAAATATGTTGTTGTTGAGCGGCTGATTGAGGCCCAGTGGGCGCTTGATGGAAAAGCGCGTTCCTGTGTCAGGTTGTGCTGTTTGCTTTAAGTCGAGAAAGTTTCAGGGGCCGAAGTGCGCGCTCTATCGCGCTATCGTCTCTCGAATATACTTCGGCTGCCAACTTGTTGAAGGAGCTTTCCTCCTTTCTCTCGCGGCATGGCGTTTTGCTTCATTTACCTCGAGGCGTTTGGAGCCCTTTTTTGACTTCGCGGCCCCCACCCACAAAGTTTATCGCCTTTCCGCTCATTAGGTTACCAGAAGGTAAAGTTAGAAAGTTCGGAGACGTCAGTTTCGAACGACTCTGTGGGCCTAAGTATAGACGGACCTTGTGAGGAAATTGCGCATCCACTCATATCGGGCAGGCAGTGCGAGACTCTCAACAGAAGTCGTTACATAATTAAGGCTAAAATAGAAACGTTGCTGGTTTTCCCCGGCATCGTAAACGAAAAGGGAAGAATTTTTTTTCTTCTTATGAATGCTCATTCAGTGCTACTGATTCGGAAGCAAATTAAGCAACCTACTTTCAAAAAATTACGCGGGCTTCTTAGAACTTTCGAAGAATGTGAAGGCTGAAGACTTATTTGGATGTTTCGTTTAACTTTTTACATATTTTATTCGCACTTCGTGACATCAAACTATCCCGATACACCTTTCAATCACCACAGCACTAGTCGAGAATCGCATTGGTGTGGATATCCGGTACTCGATCCGAATATTCACTATACCATTCGTATTCTATAAATTGTTACCTACGCTATTACACTCGGCAGCTATAGTGCACCCCAGTCTGTGCATTGTAAGGAATGAACTGCCTGCTTTCTGATTCTTTCAGCTACACGAATTTTTGCTGTTTATTCATTGCAAATCAACCGGGAAATCATTGAAGCTGAACACATTGTACGACTAGGTGACGAGTGTGTTAGTCAGCCGAGAATCGCTAACATGCAACAAGTAGGATTATCTAGACCGGAATTTGTGACTCATTTTTTGCTTCCTGCTTATCGGAGATTCAGTGGTTTGCGGTGTTGCTTGGTTTGTCTATGTTTCCTGTTTTGTTCAATAAATTTTGGTTGCAACTTAGCGCCTGTTTTCTCTCTATTTCATGCCCTTGTTTTTTGCTCTGCTACATTCAAGATACACCATTTGTATTTGATCCCATTTGAACAAAAAGTACAATTAGCAGCCCCCAAATTAAACAATGAATATGCTAATTGACTGATCACACGGTGAACCGCTCCAGAACTCATTTCATTCGCCATAGGCCTGCAGAAAAAATGTCAAATGTTAATGTTCGTTGCATTAAACTGCGATGTTTACGCTTAGTTCGCCATAGGTCAGCATCGCCAATCACTAGTTTGATTCGTAAGTTAAAACTTGGTTTAACGAAGCTGAGGAGAGGCATGCATATTATTTCGTTCAATGGGGAACTTTTTTAAACGGAGTGAAGCAATTCTCGGTCATTTAATTCGATAAATTCGATTCTATGGTGTAGCGGCATCTATTACCCATAAATCTCAAAATTATCAACCTCGTCTTGCACGGCAAGGCTTGGTAAAGCGTGACGACGATGCCCTGCAATATTGTCGTTGGCTCAGTCAATAATGCCTGGGCATTTTGTACAGGAACACGCCAAAATGGACACTTTTTCACCTTCGTTTTTCGAAAAAAAAAAGCTTCGCTAAGTGGGGAAATATTGCGAAATTGGTTTCTTTATTTTGACTTAGTCAAAGCATTGGACTTTATGGAGTCTGTAAAGAAAAAAGGGGCGGGGGGGGGGGGGGGAATCGGGATATCTTCGTTAAAACTGGGCTTCGTAAATCGAGCTTTGACCGCTTTCAGATCATTGAATTATTTGATCAGTAATTCGACTAGGCCTTTACTGAGTCCACTCAACCGGCGGACCAATAAACTCTAAATAAAAGATAGCTTGTTGAGAATGCGATCTTACTCCTGCCAACCATCTATATCACTCAGCGATCTAATCTCCAACTATGTTTGCGACAGCTTACAGAGCACTGACATTCGTCGACTAATATCGAAAAAAGTTTCTAAGAACACAATAATAGACCGCCATTGTTCACCGTATGCTCAGGAAATGGCTTTCACATCTACGTTTTATTTTCTTTCTTTTTATCCTTTAAGTTCAACGTTGCCTCTATTTATCTTAGCCAATGTACTGCCTAGCAGGCTACAGGTTCCAAACACGCAAGCATCAGGGTGACACGTCAGTTTCCCTCGGGCTGTTTTGCTCGGGTACGCTTCGCGCCGGGGTTACGCAGCATAAGAAGCCACGGAGGAGACTTGCACTTCGCCACAGTGTCGCAACGGTGTGCATCGAGCAACAAAAGAACTCGGCAGACTGTTCTAGCGCCCTCCTCCCTTTCTTCCTTATTTGTTTCCACGCTTTTCGCCGGAGGCGCTGGCTTGCCAGGCGCCTCCGGGCGCTGCTCGCTGGCTGCTTGTCGCGACCCCCGGTGTGTCGCTCGCGGCGCGAAGATGCTGGAGCAGGACAGGGTCCGCTTTGGCTGCGCGGAGCTATTGTCACGAATGGATGGGAGTCTTGCGTTTAAGCACAAAGCGAGCTCCGTACTGAGTTACCAGCACAACTGACAACGGCGGTCGCATACTTGTTGTCTTCCCCCCTTTTCTATTAACTCTCTTGTCCCAACTCCACGTCCTATACACAGCCCTGATTTTTACGCGCTGGAAATGGTCTATACGATCTCATTAACGAGCTTTCTTGCTCTGCCGCTTTTTTTTTTTTTGTGTTCATTAATCCAAGATGGAAACTTAATTCTCCCCTAAATAAAATAATCATTGGGGAGATTTTGCTGAAAAATTAACGCTAGAGCATCAACAGATAAAGAGAGGTACAACAATCAACCTCGCTACAACGCGCTTCTGATACGCGAGTATACTCTTTGCGCGTATTAATTGTTTATCAGATCACCACAGGCACTTCGCATTTGCACGGGGTAACGGAATGCAAGGAGCAGCTTGCGCGAAAGGACTGGTGATTGTAATCCTTGAACAAGTGAGAAGACTATTTCATGGGGAAGCTTACTTTCCTCGGGGATAAAACAATAGATTCAAAAATACTGTTTGACTTGGCAGAAGAAATTCAATCACCGAAGGTACCTCATGGAGTTCTAGAGAAGAAAACAATCTGTGACACCGCAGAAGAAATTCAATCACTAAAGGTATTCATCATCATCATCATCAGCCTGACTATACCCACTGCAGGGCGAAGGCCTCTCCCATATTTCTCCACTTAACCCGGTTCTGTGCTAGCTGCATCCACTTGACCCCTGAAAACTTCTTAACCTCATCCGCCCACCTAACTTTCTGCCGCCGCATGCTACGCTTTCCATCCCTTGGAATCCAGTTTGTTACCCTATGCGACCATCGGTTATCCTCTCTTTGCACTACATGTCCTGCCCATGTCCATTTCTTCTTCTTAATTTCCGCTAGAATGTCGGTAACTTGAATTATTTCTCTGACCCACTCTGCACGCTTTCTATCTCTTAATGTTACCCCTACCATTTTTCGTTCCATAGCCCTCTGGGTTGTCCTCAACTTAAGTAGAACTCTCTTGGTTAGCCTCCACGTTTCAGCCCCATAGGTGAGTACAGGCAAGATACAACTGTTGTATACTTTCCTCTTGAGCGATACCGGTAAGCTGCTAATCATAATCTGCGAGTGCTTGCCAAATGCGCTCCATCCCAATCTTATTCTTCTTCTTATTTCCTTTTCATGGTCCGGATCTGCGGTTACTACCTGTCCTAAGTAGACATATTCGCCTACTACTTCCAGTATTTCGCTACCTAATGTAAACTGCTGTTCCTTCCCGAGGCTGTTGAACATTACCTTAGTCTTCTGCATATTGATTTTCAAGCCTACCTTTCTACTTTTTCTGTCTAGGTCATCAATCATTATTTGCAGTTCATCCCCCGAGTTGCTAAGCAAGGCAATGTCATCAGCAAATCACAGATTTGGAATTCACCCTGGCATTCACGTCACCCCAATAGGCCACTAAGGCACGTTCATACGGCTTGGTTACAGCAGGGCTTTATATGTGGCTGGTAGCCTACGCTATCGCGTCATACCCTTTAAGGCGGAGCTTAAGTGTCCCCCATATTTAGATGCGATAAACGTCTTTACCACCACCACCTAAAAGGCCGGTGAAATTTGATGCGTTCGATGGAAGGCTGGTTGTGTTCGATGCAACGCTCGGCCGCCCGCAGCCAAAGCTTTTGTTCCACACTCGTATGCCGTAGCCACAAATGGCAGGCGCAACGACGCCCTCAGGAGACGGCGTGCAGAAGGAACACATAAAGAGCGCGCTGCACGTCTCGGAAAAATAAGGAAGAGGGCTCTGGCCGGTTTGATCGTTGAGCCTGGAGACGTCGAAGGTGGTCGGCGCGCAGACTTTGCACAAAGAGTGGGCGAGCACGAGTCGGCCACGCGAGAGTTTCACCGCCGCTTCCCGAACAACCCCTTTGGAAGCGCGTGCTCATGTGTGCGACCGGCTGTGGCATAAAAATAATCTAACGCCGGTGAGTGAACTTATGCATCCGACTCTTCATTTGGCCACAAGCGTAGCATGCAGCCGTTGCTTTCGTAATTCTACTAGGGTTAACCAGAGCTAAACCACAGCCAACTTTTTAAAATACATTTTCTTTAGTTTGTTGCCACCATCAATGCGGTTGACAACTGGATCCAACATTTACTAATACCCAGAGCGTGAGGCAGTTAAATGGTTCCAACGAGTGTATCAACGTGCCAAGGTACGACCACGAGAAACGCTCTCGAATGGCAGCCATCGTCATGAGATCGTCTTGATGTACCGCGGCAAATTTTAACGAAAAATAAAACGGAACATGGGTAAAAACACAGCGCGAATGTCTTCGTTCTGTTTTGTTGTCCGCAAAAGTTTAGCTCCTCAAAATGTATCAACTAGCTCCATTTCTTGCACTTTTATTAGATTTTCTATCATGTATTCTTCCTTTCTTTTCCTGTGCACTCGATGTTAGTGCCCGCTAACACTTGCAATATTCTATTCTATGTATTTGAATAAAATCAACCCCCCCCCCCTCTCTTCCCCCTTTTTTTTTTCGCTTATAGCATGTGATAAATGAAGGTTGCATTCACAACGCCACCAGACGTTCTGTCCACAAACACATCAGTTGTAAATGGTGGCATTTGTCGAAGTGTGATAGCCGTTGGATGGCTGCGCCCACTGGTGACTTTTTACTCTCGCTAATCCGACTCACAAACCGGCTAAACTGACAAGCGGCACCATGAAAGTGAAACTTGTTCTACATTCGGCTTCCCGTTGATGGTGAATGCGGCGCTTCGGGAGCACCGGCGCTGTCGGCATTCTCCTTCGCAGAAAGTCGGAGCCATTCGTGCTTCCTTCTGGGCCCGCAGGGCATTTTCACAACAGTTTTGGCTTCCGAAAAAGTACAAACCCCGTTTTCCCTGCCGTTTCTCTGCATCTCTCGGCCATGCTGCCACGTTTGTACGGCTTGGCAGAGCGGGGATTTAGATCCATGTCGGGAGATCAGTCACATGACGCGACAGCGTACGACTACATGCTAATTTGTATGCGTGAGATAATAGAGGCATAAATTAAGGGGTTGAGGATTAGGTGAGTGCGTGTACGCTAACGAGGATCTGCACGCGGAGCCTCGTACGGGAGCCGCAGTGACGTCATACCCTTAAAGGCGAAACTTAAGTCCCCCTCCTCCTCCCTATTTCATGAGAGCAGAATTTTATTCAAGAGCTGACATAACTAATTTTGGAGGATTCAATTGGCATCAGCATTTTTTATTAAAACAACAGCGTATTCAATTGAACTGATGTGGAGGAAATGCGTGAGCATTTTTCTTTACCCTGCTGCGGTGACTCAGTGGCTAGGCCGATCGACTGCTGTTCCCAAGGACGCGGAAACGAGTTGCGGCGGCGACGGTCATTTTTCAATGGAAGCGAAAAGCAAGCCGCCCGTGTTCTGTGCGATGACTGTGCACGTTGAAGTACCTCAGGTGGTCGAAATTTCCGGAGCCCTGCACTATATACGGCGCCCCTCCTTATCTAATACCGGTTTCCATTGGTCGAACAGGAGCACATTTAGCTGCACTAAAAGTGCTCTCCCGAGTTTCGGTGCCTACCAGTGGTCGAACAGGAGCAGTGGAGTTGTGTTCTATTGGCAGAGGAGGCGCGCTTCTGGGGCCCCGAGAGCAGCCAAGAGCAGTCCTCGGTGCTCCGTCGCCAGCAGCGGAGTACAAGGAGAACTAAGGAGAATGGAGAAAGTCACGTGACCTTTTTGACGTCGGGACGCTATACGGGCAACGCGAGCGCGAGAAAAGTTTCATCACATGACGCCTGACGTCACGCGCTCTCCCTCGCTACGCTTCACGTTCCGTTGGGGAGACGAGAACGCGCGTCCCCAGTGCTGCTCTGGCTGCTCGTTGCTCTTGCTCCTGTTCGCCCAATGGAAACCGGTATAAGTCGCTTTTTGGGACGTTAAACCCCATAAACCAAACCAAAACATTTCTTTTTCACTAGCCAATTTGCTCCTATTTCGATGTTATCTATTGCGTTTTGCTTAGATATGATTACTAAGTTTTGTTCATACATTCTTCGTCCTGCTTCCCCTAATATTCCCTAGAAGTGGGGAGGAGAACACTCTTTCTATGCCAGGCGTCTATGCCAGGACATTGAATGTCTTCATAGCACTTTATAATGGCACTGCATTAAAAAATAAAAGAGGGGGGGGGGGGGGGGGAACCTCAATTTGGAATAATACACGGGTCTTTACCGACCACTGGACGTACTTCTGCAGCAGCTCCACCCAGCGTTTCAAGCCTACAGGCTGCCTGCAGTTTATCTTACCACCTCTTGGCCCGTAGTAATTCTTTATCAGCTCAAACAAAACCGATCTCATCAGGAGGGCGGGGGTTTAGGGCTGCGCTGCACAGCGTTCACATGGAATGCGTCAGCTTCCGCTCCGTTGACCCCTTGCCGGTCATTCCTTTCATCTCCTCGCTGCCGCAGAAGCGGAGGCGGTGGGACAGTTAGCCGCGGATATTGGCACGCCCGACCGGAGACGTGACAACGAGGGGACAGGCGCCCGCCTGGTGTCGCCGACGGAGACGCCCAGCAGAAAATGGAACCACCGCCACGCTGGCCACTTTCTCCTCCCAAGCGGCCAAAAGAAGATGCTTCCTCCCCGTGCGTCTGTGCGTGTTTGCGCTTGCGCATCAAGGACGGGAGGGCGAGGAAGCATTCACGTTGCGGCGCCGTTCAACTCTCGGGGATTGATGAGGCGCCCGGGACTCCGCGAGGAAGTTCGTCGCTGGCGTTTCTTGGAAGGACTCGTCCTAAGAGAGAGCGAGTCTACAACGCGACAGTGTCCCCTAAAGGAAGTGTATAAGGCTCTACTCTGTCGTGGACCGCAGTCGCTTTAGCGTGATGCGTACTTCAGTTGGTAGGCGTCGTGCGTGCTTATCCCTTCTTGTCTCTAGCGTGCAGTGCGGTTACTTCCACGCGGTGTCTCCCCACGTGCGGGTTTCCGACGCCTTTTTCTATGGCTTTTCTTGGCACATGTGTGAGACAGCGGGAAGCTGGGCTTGACGACGAGCGCTGGGGACGTTTGTTCTCGAAAGACGCTGGACTGTTTCACTGTTCTGAAGGACTGAAATTATGTAAAAATTGTACTGAAATTATTATTTATGATAAACTATCCAGTACACGATGATCTTGCATAGACTGTGCGAACTTAAAATTTCAACTCGAATTCATCTCAAGTACCCCCCCCCCCCCCTTCAATAAAAATACCAAATGTTATGTTATACTACATTGTGTTTGTGGGGTCGTTTAACTTCCCAAAGCGATGCAGGCTGTGAGAGGCGCCGTAGTGAAGGGCTCGGGAAATTTCGACCGCGCGACGTTCTTATTGTGCACTGAAATGCATAGCTAATGGGCGTCTTGCTTTACACCACCATGGCGGGGCTAATTAAGGAGAGGTGTGAAACTACGTTCGCTCATTCGTACACTCGCATTTGTTGTTCTTGTCACTCGTTTTTCTTCGCACACATATGATTCATTTTCAACAGTTACTAGAGGCACACTTCACCCTCCGATATCATGGTCTCAAACAATATTCCGCCCTTGAAAAGAAAAAAAGAAGAGCGCATGTGTGTGTCCGCCTCATCCTCGTCCGTCGTCTGCTAGCGTCCTTCCTCTGATAATTTTAATTTATCCCACATATACGCCAGAAAACAACAAAACAATATAAACATATACAGCGTAACTAGGTACTTTTTTTGTCGTTTAGGAGCACCAGCGCAGCCGTAAGACTACCGACACCATCTTCTGGACTTACACATAGGCTTGCTACACCTAATGATCTTTACTGCATCACTATCTTTGTGCAAAGGGATCTCGCTAGCGTATTGCCGTTCCCCAAAAACTGCAGCAACGGAAGTACCAGATGCGTCGCTCAAAATAAACACAGCCTTACGTTTTTTTTTGGAGCATGAAGCACAGTATGGAAACCGAAATGTAATATTAATAAAATTGTTTTATGTACTAAATTTGCTGTAAAGAGCGTAATACATCCATGGCGTCCGTCGCGCCATCTTTGCGACGTTGAATAAGTTAATTTGAAAAATCGGTGCGGCGCAACTCGCTACCTTCACACCATAGAGTTTCTTACACTAACTAGAGGGAAAGCTGAGGGCGCTGCACTTCATGCCACCATGGGCGCTCTAAGAATCATGGGCCGGTGTGCTACTTGATGCGGGACCGTCGGTTTTTCTCGGGTGCGTGGAGTGGCGTTACTGCGATGTTTCTTTTTCGTCATCATCATCATCTCAAGGTGCGTACATAGACCGCAAAAGCCATAGTAGCAAAGGCGCAAAAGCAGACGTCGCCAATAAAAGGTTTCTGTTTCCTGAAATGCCACTAAAAACTGTCTTACGTGATTGCACGATCATAAATATTTTCATAACGTTTTTTTCTTTCGAAATTTGCCTACTAAGAGCGAAATATTGGTATTTGTGCTGCTCAAAACTAAGCCAATAGGAGAAAGAGCCATCGCTTATATTCGAAAATCTCACACTGACATGCTGTTTCTCTCTCTTTTTGCCATTTATAGTCACAATATTCAATCTTAGGACATTATTTATGGTAGAACAACGTTTATCTTTGCATTAGTTTTGGCCAAAAGTTGTAGTTCTGCACTCGGCAGCTCTCCGGCCCAAGATGCTTTGAGCGCCCATGGGGGCTGAGCTGGTCGTCTGGAAACTCTATGTAAACTCCCAAAGACGGCAGCACAGCTTTCCCTCTAGGTAAGAGTAAGGAACTCTATGCTTCACACATGTGCTGCGGTGCAATCCGGGCGCTAGTAAACCCGGATTACATGATGATCATTGCGAATCATTCGCCGCACCAGAAGAACTACCACCCTGTTGTGCAATGGCCATGGAGTCAGCTTGTAAAGCTTGGAGAACTCAGTTCAGGGCATTGTCGCACAGCCAGACGCGAACAGCGTCCCCGACTGTGCATTATCCCACCTGTTCTGTCAGCGCTTTGTAAGCGTTCGACTTCCAGTCTCCAGCCTATGTGCACATCTAATTCCGCAACGACGTGAGCGCCACTAGCGACACCTTCCGCGTCCAGAGTGGGAAAGAACACCATACGAATACCTGCATACATAAAAGCCTTCAAAGCATTTTTCCTATTTTACAGCGTAAGTACGATGTTGGCTATTCATAAAGAAATGCTCAATGAACCCTAAAATATGCTGCAAAATTATTAAGCCTCATTTTTAAGGTGATGTATTTTTTTTTTAAACACCGCGATACATGCGCCTGCTGTCACCGCACGCTCTATGACCGCACGGGAGCGTGACTTACACAGACAAAACGTTGTTTTTCTCGTTTCATTGTGTAGGAAGTCATTCATTCAGAATTGGAGTGCACTGTGGTAAAATACCACTGACATTTAGCAGCTATATCTTTAAGACAGCACGATAAGTGCGTGCGTTGAAGCCAGATATACCCTTGACAAGTGCTCTGTGAGCTGGTGTTTCCCCGAATCACAAAAGCTCCTTCAGGTGTCCAATACGCTGTTACGTGCGCTGCATTGCTTCATAGTATGGTCATTAAAACTGCACAGCCTAGATAATCTACTTCCGTCGTCTGAACGGTGCAAGCCACCGCAACGTCCGGATGTCATCTGCGCCATCGTCTGCAAGGGTGCGCAGTCTGTCTTCGTTCGTTTTTCATGTCGTTTGAGAGCCTCTTTTGGCGTTGAGCATCTAGGCTGCCGTATCTTAACGACAGTACTACTGCACCAGTGTAGCGCACGTAAGGGCATGTTGGAGTGCAAGACAATATTGCGCGGTTCGGAAACACCAGCTGACAGAGCAGAGCGCCAGGTATGCCCTGCCTAGCAATATACAGTTTTCATGCTGTTTTAAAATATAGATTGTAAATGTCATTGTATACCTTGTTGCAGTGTTTTTCGAAGCCTATGCTAACTGTGAATGAACGGCTGCTTGGGTGAGTGCACGATGAAACGAGAAAATAGCTCGGAAAAAATTTGATAAAGCATCTCTATGCATTAGGCTCCCCTCCATGTGTCGGCCGGCCGCCCGGTAATTCCCACGCCCGCGTATTGTGGTATTTAAAAAAAAATACAGTGCCTTCGAAATGAGGCATCTATAATATTTCAACATGTTTTAGTGAGCTTTTCTTCATGAAATGCCGTCATCATAATTGCGCTGGGAAATACGAAAAGTGCCTTGAAGGCTTTTATCATGCGTTCCTAAGGGGCGCTTTCCTACTCTGGATGCAGAAGTGGCCACCAGTGGCGCTGAACGCAGCGGCGACCGTTGCGTGCCTGGCGACGAGCACGGAGCCAATAGGCGGGTAAGGCTGTCACCGCCAAGAACTTGATAAGGCCTACGTCATAACTAAGAGTGCGCCAGGGATGCTCAGGCAATGAAGCCGCGAGCGCGGATCTGAGTAGAGTCACGAGGAGCTCCCTCGTTGCTGTACTGCACCCGCTCGTGCTGTTTCATTCATTGGCACGTCATCTTCCATTAAGTTTTGGTTAGAGGACTGGTGCGAAGCGGTAAAGAAAGACACCAGAAAAACAACTAAGACGCTAGAAGGGGAAAAAGCTCCGGAAATAGCCGATGCCCGACTCCTACACATGTGGGAGGCCAAACAGGGCATAGAACGTCGACTTAAAAGGCAAGGCAGAAACAACAAAAATCTCAGAGGAAGACTGGCGCGTCATAACAAAGAAATAGAAGATTACGCCTTTAAACTATGTGAACAAAATTGGACTAACAAATGTGGCGACATGGAAAGGAATATGAACCTCCCGCAGACGTGGAATATCCTCAGACATTTAATAGACCCTGAAACGTCCAAAACACAAGCACGAGTCAAAATGGCTAAGGTTAGACACGCATGCGAAGAGCAGGACGATGACATATTCATGAAGAAACTCGTTGAGACATACATAGGGGACACCGAAATTAGAGAGCTACCCGACTACCAGGGAATTCCAAATGAGAAGTTAGATGCGCCCATCACGAGAGCTGAAGTAAGGGCGGAGATAGCGAAACTCAAAACCAAGTCAGCTCCAGGGCCAGATGGAGTCACGAATAAGATGCTCGGGAATTTAGATGACAACTCGATAGAGGCCCTTACCAGCCACATGCAGAAATGCTGGGAAAAAGGGGAGATCCCACCGCTGTGGAAAGAGGCTACCGTGATCCTGATCCCAAAACCCGGGAAGCAACCGAAACTAGAAAATCTCCGGCCTATATCGCTCACATCATGTGTAGGAAAGTTAATGGAATACATAATTCAGACCAGAATTTCAAATTATATGGAGGAAAGAGAGAAATGGCCAGACGAGATGTATGGCTTCAGGCCCCATCTGAGCACACAGGACGTCATGCTGCGGCTGCAGCAAGACATAATTAATTCCAGAACCAAAGATGCGAAAGTCATTATGGGACTAGACCTAAAAAGGGCCTTCGACAACGTCAAGCACGAAGCCATCTTGGAAGGGCTCCAGCAGGCAGGAATGGGCTAAAAACTTATCGCTATGTCAGAAATTTCTTAACGGACCGCACGGCGGTTATAACGTTCCAGGAAATACAATCTGGGGTGATCAGGCTAGGTAACAGGGGGACACCTCAGGGATCGGTACTGTCACCCACCCTTTTCAACATGGCCATGAGAGGGCTCCCGAAGGAATTGCGGAAAATTGGGAATTACAACTTAAATTACAGCCTGTACGCGGACGACATCAATCTTTGGATCAACAGAGGGAGCGACGCAGAGATCAATGAAACGCTGCAGGCGGCAGCAGATGTCATCTCTAAGTAAGCGGCGGACAGAGGACTTAAATGTTCGCCTGAAAAATCAGAAATCGTCGTGTATAATGACAAGGCACTCAGGAACAAACCTCCCTCTGACCCACAGGTGTACGTGGAAAGAAGGAAGATACCAAAAGTAGAGACAATACGAATATTGGGACTCCACTTACAAACACACGGAAGGAACACGATCACCATTAAAAAGTTAGAAAACCAGACCCAGACATTAAACCTCATCAGGAGGGTCTCACGTAACGGAGGCGGCCTCAAGGAAAAAAACCTCCTGAGATTGGTACAAGCCTTCATCATTAGCAGATTGGGCTACGCCACGCCATATCTGAACCTAAAGGCAGATGAGAGGAGAAAGATAGACGCGCTCATCAGAAAATGCGTTAAAAAGGCCCTAGGCCTCCCAACATGTACATCGACGGAGCAGCTACTGGCCCTAGGACTGCACAATACGATTTCAGAAATCACGGAAGCGGTTAAAACCTCGCAACTTGAAAGACTCAGCACGACGCGAGTGGGAAGAGCTACGCTAAGTAACCTTGGAATAGCCACAGACAGGGGGCAAAAGGAAAGGGTTGACATTGACAGAAAAATCAGGGCGCACCTAAGAATCCCTCCCCTACCCAAAAACATGCACCCTGAGTTTAATAGGGAAAGGCGACAGAAAAGGGCGGAGCGATAGAAACAATATATCGGAGCAAACCCCCAAATGAAGTTGCCTACTAGATGCGGCAGGAAACAGACACAGTCGATACATGACCATAGCGGCGGTAGATGGGGGAGGCACCCTCATCACGGTGGGTACCATACTAGGGAAAGAAACCGAGATAGCGGAGGAAGCTGCGATAGCGATCGCTTGCGTTGGTACCAAAGCTAAATATATTATTAGCGACAGTAAAACTGCAAACCGAAATTTCAGTAGGGGAAGGGTAAACCCCCTCACCACCAAAATTTTAACACAAGGAGTGATTGATAGGACGATCAACATCATCTGGACCCCGGCGCGCGAATCTGTCAGCGGTAACGAGGCGGCCCACAGTGCAGCTCGAGATCTCTACCTCCGAGCTGTACAGGATGGCTCGGCTCAGGCAGAACATAATAGAGAAGGGCGAATAATCTCGTATCAAGACATTACAGAACACTACAGGCAATGCCGGAGGCGTTTTCCCCCACCAAACACGGCGTTAAATAGAGGTCAGGCAATGGCGTGGAGACGCCTGCAGACTGGAGTGAACCCAAACCCAGTACTAAATAAACATATCCGATCGGACTGCGAGGACGATAAATGTAAAAAGTGTAGGGCGAGAGGAACCCTCGACCATATAAATTGGGAGTGAGCTTACTCCCCAGGCAGGGCGCAAAACGTTAGCAGTAGGGAAGCCTGGGAAACCTTATTGCGAAGCTCGGACCCTGAGCTCCAACTCACCGCCGTCCAACTGGCAGCAGAGGCCGCCGGCGAAACCAAACCGGCCAGCATCTAATGCGACCATCCCGTGCGGCTGGGCCGCTAAGTCCCCTCCCCCTTAAAGGGGGGTGAGACAGAGCGGTCCAGGCGGTGTGGTCCTCCTCTGCTGGACAATAAAAGTTTTCAACAACAACAACAACATTGGTGAGGTTCGCTGCTGGGAAAGTGTGATGCAGCGACTTTCTTAAACTCTTGGTGCTGAAGATAAGGCAGGCAAGGCGCACGTCTCGTACCGCCCTCCTTGGGCCTCAAGTGTGGCCGCACGAAGGGGAGGAAAATAAAGAACGCGCCAGGCCATGTGCATGTTGTACCACAGCATGGCAGTTCAATTATAGCCTCGATAAGTACCAGCTATCTGTTTTGTTTGTGTCTGAACCTCAGTTTCAGAAAGTGTTTAAAGTAGGCGAAGCAGTGGCACCTCTCTCATGCCTGCCGCAAAATCGGATCTTAATGCAATACGCAGAGCAATATTGAAGTAACAGTGACACGATATTTCAATATAGAACAGAGCGTTAGTGCAAAACGCAAAAAAAAAAATGGTTTCATTGGTGGAGTTACCGTTCCAAAAGGACATCGATTATGAGGGACGGCCCCGCCGGGGTGGTGCAGTGCAATAAAGAAAAAAAAAAAAAAAAAGCCGGGGTGATGCAGTGGTAAGACGCCCGACTACTGTGCCGGAGTGCCCTGGTTCGAACTCGACCTCGGCAGCTGCGTTTCGATGGAGGCGAAACGAAGAGGCGTCCGTGTGCTGTGCGATGTCAGCGCACGTTGAAGATCCCCCAGGTGGTCGAAATTACGCCGTAGCCCTCCACTACGACTCCTCTTTATCTTTTTCCACTTTAACTCCCACCTTCCTTCTTTCCCTTACGGCGCGGTTCAGGTGTCCACAGAAACAAGTGTGACAGATACTGAGCCTTTTCCTTCCTATGAACCAATTATTATTATTATTATTATATTATTATGAGGAACGTCGTAGTGGGTGGTCCCGAAAATTTTGACTGCCTGGGTTCCTGTAACGTACATTGACATCTTGCAATACACGGGCTCCATGAGCTCCCCTCAGTCTAAAACAACGCAACCGCCGCCATCGGGTTCAAGCCCACGCCCTCTGGTCAACAGTATCAGTGATCCAACCACTGAACCGTTGCAGTAGGACTACACAACATAACGGTTGATTTATGACAGTGGTATGAAGTATTAGTGGTAGCTGCAATTGTCACAATGGTGCGATCTTTGTAATAATCGGTTCACTGAAAAGGAAAGGCGCAGTATCTGTCACACTTGTTCCGTGGACACCTGAACCGCGCGCGAGGGAAGGAAGAAAGGTGAGAGTGAAAGGCTGAAGTGGGGAAGGGATGCCCTAGTGGAGGCCTCTGGAGTAATTTCGACCACGTTAAAGATCAACAGGTGGTCGAAATTACTCCAGAGCCCTCCACTACGGCATCCCTTCCTCACTTTACGCTTTCACTTCCACCTTCCTTCCTCGAAGTGTCTAAAGGTACGTCCGACGGATCCATTCGATTCTCGTAAAGATACGGCGGACGTCGATATACAGGCTCATGGCTATATGCACGTCGAACGCGGCCCTATTCCGCTTGCTACGCGTGAATGGATCTCATCCTCTATGATATCAGCTAGCCGCGACTCTCGATGAGGTGCTACGAAGAGTGCATCCGTTCTAACATAGATCACGGTCTTCACTTAGGGTTGACTACGGCAAACATCGCTGTCAAGCACATAGCTGCAGGCGATATGCTACGTACTGCACCAGCTCCACCAGCTGGCATCGAGATACGCACATTCACGAGCAGCTTTCGCTTCGCACTAAACTATCACCTCGATCTGCCCGTAATGCGAGCGAGCTATTCCTAGCATTTACGCTGTCTTAGGTCCTGCATCGACCTCTGAAGATCTAGCGCCGGCACAACACACATACACCTCGTCGTGCAGCTGAACATTCGGCAGTCCAAAGTATGTATGTGAAATGGCATTATGCTCGTTCCTCACATGCAGACCGAGGAAACAGGATGTTTTTAGCTAAATTCTTCGTTTAAATTCTACCTCAGAGCCGTGGCAGAAGACATGCCGAATCTACTAGAGGCCTGCACATCGACTCGTCGAGGCGAAGACCTACTGCACCGCACCGCAAGAGTGCACAACCGGAAAGCCGGAAGCGTGAATGATCCGAATTCCCTGTGAACAGCAATGTTCTTTGGTATATAGGGGATTACTAGACTAAAGTGCTTAGGCTGCATCTTTTTCTTGTCGTTGAAGTTTGCGTACATGTAGTTTAAACCCCCGCATGCTCGAGGTTAGCGTGACCCGACTGAACGGCCGCGCAGCTTTGAAACGATCGGGATCGATATGCATGCATCGCCGGGCTTAGGTACGCGGTAGAAAATGTGCGCTGCACATTTCGTTGAAGAAGCTGACTCTTGGAATTTTGCAGAGTGTGTCATGCAAGCGATCGTTGCTACAACCACGCATCCATGTTCCCACGGCTGGCCTACCCCGAGGCGCATAAATGTTCAACCGTGGACGTATCAATGATCGAAGAGAGGACAGATTTTCACAATATTGGGCGCGAAATCGATAGCTACCAGTGCTCAGTGTTAGAGAAATTCTGCCTTGATCATGCGCAATTCAGTGTTTCAGGTGTGGTCAGTAGCTATATAAGTTTGAACAGTTCGCCTTTCAAGTCAGCGGCGCCAGCGATGGACTGGCGGAGCGATTTTCCACGCTACACCGCTGTCTTGCTAGAAAGCCTACCTAGGCGGCGTTTGACATTCAGCTGCTGTTTTTGGGCCCCGTAATTGAAAGCAACGCCTTCAGAAACGCGTTAAATGTTCAAAAATGTATTCTCTTCAACAGTTTCACTCCAGGCTGTCAAAGCAGGCGGACGTTGATAAAACAGTTGAGCACTCCAGTCTTTAGAAATCTGTACAATCACCTTCAGTTTGTAAAATTATTGGAATAGGTCACTTTCCGATCGCTGGGACATAGACCCTCATGACAGCGCTGTCACGTGAATAAGGACCACACCAGGCCGAAAGCTTGTCTCATATAACATAGCTAACCAAGGTATACCTTACAGCATTGTGTTGATTTTTATGGTGCCTAAGCGACTAATGCTGCCATGCACCAAGAACAAGGTTTAATGTATTTATTTTGTGTGTAATGACTAAAATGTTCTTTAGGATGTAGCTTGTTTAGGAACATTTTAGGAAAACAAAAATGCAGGAAATTTGCACGTCTCTCCTAGGATCATGCTGGGATGGAAATGGATCTGTTGGAAATTGTACAAAATGTTTCCTCTTTTCTCGACTCTGGCGCATGTGTAAGATATGGTTTATTGTTAGTTCATCTCCACACTCCTTGCATATTGGTTTGTCCTCTTTCATAAGTATGAAGCTGTGTGTGAGGTTTGGGTATGTGTTTTGTGAAGATGACCTAAAATGTCCTCCATGTTGTGTTTTTGATTACTGCATGATTTCCATTCCTTAATGACAGGTTTGACAAGTATAGTTTGTAGTTTATTTCAATGTTTCAAAAATCCTGCCATTTCACTCTCACTTTTCTTTGTACAAGCTTCTTGGTATCTTCATGCAGCATATTCACCCTCTGTAATTTAGCATTGCGTCAAGGTAACCTGGTTATTTCTTTTCATCACCTTTCAAGACTACTGTCCCGATTTCATA
Organism: Amblyomma maculatum; assembly: GCF_055883805.1. Classification (NCBI taxonomy): domain Eukaryota; kingdom Metazoa; phylum Arthropoda; class Arachnida; order Ixodida; family Ixodidae; genus Amblyomma; species Amblyomma maculatum. The sequence goes on along the minus strand of NC_139349.1, from coordinate 8,885,855 downwards.
AAGTTTCTGACGACAGGAACTCCTTGGAAGTCATAGAAATAAATGAGATCCACAATCATGAGCTATCTAGGGTATGCATATACATGTCCATCGCTCAGTGGAATGGCGTCAGTACGCTGTTAGAACAGGTCTTGAGATAACAACAACCATTGTCTGAGGTGGTCCTTTAATGGGCATTGAAATGCTATGTAACTACAGGTACTGATAGAACTCTTGATCATGTTATGTGATGATGCAATCCTTGCATGAATATAGGTATACATTTCAGAATCTGCAGTGCACCACTTGACCATTTGCCACCAGTTTGTGTGAAAATGTATTTTTCATGCATGTTAACCAGTGTTTAACAGATGACCCCTGTGCACAAGCCAAAGTGCCACGAGCCAAATGTCACGAGGCCACACGACATGGCAGGAGCTGTTAAGCCAAGCTTACAAAGTTATATTTGAAATATTTCAGCTTCAACGTTTCAGCTCCAATTAAGAAAGGTTGAGGCTTACAGAGGTCTATGCCAGGTTGTCTATCACCTTACAAGGCAGCCTACGACCGTATGCTAATGAGTATATCTGAGATAACAGAGACATGAATTAAGGAATTAGTAATTATGTTTGTAGCAAAGGGCATGTAAATTAACGGGAATCCACAGTGGGATCTGCAGACAAAAACCATTAACGCTGGCACACCATACCCTTACAGGTGGAGATTAGGAGTCCCCCTAATTTTTTTTCTGCTCAAAGCTTGTCATTTCCTTCATTCTTCCAGATGAGGAAGATGTGAAAATGATAGCATCTAAAATGCCAGAGACCATCGTTAACAAGGATGCTGATCCCAACAGCGTAAAAAGGAATTTCAGAAAAGATGGGTGACTAGTAATGCTGGCAACAGTTGAAACTAAGTGGAAAGGCATGAAATTGAAATGCAACATATGCAGAGATATGTTGCGAGACCCCCAGTCTGTGGTGTGCGACATCTGTCTCCGTTAGTTCCATCAAGTGATTGGCCAAAGCAGATGGGGCTTGTGGTTTTGTGATAAGCGCAGTGTAGTAGCATAGATGCAACCTTGCCCATTAATAATTCGAGTGGAGTAAGTGCATTGTTTTGTTTTGTTCATGGTTTCCATGAAAACATTATGAGAAATTTTTTCCTAGAGAATGTTTGCTGAAATGTGAATATAATGTGCAATAAAACTAGTGTTTTCTTGCTGTTTACTTTTCCTTGTATACATTAGTTCTGTGAAGAAAACCACAGGCTAGAAAGAAATGTAATGGCATGCATTTTGATACTTGGCCCCGTTGTGCTGGCTCAGTAGTTAGAGTGCTTGGCTGCTGAACCCAAAGATGCAGATTTGGTTCCAGCCACAGCAGGGACATTTTAATAGAGGCGAAACAATAGGCCGTCATGCACCGTGCGGTGTCAGTGCATGTAAAAGAACCCCAGATGGTCGAAATTATACCGGAGCCCTCAACTATTGTGTTCCTCATAGCCGTAGTTATTTTGGGATGCTAAACCAGATATATATCACATCATACTCTGAGTAAGATGCTATTCATGGTCAGTTAAACATACACTAAATGATCAATTTTTTTTTCTGCATGGTACAGCAGCTGTTGTACAATTTTACTTTAGCCTTCATGAAGAATATCACACTGGCTCCACATGGCCTTCTGTTGACCCTTGATATGCGTCACAATCACACACCCGAGTATGTATTTGTCTAAAGGCACCTATGCATGCAAGGAGGGGACCGTTACTTTCCACTTGTCAGAACTGAAATGCATGATCCACATCATTTCTGTAATTCAACTGCTTGCTATTTGAACTGTCCAGCATTGATGCAAGTTTCAAAGAACTGCAATTAGCAAATTAATCTAAGCAGCAAACCATGCCAAGAACTGCTTCGGTTTCATCTTTAGCAACTGTTTGGGAACTAAAATTAGCCAAATGTTGCAAAACATAGATGAGAGGTTACAAAATCTAAAAAACAATGCAGCCTACCTGTGGCATGTAGGGTTTCACATCCTAAAGTGACATATGTAGCTATGAAGAATACTGTAGTGGAGAGCTCCAGACTAATTTGACTGCCTGGGCTTTGTACTTTGAATTGACATCTTGCAGAAAACAGAAGCATTTGCATTTCACCTGAACCAAAGTGGTACTGCCATCACTGGTATTAAACATCACGACCTTGGGGCAAGTAGCCTAACGTGCCACTAAGATGTCGCAGCGTGTACGTACATGCTATACATGTCAACCTTTCTAGCATTAAAGCTGTCACATGCATGGCAGATATTCATGTTCAGCTTTGGACTGACAAGTTTAAAAGTGTACTATTTGTGTTTGTCTAGCATGAAAAACAAAGGAAACTAAGGAAAAACGAAAAAAAAAATGAAGATAATATGTTGAAAAAGCATTAGTCATTAACACATAAAGCATATTCGTTCCTTTATTAATGATAAAGTGGCCTTCAACAATAGTACAAAGCCTGAACATTTAGAAAGGTGCTGTGCCAGGCAGCTATTTTACAGAAACCTGAACCATTTCACCGTAGTAATACGCATCCCGGCGGTGTGGGCTGGGCACTTATTTTTCGGTCCACTCCAACATGCGAAAACTGCATCGTGCATTCCCATTTTCCGAGTTTTGAGCTCTGTAGTACAGGCTAACAAATTGTCGATGACTTATTTTCGTCTGATTGTTGCACAGCGCGTGTAAATAAATTACCACTGCACCTAATAAACACTGACATGCACGTGCAACATCGCCGATCATAAACGGACACACTGATGTCCGTCCGGACATCGGCGCACTCAGCACTCTAGTAGGACGTAATCCGTAATCACAGCATCTCACGGTAAGCACAAACCACACCTCCAGTTGTACAACAAACACGAATGACGCGATGCTTGGGCTAGAGACACGCCGGCGGTGCCCAGCTTTTTCAGCGCCGCTTGTACTACGTAGAACTTGCAGCACCAAACCTCAATGCGAGCAGAAAGCGATGCGTTACGTGACGCATCTCATCACAGATGGAAGTGAGGAAACTTTGAAGAATCAAAACTACATAATTACATAACGACCGTCGTAGACGTTAATCCACATAACAACGAGGACCAAATGAGCGGGCGTGCGGGCCGCGGGCTGGCCATCAACACCGCGATTACATGCGCTTGCGCTCTGGTCGTGCTTGCCACCCTGCCGCGGTCCAACTCACGTAAACCTATCATCATGCCATCACGTAGTATATCACCCATTCTAGGCACTATTCTTGCCACTGTACTATTCTTTGTAATTTCACATTTCACGCATGCAGTATGTAGTACATACTTCTTACACCTCGCACGTATACCTCATACCAACTTCGATTTGGCTACATATGGCTACCATGTTGTTGCTACAACCACATCTGAATCCGGCTTTCCCGACGGATCCCAAGGCCCATATCGGAGAAAAATGCGTTGGGTCCGTCGGAAGAACCCTACCGATCGGGTCCGTCCGCCGTACCTCTGAAAAATATTTCCCGGATCCGTCGGACGGATCCCGAAGAAAAACGCACCGGGTCCGTCGGACGTACCTTTAAGACCATTGATCGGGTCCGTCCGACGTACCTTTAGCCACAGCCTTCCTTCCTTCCCTTACGGTGCGGTCAGGTGTCCACGGAACAAGTGTGACAGATACTGCACCTTTCCTGCGAACCAATTATTATAAAGATCGTGGTCGAAATTTCACCGTAGCCCTCCACTACGGCTCTTTTTTCTCTTTTTCCACTTTCACTCCCACCTTCCTCCCTTCCCTTACGGCGCGGTTGAGGCGTCCACAGGAAACAAGTGAAACCGTTACCGCGCATTTCCCTTCCTATAAATCAATCAATCAGCATTGTAACAATTGCAGCTACCACCAATGCTTTACTATGCTGTTTTGGCAAATGTGACTTAAACGTAACCCTTGTGATGCAATTACGCAGAATTGGAAACTAACTCAAACTAAATGTTATTGACTTCCTAAATTGATCTTTCCGCGAAAACGCAGAAAATGAAACAAAAATTGCTACAGTGCTTTACTTTAGGTCGCAGTTAGATCAGCTCGCGCAGGAGTACCGAGAGCGCGGCTCGTCTACGCCGGCAGCGTGTTTGCGCCCCGCTGGATGCGATGGCATCGATGCGAGCGAAGCTGCCAAGCTGGGATCTCAGGCACGAGGCCGAGTGCTGCCGCGATTCTGACGTCATCCCCTATCCAACACACCCTCCGCTTCTCAATGCGTGATTCCTCTAGCTCCCTTTTTCATTGCGTATTTTCCTTTCTCAGCCATTCCGCTTGCATCGAGTTCGCTTTGCGCAACGCTGGTGCCTCTCCTTGCCGCTGCAGGAATACGTGCCCGCCTGCACGGTGGAATGGCTTCGGTGCGCCAACGCGAAAGACTTCTAGTTCCTTACAAGATGTTCTATTTTCGCTCTTTGAATCTGCGTTTGGAGATCCCTGCTCCATTGCACTGATGTGTAATGCCGCACGCTTCTTATTTCCTTATTTTTTCTCCCTCGCGGAATCAGGTACACAAACAGCGGGAGATGAGGAGGTATAGTAACAGAATACAGTCAAGGAATGTTTGGTCCGCAGTGCGAGCTGCAGAACCCAACGCTTTGCGAGAGCAAGGTATATGTGCTCTAGATGGCTACGTGACTGTACACACGCGGCACTTCAAGAGAGTTGGGAAACGCGAATCAGACGTGCTGCTGCAGGACTACGCACGCTGCATGCGTTGGGATGCTTATACGAGCGTTGTAAGACTGTGCTGCTTCGGTCCGTTTCGGGAGGCGTCGTGTTTAATAATAAATAAGATATTTTGCCACAGAAGTAGCATGGGACTTCGTTCACCAGCGCTCAACTTGCCTGTGACGTTTCGGGCAAGTACATCGATCGAGTATGATGCCGTAGGGGATAAGCATGCAGCTATGATTTGCTACGTTTGTATGAACTCCACGGAAGGCGAGTTATGTACGATTTGAGAGGAGAAGTGTAAAAAATTATGCTTGTTTACTCATCGCCAAGCGCAATTGTTTCACGTGCCGTGCCAAAGCACGTGAAACGTTTTAGGCGTAGCTAGGCGTATTAGGTTTAATTAGGTTAACACAGTCGATTAGGCTTACGAACGCGTAACTATTCCAGTACATGGTAAGGTACATTCAGGCATCATTTCCTAATTTGTTCTTGGTTTGAAAATTACCTTGACCTTGGTTATGGTCATGATCGCGGCCATGATAGTATACTGTCCTTCAAAATAAGTCAGTATAGCCACGTATAGAAAAGTTGGGCTTAATTGCTGCCATACCAACACTCTGCTTGGCGGACGGAAACTGGAAATCGGCTGAATCAACCGTGCTATTCAAGTGCTTTCGCATTGAGAATTGATAGAGACACCTAATTACATTAGGGGTTGGCAGTGCGATATCATTAGAAACTATCGATGTATTTATATCAAGTTTTATGTAATATTTGCATCATTGCTTGCGAACCTCTGCACATCTGTCTCCGCAAAGACAAACATCTCTTCGAGTCGTCCAATTGATAATTAGATGTTTCCCTGGAAGTGCCTACAGGTGGCGACAACCCCACAATGAAAACGCATAGAAACGAACAGTTGTCATTCCCGGTCACTTCCGGTGACTTGTGGTCGTTCGACACCACTTTCCTTCAGGCGGAAGGAATTATCCAGTCCGGTTACGTCAACTTCTCCCAGCCAATTAATGCATTTTATAGCCGAATACACATTTGTCTCGGTAATACTTCAAATGTTTGCGCATTAAAACATCAAGGAAGGTAGTAGAGTGGTAGTACATTCCCTTTCAAAAATTAGGGGGACACTTAAGCTCCGCCTGTGGCCCTCTGTGCTTCCTCCACGCTGAAAAGTGGACGTAGACACGCAATTTGCACTGCGACAACCGCTTTCAAACTTATAAGGTGGGGCGCCATCTGTATCGGCAACAACGGAGCAGGTCTCGACGAAGTACCGGGGACCACCACATGCTGACGGCACACGATATTTTCCGGTACATTTCTCACGAGTGATCTCAATTCTTAAGTACAGCGACGGCTTTTTGTCAGAACGAGACGACTACGCTGTTGCATCAAATCCTATCTTCCTCCTAAAAAACCAACTCAACCTACACTGTGTCGACTTCATGTCCCCGGGCGAACTGAAAATAGCAGCGGCTCTGAGAGCGTGTCAACGCATAGATATAAAAATACTGCATAAATGACTTACAGCAGTTGCAGTTCCAACCAACAAATGTCAAAGTGATTATACCGGCATGACTCTTAGTTCTATATGGGACTGCAATAGAGGCAGTAGAAACCTTCAAAAGAGTTGGGCACTTTCTAGCGATGACACACACCGGCTGCCGCGTACTCACAGACATACAACATCCGCATTAGCGCCTTCACAAAGTGGGTTCGAGTGGCCAATAATGTTTGAAACCTGAAAGCGATAACAGCTAGCATTATTGATGGCAGAATGGCAGCTCGGTAGCGCTCAACGGAGCCCTTTAGCAAGAGCAGCTCGCATTTTTGTGATTAATAAAGCGATTTGCTACAAAGGATGCAGACGACTTCATACACTGCCGGTAAACCTACACCGCTCCCATATTTTAAAGTTTTCGGGGAATCAAACTTGGGAGAGGTCAATAGCTTTTTGGGAAGAGCAAACTTTTTCAGCCTTCGTAAACTACAGCAAAAAAGAAAAAAAAAAACGTGCGTTATCTACAAAGAAAACCTTAGTGGCAGGAGTCATCGCAATTCTCAGAACAGCGGCTTCGTGGATGCTGGCAGCATTGCCCCATGTGCGTCTGGTAGAGGCGGTACCGCAGGGACGCGGAAAAACCAGCTCGCGATGGAAGATTGAGATGGGCACCGCCACAGAAAATAAAGGCACAAAGTTCGGGAAAGCGCAGCGCCCCCTTCCTTAAGCGAGAGGCAGGTCCGCATCGCACAGCAGACGAAGACGGAACGCGAAACCCCGACGAAGAAGACTTTTAGTTTTCCATGCCCCGTTATCTGGGCTTTTCCTCACGCCCCTGTTCAATTCCGAGTTTTCTGTACGGAGTAACCCGAGTCCCCCTTCTCCTTCTATTCCCCACTTTCCAACGTGAGAGACGGCAAATAAGTGAAAGGCCTTATTTCGCTTCGCGAAAAGCAACCTGGGGGAGAAAAGTTCTGTCCGTACCTCCGCAAAGCCGAGGGATCTCACTCCGCCATCTAGCGCCAGCATTGAGCAGGTTTTCACTCCAAACACTCTCCTCGGCATGCCTGTCCCTCCTTCCAGCCAGCAACCGCTATACAAAGGATGCCGTCGGGTGAAAATGCTGCTCGCGCCTCCTATGTCGACGCGGGTTGCAGAGATTTTGGAGCTCTGAGCTCCGTAATACTTACGTAAACACTCGAAACTGAAAAAACTGAACAGCGTTTGGCGTAAAAAACTTTGAGGCTCTAATTTAGAGCGCACATGACTACTACTACTACTACTACTACTACTACTACTACTACTACTACTACTACTACTACTACTACTACTACTACTACTACTACTACTACTACTACTAATAATAATAATAATAATAATAATAATAATAATAATAATAATAATAATAATAATAATAATAATAATAATAATAATAATAATAATAATAATAATAATAATAATAATAATAATAATAATAATAATGCTTTCAGTGTAATGAGGAGTGCAGTAACCGTCAGCGAAGGTAAAAATTTGGGACAAAATGTAGCGGTGAGGCCTTCCGGGTAAATTGCGACCAGACAAGGCAAAGCATATAGCAAACCAGAGAGATTTCTGAAACTGCATTCAGAACGAATGCATAAGGGGCATCACGGTCATGTTTTGGGTATTCTACTCAAACTTCTCCTCGGCAGTATGGTTGAAACCCGTTCGTTAATAAATTCCCATAGTAGCGTTGTCTTCGAAGCACTAACCTTTACGAAGAGAAGACATTACAGCTCGCAACTATAGCGCTAAGCTGGAGGAGACATAGATATCTATCGTGACGCTAAGTTATTCTCTAAGCTTACTGTCATATCAGCACTTTTGTTTATATTTGTTGTTATTTCAAAGTAGCTTTTCTTCACTATAGCTACACTGATTTTCCTTGTGCAAGCCATGCGCACCCAAACATCAAAAACGCGACTTAATTTTTCTGGGAGTTTCTTTTATGCCTTTCGAGAGCCAAGTATTAAGAAAAGTGACCGTTTTAGTTCAGTGACCAGAGCTAGAAATATCTGCATGGCTAAGGCTCTCTTTGAAACAAGGACCCATTCTCAAAATAACACACAGAGCAGGCCCATAATATGGATATCCCTATACCTATTGTCGGAATACACATCTTTCTCCCTTACCTTACTTTTCATGTCTCTTTTACCAGTACAACCTGAAAAGCGTGTATATGACCTCGAACAAAGGTTTTTATTTGTATACAGATGGTTGACCTTGTATAGATTTCTTTTTGTGTGCGAAAGGCTGACGCATGGTTCCAACTTATTGTGCCACTTATGGTCCATAGTGCGTCGGCGGCGCGGATGTATTGCCCCAAAGGCGAAAAGAAAGGGGAAAGGGTAAGGGCTTAGGAGGACGAAAGACCAAACTCTAGCAAAAAAATAAATAAAAGAAAACACGTTTCATCTTCGTACCTAAGCCACGAGATAATAATGAATAATACCTGTGTCACACGAGCAGACTTAATGTCATTTGAATCGAATGCCACTCAATGCATCGAATGTCATTCGGTTTCTTTCAGTGCTACACGGTAAAATAGAATGTCCTTCGCAAATGGTGGCAATTACGATTAGCTATAAAAAAATACTGCACTTAAAGAACACGAGTGCGCATAAAAGGCGTTTGAAATCACTGTGTCATATTTTAAAGCTGAACAAAGCAGTTCTGTACGATAATTCAAGCGAAAAACATAACTTTTGGATGTGCTGTAGCACTTTAGCCATAAAAATCCAAGCCAAGTATCGAGTGTCGCTACAAATTTGATAAATGTAAACAAACAATATGGCTGAATACAGCGGAGCGCGGATATACAGTACGGCAACGCACGGAGACACATAGAGAATGTAATTTACGTCCAAACTGCGAGGAGCTCAGTCACAACTTTAAATAGTTCCGGGATAAATAAGGGGAGATGCGGCCACCAAGAAAAAAAGAGCCCAAAATGATTGTGAGTCGCTGCCGTGACTGGACCACTGCTGTGATCGAGAGGATAATGCCGTTCCCCGAGAGCCTGCAGCGCGAATAATTTTACACCTAAAATAACAGGTTTTAAAACAAAACACTAGAAATATATATTTTTTAATTTCACTGTGCGCAGAATATGTTGTTGCGTTACTTGTTTCTGCTGCGTATCTGGCGTCAAGAGTACACATTCGGTTCGCAATCGAATGCGAATGAGTTCCCCAAACTCAATCGGTGAAGAATGTCATTCGAACCTAATGACATTATATTTTCTCGCGTAGCAGGGTAATAATAACATTAGATGCTAATATCATTCGATACGAATGACATTAAATTTGCTCGTGTGACAGAGGTATAAGTCTGTGACAGGGAGAAACGAGGTTCTGTACTCGAGGAGACGAGGGTAGAGGAAAATAGGGAGAAAACACGAAATGCACGTTATGGGGACAGGCAGAGAATTGGTGCAAGTATACAAGGCAAGCTAGCAACCACGGACTATATTTACTGTCGATGGCAGCATATACTTAGGGTGCTGTGAAAATAAGAAAAATATATATGGATTTCTTAACACGCAAAAATGCAGTCACGTTTCAAGGAATATCTAAACAGGGTGGGTAGTGCACATTAATAACGGAAAGCGTTGCCATTTTAAGAATTAATTTCACAGTTTAACGAATGAGGCAAAAGAGGTGGAAACATAATGTTACGCAACTACACAGATGCCCTGACCGCGCTAAATTCTTGCCAGCCGTCCGTACTACATGCTTATGCAGTTCTTAATTTGCAAAACCGCACACAAGAGCGATCGAATGTTACAGCATTATTTCTGACCGAATCAATGCACCGTCAAAAAGAGCCCGCGCCTTTATCACGTCAGCTACTGGTTAAAATAAGTAAACGTAGAGAACGTGCGTCGACTCCACGTTTAGGCTCGTACATGCGATTCCGACTTCGTCCAACAAATGCCTATCAACTTAACCAACTCCATACTCGCGAACTTACTGATTCTGCCTACCACGCCTCCTCCATCGCGGCCTTCGTTGGCAATCGTTTCTAGTCAAGCTTTCTAGAAATCCGACATGTCCGAGTCCGACAGAAGTGGTATTTGCAGAACTTCTCGTCACGATGTGACACGGCTATCTAGCATGACAATCACTATTCCAAGCAAAGAGTTCCAGCTTATGAATACCGGCCTACATCAGTGGTTCTGTAGTAATGTGCGTTTACTTCCTAGTCTCCATTCCGGTCCAGCATCAGCGGCTGCTCACCGACGGATGCGAAGCGCTGAAACGCCAGTAGACTGACATTCGGTGCAATTTGTGGCAACCCAGCTGGTTCAATCAATCTGCAGTACTCCAAAAAACCTATCTCACGGGTTAAAGAGTTGTTTTGCTACGCGAATGTCCTCTAAAAATCGCGTGTTGTGCGAGAGATCACGACAAGGCTGCTTCTATACGAGCTTTTCTTTCTTTCTGAGCTTGAAGCTCCCTCGTATCGAAAAAAAAAAAAAAAAGAAACGAAATGGCGAATCAGTGCGCTGCTCCCATTCATCAGAATACCACGAGGCGGCGCTTGCCCCAGACGGAACTGCACGCCAACCCGCTCATCACGCTCTTAACACGCAATGCTCGACAGCCGCGCGGCTTTCAATAAACCACGCCACGGCGCCAAGAGGAGACGGCGCGCCAGAAAATGAGGAGGAGGAGCAAACGCGAGGGAAGCAGCAACAGCAGCGGCAACTACTCGACAAGCACGAGCAACACTTCTAGCCTGGCGCGGCGATACCATTGCTCCTTTCCGTTTCGACATCGCGAAGGAAGATGGAATGGTGAGAAAGAGGAGGTCTCCCTTTTGACCCCCCGCCACATGCTTCGTAAGAGGGAGCGAAAGAAGAACTCCCCTTTCCCGCAGCTCACCTGGTGGCGAGGAGGAGGATTCTTCACTTTTCCCCTCTCTCCATCCCTTCGCTCCCAACCAACCCGTTTTTCTCCCTTTCGATGCAACTCTCCGTGGCGCGTGCGTGCGGCAGCCCCGCTTCCCGAATCGATACTTGCGCTCGCTGTACGGAGCCAGCGACACGGAGGAGCTGGTTGCGGGCGGCCGCGCCTCTGATGATCGCACGCTCACTCTTCTAGGGTTGCAACGTCCACCGCTTCCCGAAATAGAACCAAACAACGAATTGCCGCTGCTGCCGTCTGGACGAGCGCGCATAGAAATAGCACGCATGCATCTCGCCTCTTTGCTAACTAAGCTCTGACACGCGCCTTCGCCTGACAGTTATCGCAAGTAGGAATGAATGTAAATATGTACATACATCTTAGTCACTGGGAACAAGAATATCCCGAACGTTACTATTTCTATTCGGGACCTGAGATCGCAGTACTGTCGGTATAGAAAGAAGATGGCAACGCAGAGACGAATCATTCCGCTTCGTTTGGGAACGCGGCCAGCGGGAAGAAGGGGAACAAGCAAATGCATAACCTTAGAATAAATTGCCAGCTGACCCTGCCGTCGGCCTTCCAATCAGGCGTGAAATTAATAGGCGATAGGACGCAGTGAACACTGTTTCTTAATATTATTTTATATTCTCACCTCTTCAAAACGAGCTTAATGTCATGTCTTCACACTGTTACTAAACTAGGCGACATTCACGCTTGACAAAATTGGAGCTTCCATGGCATAAAACATTGGGCCAGTACACGCATGAGCAAGCCTTGTGATGTGACCGAAGTTTTCTCTGGCGATGCACTCTAGGCTATAAAATTACGTTGATATATTCTTTTCTTTTATAAATATTCCGAGAAAAGTAGTACGCACCCATGCTTATGCAAAGTGGCATCCGAAAACAAGAACGCAATAAATAGAATGTGATTGCTGTCACCTTCGGCGATAGTAACGGTGGAATACATACGATCCTAATAAAAAGCCTGACACTCTCGCCTTGGGTCGGTTTCTGCAATACGTTGACAGCATCTCCATTTTTTTGAGTAGTGACTACTTTTTTGTTCCGATTTCAAAATTTTAACTTGTGCACTGAAGGTAGAGAAAACAGACGCCGTCATACGCGGCATTAGATTATGGGAGACACCTGCTAACACCTGCTTGTAGAGAGCATAGTGTTAATGGGCGAAACTTCATTTGCGCAATATCCCCAGAGCCCGAAAGCCAGACTTCCCTGTGTGATAACTGCTTAGATTGTTCGGCGCACCTACAGGCTTTCTTTCTCTGTGTTTGTCTTGTCTAGGTGAACGCTCGGACTTTGTGAGACGCATGGCAATCGTGTTCCATATCCCCTCATTTAAGAGCCCTTCACTTACGTACTCTCATGGAGACGATGTGGACAACGTTTCTTAATTGGTCGTTTGTATTTGCATTATGCAAACAGAAATATTTACTGCCTTTTTATGCAAAAAGGTAATCATAACTTGCAGAGGCACCTGACATCCATCCGTTTTTATTAGGAAATGTATCAGAAGACTTAAGCCGCTAAAACGCCTGTACGTTTGAGCTGTTCCGCCCAAAGTTTCTTAATATGGATAATTAGAATCGAATTTTCTGAGGTATTTAGCTTTACTGCTCACATTCGTCAAGGTAGCGTTATTCCGCAATGTGTGAACAATAGCAGCGCAACTGGGCAAATCCGTCGCTTAAGAGAAACGCGTTACACGCAGCTGTTACACCTTGGTTGTAAAGAATTGTGAAAAATAAAAAAACAATGCCGCGGCTGCGTCTTGAACCCGCGTCAGAACGAACAGATCAGTTCGCCCAGACAGATCAGACTTGGCCCAGGCACGACAGCACTATCGCCAATTGTTTTTCCCTCTTTATTGCATGGGAAAACTTCCGTAAAAAAAGGAAAGCCTCCACTTAAACTTGTCCATGTGTGAAGTTATCGGGTTGCTTAATACGAGCCCGCCATATCCCTATAGCCCGACAATGCACCATCTTATTGCGCTATGGTTTGTATTTATTGCCTTTATCTCACAACCAACAGAGGCTGTCGATCTTGTAAAAAAAAATAAGAAAGGTCGCCTTAATTAAGTTTCATCTGCGATCCACTTTGATTTAACCTAGGTAAATATGCTATACACGTAGGCCACCGGGCCGAATGCGGCCCACACCTGGTGTTGGGTGAATCCACCTGACGACGTGAAAAAAGAGGCAGCGTGGAGCAGATAATTAAAGCACTCTCGCTTAAGGCAGAGACGGCAGCCGTGCCAGACAGGCTGCGAAACCGCCGAATAACTAGAAGCCAGAGTAGTATGTTGCCGAGAAGCTTACAAAGCGCGGGATCAATCAAAGATCGAAGCGAATACGGCGCTGTCCGATTAATAACGCTCTTGGCGTGTTCAAAGATAATTGAAGCTCTACACTTCATTTTCTCTGTGCAGCAAAGACAAGGTATTTATCTCTGTGCTGCCTCTCTCACTTTCTCAACTGTCTTGTCACACTAAGTACAGTACACGATTGCCTTGTATTCCTCTGCTCCGTCCACAAGTCGCCGTCTCCCCCTCTCCTGCCAACACTGCACCCTGCATGTATGTATGTATGTATTCCGATAAAAGCAATAATAATGGACTTTTTCTGCTATGGAGAGTGTAACTATCGCTGGGAACTGAAGATTGCTACTGCCGCCCAAGTGAGACATGCAAGAACGGCGGCTCGCACGACGCAGTAAACCAATAAGCTTTAGGCGCCCTATGAACATTTTGTTTCCCTCTTCGAGCAAGCGCCTTCATGGGCAGCGTTCCTAGAATACTTCGCGGGCACAACTGGACCACCTACGCGCTATCGTTATGCCGGCCTGCTGGCGTCTCCGCCGCACGATGGAATAAACGGTCGTCAGAGGATCCCATGAACACTTCCCGCTACGTCAGCAGGGAGAAGACCGTTTCGCAGACTGCGGCCACGCTGGGAGATAGCAGGGTACCAAGAACGTAGCCCAACTAGCTTCGCATTTTCTGCCCCTTTCACTCACCCCCTCTCTTTTCTATTTCAAGCTCTTTTTCCTCGTTCTTCAATATCCGCCATGAAATATTTCGAGGAGGCAAGGGGACAAATGGAAAACGCTTTGTAACATCTTTAAAGGCTTATTTCTCTGTTGCCGACTTCCCTTCCGCGTTTTATTCTTTTTTCCTTTCGTTAGCCGCGTTCTTGAAGGATCGCTATGGCATTGAAACGACAAAATAAAATTAGAATGGAGACTTATTTTTGTCGGTAAGGCCGTTTTTATATCCACAGCTTTCCGCCTGACCCTAGACATTTTGTACTTTTTTTTTAAGTATCTTCCTCTCTTTCCTTCGTTTTTATGTTGTTCTGTTTTTTTTTTTTTTTTTTTTTTTTTTTTCAGTGCTTTCCCCGGACAAACCCCATATTCAGCCTGTCGTTTCCTCAGCTGCTGGTACCTTCTTCACGTTACTTTGTAAGGCGGTCGGAGTGAACTTTTTTTTTTTGCTACCTGTTTCTTTCGTTGAATGTTTACCATAGTTCGATGAGAACTACAAAATAAGGCGAAACTAAATAAAAAATTTCGAACATTCATTCTGTCGTGCCCGAAAGGGAAGCAGCGGACAGGACTCTACTCGATCATTGCCGGGTTGCCTACTTTTCCCTGAGCACAGTGCAGCTGTCTCTGTTTCATATTGCCAATCTTTTGTTTTCTTGCATTTGTTTCACTTCTCCCTTCCGCACCCAAAGTGCTACAGTGTTTTCTTTCATGCAGGAATTTATTTAGACTGGCAACACACGCAGCAGTACCTGTCACACTTTCCGTTGCCACCGTTGCACGCTTGCAATTATTCCTGACATAAATTCCGTCTGTTTTCCGTTTTCCCAAAATTACTGAAAAAAACTTGCAGCACGGTAAGCTCGTAGCGACGTGAACGGCAACATCGATTCCACGGTTTAGCTGTTTCACGTATAGCACAACCTTCGGACAAAGCAAATTTCTAAATAGGATTTATTTCTTTTCTATATTTCTTTTTCGTATAGTTAAGCCACAGAGCATTGTGCGAGCAATGAAAAGGCTCATTTAGTACCAGAATAGGTAAATTCCCGATTATATTGATTGCTTTTTCGCTTTCTTTTTCTTGGTCAAATATGGCTAAAATTAATTTCAGGTTTTGGAACGTACGCGGCTATTACTATTGCCATAGTTACTTTTTCTCAGAAAAAAACAAATGCCTTATTGCAGTTCGCTTACGTTTTTGGAGCTACGCTCGAAAGAAACGCCGGCCTAAAATGTGGCTTTACAACCGGCCTCTCAGGCCACAGAATAATGCCAGCAGATAATGACGCGCATGTTTACGTCGGCTTTCGTATAACCTATTTGAATGACAAGCACCTTTACTCTTCTCTGGTAATATATTGGTACATTTTATATTTAAATCACTGCAGTGAGTGTACATGGCTGCGCATATTTGCAACAGTTTGGACCGAATTTGCAAACCAGCTAAATGAATGGCGTATTGCTAACCCATATCCCGTAGGAGCACTGGAGCAGACGACGCTCTCATCGAGTTGAACGGCCATTGTTGCTGAAAGGTGTCTCTGAACGCAACCGAAGGGTAACGTACACTCACTGAAGGCAGGACATAATTACGGTGAATGTAGTAACCGTTATTATACCGTTGCTTAATGTATCTGTAAACGGCTAGTTTTTCGGCTACTATAAGAATCAAAAGCATCACATAATGCAGCCTAACGGGAACCCACCCCAGGAAGTTGTTAGCAATTTAATTTTATGTTGTGAATTGTAATGAGTAGTATTAATACAATGCGCCACAGAAGCGACACGAACGTCTGGCTTTAAATGCCTCTTGACAATAGTTCTGCTATTTGTCGTCAGGTGGCACTGCTGAGAGGACCCTACTTGGATAAATTCGATGGAAAAGAAACAGAGTATAGAATTATACCGAAAGTGGAAAAGGCAGATCAGGAAGGATGCTTTCTTTGATAACTCAAGAGGCAGTGCCCTAATTTTTGAAGCTAGATCAGGGTGCCTTAGAACACGCAGCTAGAAAAAGAAATTTAACAATGAAGATGACGCATGTGCTGTATGTGGTAACTCCAGTGAAACCATTGACCATATTATACCCGAATGTAATGGTATCCATCCGGACGTCGATGCAGGCGCATCACTGTTCCTGAAGCTCTGGGGTTTAGAGATACCAGTGGCCGGGTGAATAAACAGGCGGTGGAAGCTAGCAAAAAAACAACTGAAAGATTGGTGGCTTAAAAGCAGAAAAGTGACACAATGTTAGTAATGTAGAAACAAAAATTCAATAAATAGAACGATGGTATAGTTAACCAATCTAAAACAATAATTAAGATATAGAGATAAAAATTAGCATGATAGCTACTGCTACCTCCCCGTTTCAAAGGAGACGCTCCTATATTCCATCCATCCATCCATACTGAAAGGACCCTAATAGAATGATGGTATAGTTAACCAATCTAAAATAATAATTAGGATATAGGGGGGGGGGGGAGATAGAGCATGATAGAAACTGCTACCACCCCGTATCCGGGGGACGCTCCTATATTCCATCCATCCATCCATCCGTACCGTTGAGAGAACAGAATCACGCGCCAGAGCGTCGTCTGCTCAAATGCTCCTACGCGGTATAGTTTGGCAATACGCAACGGGATACGCTTCTGCCTTTCAATTTGTTCCGTTTTTGTTTAGTTTTATAAAAGTTCACTGCTCTTTACATATGCATTCCATCTATTTTCACGTCGGGTCGAGCTTGTGCGTTCTAAGATAATATGCCTTTCTCTTACCAAGATACTTTGTTGGGCGAGTTGGTACTTATTCATTATTGATATAAACAGCGCGAACACGAAAACAAGGGACAAGAAACAAGAAAGCCACAGTACATGCGCTGACTCACAACTAAGCCTAAGCCGTTTACTCCAAGGCCCAGAAAAACAAACATAAAGAAAACGAAACAGTGACGTGAAAAACCCCTGGGTTCACCTGCTGCATAAAAATTACTTTAAAAAAATCACTTAAAAAAGACACCTCTTTGCTTGAAAGAGCAAGAGACGTCTTGCTGACACACTTATTGTCCTTTGAAATAAAATATGCTTCCACTATCTCTCTCGTTATCTTCTCTTTGTGGCGATATAAAATCTTAACACTGTCAAACTTAGGAGTGCACTTCTTCTTCTCCTTCTTCATTATTTCACACGACTGGCAATGGGATACTAGAAACGTTTTGTCCTTTCCAATTTCCAAGTTGTTACAGTGTTCCTGTAGTCTCTTATTTATACACCGTCCGGATTGTCCTATATAACTGGCTCCAAAAGAGAGTGGAAGCCTATACACAACACCTGTCTTGCAGCCAACATAGGGGTTTCTATGTTTCACCCCACATTCTTGCTTCTTCTCTTCTCTTTCCCTTTGAACAGCCGGGCAAATCCTCTTCATCTTGAGCGGGGCGGTCAGTGCGACGTCCACATTATACCTCTTGCCTACATTTTTGAGGCCATGCGAAATCCTGTGCACATACGGTACCACGGCAACCTTCCTCTTCCTCTCACCCATGCTGGGCTGGGATTTCAGTCTGTGCGTTCTTTTAAGGTTCTTCAGTACCCGGCAACTGGCCTCAATAATAACTGACTCGCGATAACCGGCCTTTGCAATTCTCTTCACTTGTCTTTCAAAACTCTTGCCCATGCCGTGGTAACAAGATTTCGTCAACGCACTTAATAAGCAAGTGTTTATCATCCCATTCTTCACTAATTTGGAATGTCCTGAATTGGAGCCTAGCAACGGCTTCATCGATCTCGGGTTGTATTCCCAACAAACATGATCATCACCGAATTGAATCAAAATATCTAAATACTGTAACTGATCGTCCACTGGTTTCTCAACAGTAAATTCCAGGCCGGATCCACACTCAGTAAAAACATATATAATGTCCTTCATTCTTTGATTGAATCCCTCACGGTCTGTTAATACTAAAAAGTCGTCCACATACCTGAAGGTGGAATAATGCAAGCCCTCCAAGTTATCCTTCAGGTGTCTGTCCACGTACATTAAGAAGATGTCACTCAAGACCGGTGCAACACTCGATCCAATGCATACTCCAGCCTTCTGCGTATATAGCTTGTTCTTCCATCCTATGAAGGTGGATTCCAGGTAGAACCTCAAAAGTTCAAGGAAACTTTCAACACTAACACCTGAGGCGTCAATGAAGTCACATTCATTATTGTCTTCTGTAATGCACATTTGTACTCGCTTAAGGAGCCAGTCATGGGGAAGGCTATAATATAAATCCTTGACATCCATGCTGAAGCCGACACAATTTCCTGGGTTGTGTTCTTTGAGGAACACGACAAGGGCTTCAGAGTTAGGTAGCCTTAGAGGGTCTGATAAAGTCAACGAGGAAAGATGCTTCTGCAAATACTTGGACACGAGGTGCTGCCACGTGCTCTTCTCAGATACGATGGCTCTGAACGGAACATCTGGTTTATGGGTTTTTGCCGAAAAGAATACTTCCAAATGTAGTAGCTTGCATTTCTTCACCTGTTCACGTATCCGTTCAAGCCCCAGATCATCTAGAAGAGCCATAGCCCTCTCTTTTATCTTGGTCGCTTCCATAGGAAACCTTTTGAAATTCTTCTCAACAGCAGCCTCGGCTTTTTCTTGAAACTGATTCTCAGAAAAAATAGTAAAATACCATTATTTATCTGATAGTATAACTCTGAGGCCTCTTGAGGCCATCCATTTAGCAATATAGTTAATAGGGCACCGTTTACCCTTTAATCCTTCTTTTGTGTGCTCTAGCACTTCCATGCACTCATAGATGCACCGCGACCTTTCAGAATCTTCAACTCTATTTGCAATACATCGTGACATGGTCACCTGTTCAGCCTCATCAACTCTAGGTTCAAAAGCATGTTTAGGACCCAGCCTCAGCATCTTATCAATACCTGGAGGTATATCTTCATCAGCGAAATTCAATACCTTGCCTTGCTGATCTTTGTTCATCTTCTTCTTCCGTGGAAGCAGAGGTAGAACCACCTTCCAAAGGAATTCTGTCAATCTTTCACTCAGGGCACTCCACTCTGTGTACTTGCGAAACGCACGCTGCTTGCTATACATGAACTCACACACGAGTCGTAGACAATCCTTGAAATGGCGGGCTTGCCTCCACATCTCAGACACCATTATACGGCAGAGTCTCCTGCAATGACCAGTAGACGGCCTCAGGAACCCAAAGGTCTTCAGGAATTCCGGAGGCACTGTGCCGAGCTTGAGGTACCAAGAGGCCTTTCTTGCTTGGCAGACACAAACTGCGATGGCAGGCGCTAACACCTCAGGGTCATTAAACGAAAGGTTCTGTAGGACACACGAAGAGCCCGTTGCACAAGAAATATGGCTTACCAAGATACTTTGTTGGGCGAGTTGGTACTTATTCATTATTGATATAAACAGCGCGAACACGAAAACAAGGGACAAGAAACAAGAAAGCCACAGTACATGCGCTGACTCACAACTAAGCCTAAGCCGTTTACTCCAAGGCCCAGAAAAACAAACATGAAGAAAACGAAACAGTGACGTGAAAAACCCCTGGGTTCACCTGCTGCATAAAAATTACTTTAAAAAAATCACTTAAAAAAGACACCTCTTTGCTTGAAAGAGCAAGAGACGTCTTGCTGACACACTTATTGTCCTTTGAAATAAAATATGCTTCCACTATCTCTCTCGTTATCTTCTCTTTGTGGCGATATAAAATCTTAACACTGTCAAACTTAGGAGTGCACTTCTTCTTCTCCTTCTTCATTATTTCACACGACTGGCAATGGGATACTAGAAACGTTTTGTCCTTTCCAATTTCCAAGTTGTTACAGTGTTCCTGTAGTCTCTTATTTATACACCGTCCGGTTTGTCCTATATAACTGGCTCCAAAAGAGAGTGGAAGCCTATACACAACACCTGTCTTGCAGCCAACATAGGGGTTTCTATGTTTCACCCCACATTCTTGCTTCTTCTCTTCTCTTTCCCTTTGAACAGCCGGGCAAATCCTCTTCATCTTGAGCGGGGCGGTCAGTGCGACGTCCACATTATACCTCTTGCCTACATTTTTGAGGCCATGCGAAATCCTGTGCACATACGGTACCACGGCAACCTTCCTCTTCCTCTCACCCATGCTGGGCTGGGATTTCAGTCTGTGCGTTCTTTTAAGGTTCTTCAGTACCCGGCAACTGGCCTCAATAATAACTGACTCGCGATAACCGGCCTTTGCAATTCTCTTCACTTGTCTTTCAAAACTGTTGCCCATGCCGTGGTAACAAGATTTCGTCAACGCACTTAATAAGCAAGTGTTTATCATCCCATTCTTCACTAATTTGGAATGTCCTGAATTGGAGCCTAGCAACGGCTTCATCGATCTCGGGTTGTATTCCCAACAAACATGATCATCACCGAATTGAATCAAAATATCTAAATACTGTAACTGATCGTCCACTGGTTTCTCAACAGTAAATTCCAGGCCGGATCCACACTCAGTAAAAACATATATAATGTCCTTCATTCTTTGATTGAATCCCTCACGGTCTGTTAATACTAAAAAGTCGTCCACATACCTGAAGGTGGAATAATGCAAGCCCTCCAAGTTATCCTTCAGGTGTCTGTCCACGTACATTAAGAAGATGTCACTCAAGACCGGTGCAACACTCGATCCAATGCATACTCCAGCCTTCTGCGTATATAGCTTGTTCTTCCATCCTATGAAGGTGGATTCCAGGTAGAACCTCAAAAGTTCAAGGAAACTTTCAACACTAACACCTGAGGCGTCAATGAAGTCACATTCATTATTGTCTTCTGTAATGCACATTTGTACTCGCTTAAGGAGGCAGTCATGGGGAAGGCTATAATATAAATCCCTGACATCCATGCTGAAGCCGACACAATTTCCTGGGTTGTGTTCTTTGAGGAACACGAGAAGGGCTTCAGAGTTAGGTAGCCTTAGAGGGTCTGATAAAGTCAACGAGGAAAGATGCTTCTGCAAATACTTGGACACCAGGTGCTGCCACGTGCTCTTCTCAGATACGATGGCTCTGAACGGAACATCTGGTTTATGGGTTTTTGCCGAAAAGAATACTTCCAAATGTAGTAGCTTGCATTTCTTCACCTGTTCACGTATCCGTTCAAGCCCCAGATCATCTAGAAGAGCCATAGCCCTCTCTTTTATCTTGGTCGCTTCCATAGGAAACCTTTTGAAATTCTTCTCAACAGCAGCCTCGGCTTTTTCTTGAAACTGATTCTCAGAAAAAATAGTAAAATACCATTACTTATCTGATAGTATAACTCTGAGGTCTCTTGAGGCCATCCATTTAGCAATATAGTTAATAGGGCACCGTTTACCCTTTAATCCGTCTTTTGTGTGCTCTAGCACTTCCATGCACTCATAGATGCACCGCGACCTTTCAGAATCTTCAACTCTATTTGCAATACATCGTGACATGGTCACCTGTTCAGCCTCATCAACTCTAGGTTCAAAAGCATGTTTAGGACCCAGCCTCAGCATCTTATCAATACCTGGAGGTATATCTTCATCAGCGAAATTCAATACCTTGCCTTGCTGATCTTTGTTCATCTTCTTCTTCCGTGGAAGCAGAGGTAGAACCACCTTCCAAAGGAATTCTGTCAATCTTTCACTCAGGGCACTCCACTCTGTGTACTTGCGAAACGCACGCTGCTTGCTATACATGAACTCACACACGAGTCGTAGACAATCCTTGAAATGGCGGGCTTGCCTCCACATCTCAGACACCATTATACGGCAGAGTCTCCTGCAATGACCAGTAGACGGCCTCAGGAACCCAAAGGTCTTCAGGAATTCCGGAGGCACTGTGCCGAGCTTGAGGTACCAAGAGGCCTTTCTTGCTTGGCAGACACAAACTGCGATGGCAGGCGCTAACACCTCAGGGTCATTAAACGAAAGGTTCTGTAGGACACACGAAGAGCCCGTTGCACAAGAAATATGGCTTACCAAGATACTTTGTTGGGCGAGTTGGTACTTATTCATTATTGATATAAACAGCGCGAACACGAAAACAAGGGACAAGAAACAAGAAAGCCACAGTACATGCGCTGACTCACAACTAAGCCTAAGCCGTTTACTCCAAGGCCCAGAAAAACAAACATGAAGAAAACGAAACAGTGACGTGAAAAACCCCTGGGTTCACCTGCTGCATAAAAATTACTTTAAAAAAATCACTTAAAAAAGACACCTCTTTGCTTGAAAGAGCAAGAGACGTCTTGCTGACACACTTATTGTCCTTTGAAATAAAATATGCTTCCACTATCTCTCTCGTTATCTTCTCTTTGTGGCGATATAAAATCTTAACACTGTCAAACTTAGGAGTGCACTTCTTCTTCTCCTTCTTCATTATTTCACACGACTGGCAATGGGATACTAGAAACGTTTTGTCCTTTCCAATTTCCAAGTTGTTACAGTGTTCCTGTAGTCTCTTATTTATACACCGTCCGGTTTGTCCTATATAACTGGCTCCAAAAGAGAGTGGAAGCCTATACACAACACCTGTCTTGCAGCCAACATAGGGGTTTCTATGTTTCACCCCACATACTTGCTTCTTCTCTTCTCTTTCCCTTTGAACAGCCGGGCAAATCCTCTTCATCTTGAGCGGGGCGGTCAGTGCGACGTCCACATTATACCTCTTGCCTACATTTTTGAGGCCATGCGAAATCCTGTGCACATACGGTACCACGGCAACCTTCCTCTTCCTCTCACCCATGCTGGGCTGGGATTTCAGTCTGTGCGTTCTTTTAAGGTTCTTCAGTACCCGGCAACTGGCCTCAATAATAACTGACTCGCGATAACCGGCCTTTGCAATTCTCTTCACTTGTCTTTCAAAACTGTTGCCCATGCCGTGGTAACAAGATTTCGTCAACGCACTTAATAAGCAAGTGTTTATCATCCCATTCTTCACTAATTTGGAATGTCCTGAATTGGAGCCTAGCAACGGCTTCATCGATCTCGGGTTGTATTCCCAACAAACATGATCATCACCGAATTGAATCAAAATATCTAAATACTGTAACTGATCGTCCACTGGTTTCTCAACAGTAAATTCCAGGCCGGATCCACACTCAGTAAAAACATATATAATGTCCTTCATTCTTTGATTGAATCCCTCACGGTCTGTTAATACTAAAAAGTCGTCCACATACCTGAAGGTGGAATAATGCAAGCCCTCCAAGTTATCCTTCAGGTGTCTGTCCACGTACATTAAGAAGATGTCACTCAAGACCGGTGCAACACTCGATCCAATGCATACTCCAGCCTTCTGCGTATATAGCTTGTTCTTCCATCCTATGAAGGTGGATTCCAGGTAGAACCTCAAAAGTTCAAGGAAACTTTCAACACTAACACCTGAGGCGTCAATGAAGTCACATTCATTATTGTCTTCTGTAATGCACATTTGTACTCGCTTAAGGAGGCAGTCATGGGGAAGGCTATAATATAAATCCTTGACATCCATGCTGAAGCCGACACAATTTCCTGGGTTGTGTTCTTTGAGGAACACGACAAGGGCTTCAGAGTTAGGTAGCCTTAGAGGGTCTGATAAAGTCAACGAGGAAAGATGCTTCTGCAAATACTTGGACACCAGGTGCTGCCACGTGCTCTTCTCAGATACGATGGCTCTGAACGGAACATCTGGTTTATGGGTTTTTGCCGAAAAGAATACTTCCAAATGTAGTAGCTTGCATTTCTTCACCTGTTCACGTATCCGTTCAAGCCCCAGATCATCTAGAAGAGCCATAGCCCTCTCTTTTATCTTGGTCGCTTCCATAGGAAACCTTTTGAAATTCTTCTCAACAGCAGCCTCGGCTTTTTCTTGAAACTGATTCTCAGAAAAAATAGTAAAATACCATTATTTATCTGATAGTATAACTCTGAGGTCTCTTGAGGCCATCCATTTAGCAATATAGTTAATAGGGCACCGTTTACCCTTTAATCCTTCTTTTGTGTGCTCTAGCACTTCCATGCACTCATAGATGCACCGCGACCTTTCAGAATCTTCAACTCTATTTGCAATACATCGTGACATGGTCACCTGTTCAGCCTCATCAACTCTAGGTTCAAAAGCATGTTTAGGACCCAGCCTCAGCATCTTATCAATACCTGGAGGTATATCTTCATCAGCGAAATTCAATACCTTGCCTTGCTGATCTTTGTTCATCTTCTTCTTCCGTGGAAGCAGAGGTAGAACCACCTTCCAAAGGAATTCTGTCAATCTTTCACTCAGGGCACTCCACTCTGTGTACTTGCGAAACGCACGCTGCTTGCTATACATGAACTCACACACGAGTCGTAGACAATCCTTGAAATGGCGGGCTTGCCTCCACATCTCAGACACCATTATACGGCAGAGTCTCCTGCAATGACCAGTAGACGGCCTCAGGAACCCAAAGGTCTTCAGGAATTCCGGAGGCACTGTGCCGAGCTTGAGGTACCAAGAGGCCTTTCTTGCTTGGCAGACACAAACTGCGATGGCAGGCGCTAACACCTCAGGGTCATTAAACGAAAGGTTCTGTAGGACACACGAAGAGCCCGTTGCACAAGAAATATGGCTTACCAAGATACTTTGTTGGGCGAGTTGGTACTTATTCATTATTGATATAAACAGCGCGAACACGAAAACAAGGGACAAGAAACAAGAAAGCCACAGTACATGCGCTGACTCACAACTAAGCCTAAGCCGTTTACTCCAAGGCCCAGAAAAACAAACATGAAGAAAACGAAACAGTGACGTGAAAAACCCCTGGGTTCACCTGCTGCATAAAAATTACTTTAAAAAATCACTTAAAAAAGACACCTCTTTGCTTGAAAGAGCAAGAGACGTCTTGCTGACACACTTATTGTCCGTTGAAATAAAATATGCTTCCACTATCTCTCTCGCTATCTTCTCTTTGTGGCGATATAAAATCTTAACACTGTCAAACTTAGGAGTGCACTTCTTCTTCTCCTTCTTCATTATTTCACACGACTGGCAATGGGATACTAGAAACGTTTTGTCCTTTCCAATTTCCAAGTTGTTACAGTGTTCCTGTAGTCTCTTATTTATACACCGTCCGGTTTGTCCTATATAACTGGCTCCACAAGAGAGTGGAAGCCTATACACAACACCTGTCTTGCAGCCAACATAGGGGTTTCTATGTTTCACCCCACATTCTTGCTTCTTCTCTTCTCTTTCCCTTTGAACAGCCGGGCAAATCCTCTTCATCTTGAGCGGGGCGGTCAGTGCGACGTCCACATTATACCTCTTGCCTACATTTTTGAGGCCATGCGAAATCCTGTGCACATACGGTACCACGGCAACCTTCCTCTTCCTCTCACCCATGCTGGGCTGGGATTTCAGTCTGTGCGTTCTTTTAAGGTTCTTCTTTACCCGGCAACTGGCCTCAATAATAACTGACTGGCGATAACCGGCCTTTGCAATTCTCTTCACTTGTCTTTCAAAACTCTTGCCCATGCCGTGGTAACAAGATTTCGTCAACGCACTTAATAAGCAAGTGTTTATCATCCCATTCTTCACTTATTTGGAATGTCCTGAATTGGAGCCTAGCAACGGCTTCATCGATCTCGGGTTGTATTCCCAACAAACATGATCATCACCGAATTGAATCAAAATATCTAAATACTGTAACTGATCGTCCACTGGTTTCTCAACAGTAAATTCCAGGCCGGATCCACACTCAGTAAAAACATCTATAATGTCCTTCATTCTTTGATTGAATCCCTCACGGTCTGTTAATACTAAAAAGTCGTCCACATACCTGAAGGTGGAATAATGCAAGCCCTCCAAGTTATCCTTCAGGTGTCTGTCCACGTACATTAAGAAGATGTCACTCAAGACCGGTGCAACACTCGATCCAATGCATACTCCAGCCTTCTGCGTATATAGCTTGTTCTTCCATCCTATGAAGGTGGATTCCAGGTAGAACCTCAAAAGGTCAAGGAAACTTTCAACACTAACACCTGAGGCGTCAATGAAGTCACATTCATTATTGTCTTCTGTAATGCACATTTGTACTCGCTTAAGGAGGCAGTCATGGGGAAGGCTATAATATAAATCCTTGACATCCATGCTGAAGCCGACACAATTTCCTGGGTTGTGTTCTTTGAGGAACACGACAAGGGCTTCAGAGTTAGGTAGCCTTAGAGGGTCTGATAAAGTCAACGAGGAAAGGTGCTTCTGCAAATACTTGGACACCAGGTGCTGCCACGTGCTCTTCTCAGATACGATGGCTCTGAACGGAACATCTGGTTTATGGGTTTTTGCCGAAAAGAATACTTCCAAATGTAGTAGCTTGCATTTCTTCACCTGTTCACGTATCCGTTCAAGCCCCAGATCATCTAGAAGAGCCATAGCCCTCTCTTTTATCTTGGTCGCTTCCATAGGAAACCTTTTGAAATTCTTCTCAACAGCAGCCTCGGCTTTTTCTTGAAACTGATTCTCCGAAAAAAATAGTAAAATACCCTTCTTTATCTGATAGTATAACTCTGAGGTCTCTTGAGGCCATCCATTTAGCAATATAGTTAATAGGGCACCGTTTACCCTTTAATCCTTCTTTTGTGTGCTCTAGCACTTCCATGCACTCATAGATGCACCGCGACCTTTCAGAATCTTCAACTCTATTTGCAATACATCGTGACATGGTCACCTGTTCAGCCTCATCAACTCTAGGTTCAAAAGCATGTTTAGGACCCAGCCTCAGCATCTTATCAATACCTGGAGGTATATCTTCATCAGCGAAATTCAATACCTTGCCTTGCTGATCTTTGTTCATCTTCTTCTTCCGTGGAAGCAGAGGTAGAACCACCTTCCAAAGGAATTCTGTCAATCTTTCACTCAGGGCACTCCACTCTGTGTACTTGCGAAACGCACGCTGCTTGCTATACATGAACTCACACACGAGTCGTAGACAATCCTTGAAATGGCGGGCTTGCCTCCACATCTCAGACACCATTATACGGCAGAGTCTCCTGCAATGACCAGTAGACGGCCTCAGGAACCCAAAGGTCTTCAGGAATTCCGGAGGCACTGTGCCGAGCTTGAGGTACCAAGAGGCCTTTCTTGCTTGGCAGACACAAACTGCGATGGCAGGCGCTAACACCTCAGGGTCATTAAACGAAAGGTTCTGTAGGACACACGAAGAGCCCGTTGCACAAGAAATATGGCTTACCAAGATACTTTGTTGGGCGAGTTGGTACTTATTCATTATTGATATAAACAGCGCGAACACGAAAACAAGGGACAAGAAACAAGAAAGCCACAGTACATGCGCTGACTCACAACTAAGCCTAAGCCGTTTACTCCAAGGCCCAGAAAAACAAACATGAAGAAAACGAAACAGTGACGTGAAAAACCCCTGGGTTCACCTGCTGCATAAAAATTACTTTAAAAAATCACTTAAAAAAGACACCTCTTTGCTTGAAAGAGCAAGAGACGTCTTGCTGACACACTTATTGTCCGTTGAAATAAAATATGCTTCCACTATCTCTCTCGCTATCTTCTCTTTGTGGCGATATAAAATCTTAACACTGTCAAACTTAGGAGTGCACTTCTTCTTCTCCTTCTTCATTATTTCACACGACTGGCAATGGGATACTAGAAACGTTTTGTCCTTTCCAATTTCCAAGTTGTTACAGTGTTCCTGTAGTCTCTTATTTATACACCGTCCGGTTTGTCCTATATAACTGGCTCCACAAGAGAGTGGAAGCCTATACACAACACCTGTCTTGCAGCCAACATAGGGGTTTCTATGTTTCACCCCACATTCTTGCTTCTTCTCTTCTCTTTCCCTTTGAACAGCCGGGCAAATCCTCTTCATCTTGAGCGGGGCGGTCAGTGCGACGTCCACATTATACCTCTTGCCTACATTTTTGAGGCCATGCGAAATCCTGTGCACATACGGTACCACGGCAACCTTCCTCTTCCTCTCACCCATGCTGGGCTGGGATTTCAGTCTGTGCGTTCTTTTAAGGTTCTTCAGTACCCGGCAACTGGCCTCAATAATAACTGACTGGCGATAACCGGCCTTTGCAATTCTCTTCACTTGTCTTTCAAAACTCTTGCCCATGCCGTGGTAACAAGATTTCGTCAACGCACTTAATAAGCAAGTGTTTATCATCCCATTCTTCACTTATTTGGAATGTCCTGAATTGGAGCCTAGCAACGGCTTCATCGATCTCGGGTTGTATTCCCAACAAACATGATCATCACCGAATTGAATCAAAATATCTAAATACTGTAACTGATCGTCCACTGGTTTCTCAACAGTAAATTCCAGGCCGGATCCACACTCAGTAAAAACATCTATAATGTCCTTCATTCTTTGATTGAATCCCTCACGGTCTGTTAATACTAAAAAGTCGTCCACATACCTGAAGGTGGAATAATGCAAGCCCTCCAAGTTATCCTTCAGGTGTCTGTCCACGTACATTAAGAAGATGTCACTCAAGACCGGTGCAACACTCGATCCAATGCATACTCCAGCCTTCTGCGTATATAGCTTGTTCTTCCATCCTATGAAGGTGGATTCCAGGTAGAACCTCAAAAGGTCAAGGAAACTTTCAACACTAACACCTGAGGCGTCAATGAAGTCACATTCATTATTGTCTTCTGTAATGCACATTTGTACTCGCTTAAGGAGGCAGTCATGGGGAAGGCTATAATATAAATCCTTGACATCCATGCTGAAGCCGACACAATTTCCTGGGTTGTGTTCTTTGAGGAACACGACAAGGGCTTCAGAGTTAGGTAGCCTTAGAGGGTCTGATAAAGTCAACGAGGAAAGGTGCTTCTGCAAATACTTGGACACCAGGTGCTGCCACGTGCTCTTCTCAGATACGATGGCTCTGAACGGAACATCTGGTTTATGGGTTTTTGCCGAAAAGAATACTTCCAAATGTAGTAGCTTGCATTTCTTCACCTGTTCACGTATCCGTTCAAGCCCCAGATCATCTAGAAGAGCCATAGCCCTCTCTTTTATCTTGGTCGCTTCCATAGGAAACCTTTTGAAATTCTTCTCAACAGCAGCCTCGGCTTTTTCTTGAAACTGATTCTCAGAAAAAAATAGTAAAATACCCTTCTTTATCTGATAGTATAACTCTGAGGTCTCTTGAGGCCATCCATTTAGCAATATAGTTAATAGGGCACCGTTTACCCTTTAATCCTTCTTTTGTGTGCTCTAGCACTTCCATGCACTCATAGATGCACCGCGACCTTTCAGAATCTTCAACTCTATTTGCAATACATCGTGACATGGTCACCTGTTCAGCCTCATCAACTCTAGGTTCAAAAGCATGTTTAGGACCCAGCCTCAGCATCTTATCAATACCTGGAGGTATATCTTCATCAGCGAAATTCAATACCTTGCCTTGCTGATCTTTGTTCATCTTCTTCTTCCGTGGAAGCAGAGGTAGAACCACCTTCCAAAGGAATTCTGTCAATCTTTCACTCAGGGCACTCCACTCTGTGTACTTGCGAAACGCACGCTGCTTGCTATACATGAACTCACACACGAGTCGTAGACAATCCTTGAAATGGCGGGCTTGCCTCCACATCTCAGACACCATTATACGGCAGAGTCTCCTGCAATGACCAGTAGACGGCCTCAGGAACCCAAAGGTCTTCAGGAATTCCGGAGGCACTGTGCCGAGCTTGAGGTACCAAGAGGCCTTTCTTGCTTGGCAGACACAAACTGCGATGGCAGGCGCTAACACCTCAGGGTCATTAAACGAAAGGTTCTGTAGGACACACGAAGAGCCCGTTGCACAAGAAATATGGCTTACCAAGATACTTTGTTGGGCGAGTTGGTACTTATTCATTATTGATATAAACAGCGCGAACACGAAAACAAGGGACAAGAAACAAGAAAGCCACAGTACATGCGCTGACTCACAACTAAGCCTAAGCCGTTTACTCCAAGGCCCAGAAAAACAAACATGAAGAAAACGAAACAGTGACGTGAAAAACCCCTGGGTTCACCTGCTGCATAAAAATTACTTTAAAAAATCACTTAAAAAAGACACCTCTTTGCTTGAAAGAGCAAGAGACGTCTTGCTGACACACTTATTGTCCGTTGAAATAAAATATGCTTCCACTATCTCTCTCGCTATCTTCTCTTTGTGGCGATATAAAATCTTAACACTGTCAAACTTAGGAGTGCACTTCTTCTTCTCCTTCTTCATTATTTCACACGACTGGCAATGGGATACTAGAAACGTTTTGTCCTTTCCAATTTCCAAGTTGTTACAGTGTTCCTGTAGTCTCTTATTTATACACCGTCCGGTTTGTCCTATATAACTGGCTCCACAAGAGAGTGGAAGCCTATACACAACACCTGTCTTGCAGCCAACATAGGGGTTTCTATGTTTCACCCCACATTCTTGCTTCTTCTCTTCTCTTTCCCTTTGAACAGCCGGGCAAATCCTCTTCATCTTGAGCGGGGCGGTCAGTGCGACGTCCACATTATACCTCTTGCCTACATTTTTGAGGCCATGCGAAATCCTGTGCACATACGGTACCACGGCAACCTTCCTCTTCCTCTCACCCATGCTGGGCTGGGATTTCAGTCTGTGCGTTCTTTTAAGGTTCTTCAGTACCCGGCAACTGGCCTCAATAATAACTGACTGGCGATAACCGGCCTTTGCAATTCTCTTCACTTGTCTTTCAAAACTCTTGCCCATGCCGTGGTAACAAGATTTCGTCAACGCACTTAATAAGCAAGTGTTTATCATCCCATTCTTCACTTATTTGGAATGTCCTGAATTGGAGCCTAGCAACGGCTTCATCGATCTCGGGTTGTATTCCCAACAAACATGATCATCACCGAATTGAATCAAAATATCTAAATACTGTAACTGATCGTCCACTGGTTTCTCAACAGTAAATTCCAGGCCGGATCCACACTCAGTAAAAACATCTATAATGTCCTTCATTCTTTGATTGAATCCCTCACGGTCTGTTAATACTAAAAAGTCGTCCACATACCTGAAGGTGGAATAATGCAAGCCCTCCAAGTTATCCTTCAGGTGTCTGTCCACGTACATTAAGAAGATGTCACTCAAGACCGGTGCAACACTCGATCCAATGCATACTCCAGCCTTCTGCGTATATAGCTTGTTCTTCCATCCTATGAAGGTGGATTCCAGGTAGAACCTCAAAAGTTCAAGGAAACTTTCAACACTAACACCTGAGGCGTCAATGAAGTCACATTCATTATTGTCTTCTGTAATGCACATTTGTACTCGCTTAAGGAGGCAGTCATGGGGAAGGCTATAATATAAATCCTTGACATCCATGCTGAAGCCGACACAATTTCCTGGGTTGTGTTCTTTGAGGAACACGACAAGGGCTTCAGAGTTAGGTAGCCTTAGAGGGTCTGATAAAGTCAACGAGGAAAGGTGCTTCTGCAAATACTTGGACACCAGGTGCTGCCACGTGCTCTTCTCAGATACGATGGCTCTGAACGGAACATCTGGTTTATGGGTTTTTGCCGAAAAGAATACTTCCAAATGTAGTAGCTTGCATTTCTTCACCTGTTCACGTATCCGTTCAAGCCCCAGATCATCTAGAAGAGCCATAGCCCTCTCTTTTATCTTGGTCGCTTCCATAGGAAACCTTTTGAAATTCTTCTCAACAGCAGCCTCGGCTTTTTCTTGAAACTGATTCTCAGAAAAAATAGTAAAATACCATTATTTATCTGATAGTATAACTCTGAGGCCTCTTGAGGCCATCCATTTAGCAATATAGTTAATAGGGCACCG
Source organism: Amblyomma maculatum (assembly GCF_055883805.1). Lineage (NCBI taxonomy): Eukaryota > Metazoa > Arthropoda > Arachnida > Ixodida > Ixodidae > Amblyomma > Amblyomma maculatum. Next base: position 8,853,803 of record NC_139349.1, on the reverse strand, counting down.
TTTACCCTTTAATCCTTCTTTTGTGTGCTCTAGCACTTCCATGCACTCATAGATGCACCGCGACCTTTCAGAATCTTCAACTCTATTTGCAATACATCGTGACATGGTCACCTGTTCAGCCTCATCAACTCTAGGTTCAAAAGCATGTTTAGGACCCAGCCTCAGCATCTTATCAATACCTGGAGGTATATCTTCATCAGCGAAATTCAATACCTTGCCTTGCTGATCTTTGTTCATCTTCTTCTTCCGTGGAAGCAGAGGTAGAACCACCTTCCAAAGGAATTCTGTCAATCTTTCACTCAGGGCACTCCACTCTGTGTACTTGCGAAACGCACGCTGCTTGCTATACATGAACTCACACACGAGTCGTAGACAATCCTTGAAATGGCGGGCTTGCCTCCACATCTCAGACACCATTATACGGCAGAGTCTCCTGCAATGACCAGTAGACGGCCTCAGGAACCCAAAGGTCTTCAGGAATTCCGGAGGCACTGTGCCGAGCTTGAGGTACCAAGAGGCCTTTCTTGCTTGGCAGACACAAACTGCGATGGCAGGCGCTAACACCTCAGGGTCATTAAACGAAAGGTTCTGTAGGACACACGAAGAGCCCGTTGCACAAGAAATATGGCTTACCAAGATACTTTGTTGGGCGAGTTGGTACTTATTCATTATTGATATAAACAGCGCGAACACGAAAACAAGGGACAAGAAACAAGAAAGCCACAGTACATGCGCTGACTCACAACTAAGCCTAAGCCGTTTACTCCAAGGCCCAGAAAAACAAACATGAAGAAAACGAAACAGTGACGTGAAAAACCCCTGGGTTCACCTGCTGCATAAAAATTACTTTAAAAAAATCACTTAAAAAAGACACCTCTTTGCTTGAAAGAGCAAGAGACGTCTTGCTGACACACTTATTGTCCTTTGAAATAAAATATGCTTCCACTATCTCTCTCGTTATCTTCTCTTTGTGGCGATATAAAATCTTAACACTGTCAAACTTAGGAGTGCACTTCTTCTTCTCCTTCTTCATTATTTCACACGACTGGCAATGGGATACTAGAAACGTTTTGTCCTTTCCAATTTCCAAGTTGTTACAGTGTTCCTGTAGTCTCTTATTTATACACCGTCCGGTTTGTCCTATATAACTGGCTCCAAAAGAGAGTGGAAGCCTATACACAACACCTGTCTTGCAGCCAACATAGGGGTTTCTATGTTTCACCCCACATTCTTGCTTCTTCTCTTCTCTTTCCCTTTGAACAGCCGGGCAAATCCTCTTCATCTTGAGCGGGGCGGTCAGTGCGACGTCCACATTATACCTCTTGCCTACATTTTTGAGGCCATGCGAAATCCTGTGCACATACGGTACCACGGCAACCTTCCTCTTCCTCTCACCCATGCTGGGCTGGGATTTCAGTCTGTGCGTTCTTTTAAGGTTCTTCAGTACCCGGCAACTGGCCTCAATAATAACTGACTCGCGATAACCGGCCTTTGCAATTCTCTTCACTTGTCTTTCAAAACTGTTGCCCATGCCGTGGTAACAAGATTTCGTCAACGCACTTAATAAGCAAGTGTTTATCATCCCATTCTTCACTAATTTGGAATGTCCTGAATTGGAGCCTAGCAACGGCTTCATCGATCTCGGGTTGTATTCCCAACAAACATGATCATCACCGAATTGAATCAAAATATCTAAATACTGTAACTGATCGTCCACTGGTTTCTCAACAGTAAATTCCAGGCCGGATCCACACTCAGTAAAAACATATATAATGTCCTTCATTCTTTGATTGAATCCCTCACGGTCTGTTAATACTAAAAAGTCGTCCACATACCTGAAGGTGGAATAATGCAAGCCCTCCAAGTTATCCTTCAGGTGTCTGTCCACGTACATTAAGAAGATGTCACTCAAGACCGGTGCAACACTCGATCCAATGCATACTCCAGCCTTCTGCGTATATAGCTTGTTCTTCCATCCTATGAAGGTGGATTCCAGGTAGAACCTCAAAAGTTCAAGGAAACTTTCAACACTAACACCTGAGGCGTCAATGAAGTCACATTCATTATTGTCTTCTGTAATGCACATTTGTACTCGCTTAAGGAGGCAGTCATGGGGAAGGCTATAATATAAATCCCTGACATCCATGCTGAAGCCGACACAATTTCCTGGGTTGTGTTCTTTGAGGAACACGACAAGGGCTTCAGAGTTAGGTAGCCTTAGAGGGTCTGATAAAGTCAACGAGGAAAGATGCTTCTGCAAATACTTGGACACCAGGTGCTGCCACGTGCTCTTCTCAGATACGATGGCTCTGAACGGAACATCTGGTTTATGGGTTTTTGCCGAAAAGAATACTTCCAAATGTAGTAGCTTGCATTTCTTCACCTGTTCACGTATCCGTTCAAGCCCCAGATCATCTAGAAGAGCCATAGCCCTCTCTTTTATCTTGGTCGCTTCCATAGGAAACCTTTTGAAATTCTTCTCAACAGCAGCCTCGGCTTTTTCTTGAAACTGATTCTCAGAAAAAATAGTAAAATACCATTACTTATCTGATAGTATAACTCTGAGGTCTCTTGAGGCCATCCATTTAGCAATATAGTTAATAGGGCACCGTTTACCCTTTAATCCGTCTTTTGTGTGCTCTAGCACTTCCATGCACTCATAGATGCACCGCGACCTTTCAGAATCTTCAACTCTATTTGCAATACATCGTGACATGGTCACCTGTTCAGCCTCATCAACTCTAGGTTCAAAAGCATGTTTAGGACCCAGCCTCAGCATCTTATCAATACCTGGAGGTATATCTTCATCAGCGAAATTCAATACCTTGCCTTGCTGATCTTTGTTCATCTTCTTCTTCCGTGGAAGCAGAGGTAGAACCACCTTCCAAAGGAATTCTGTCAATCTTTCACTCAGGGCACTCCACTCTGTGTACTTGCGAAACGCACGCTGCTTGCTATACATGAACTCACACACGAGTCGTAGACAATCCTTGAAATGGCGGGCTTGCCTCCACATCTCAGACACCATTATACGGCAGAGTCTCCTGCAATGACCAGTAGACGGCCTCAGGAACCCAAAGGTCTTCAGGAATTCCGGAGGCACTGTGCCGAGCTTGAGGTACCAAGAGGCCTTTCTTGCTTGGCAGACACAAACTGCGATGGCAGGCGCTAACACCTCAGGGTCATTAAACGAAAGGTTCTGTAGGACACACGAAGAGCCCGTTGCACAAGAAATATGGCTTACCAAGATACTTTGTTGGGCGAGTTGGTACTTATTCATTATTGATATAAACAGCGCGAACACGAAAACAAGGGACAAGAAACAAGAAAGCCACAGTACATGCGCTGACTCACAACTAAGCCTAAGCCGTTTACTCCAAGGCCCAGAAAAACAAACATGAAGAAAACGAAACAGTGACGTGAAAAACCCCTGGGTTCACCTGCTGCATAAAAATTACTTTAAAAAAATCACTTAAAAAAGACACCTCTTTGCTTGAAAGAGCAAGAGACGTCTTGCTGACACACTTATTGTCCTTTGAAATAAAATATGCTTCCACTATCTCTCTCGTTATCTTCTCTTTGTGGCGATATAAAATCTTAACACTGTCAAACTTAGGAGTGCACTTCTTCTTCTCCTTCTTCATTATTTCACACGACTGGCAATGGGATACTAGAAACGTTTTGTCCTTTCCAATTTCCAAGTTGTTACAGTGTTCCTGTAGTCTCTTATTTATACACCGTCCGGTTTGTCCTATATAACTGGCTCCAAAAGAGAGTGGAAGCCTATACACAACACCTGTCTTGCAGCCAACATAGGGGTTTCTATGTTTCACCCCACATACTTGCTTCTTCTCTTCTCTTTCCCTTTGAACAGCCGGGCAAATCCTCTTCATCTTGAGCGGGGCGGTCAGTGCGACGTCCACATTATACCTCTTGCCTACATTTTTGAGGCCATGCGAAATCCTGTGCACATACGGTACCACGGCAACCTTCCTCTTCCTCTCACCCATGCTGGGCTGGGATTTCAGTCTGTGCGTTCTTTTAAGGTTCTTCAGTACCCGGCAACTGGCCTCAATAATAACTGACTCGCGATAACCGGCCTTTGCAATTCTCTTCACTTGTCTTTCAAAACTGTTGCCCATGCCGTGGTAACAAGATTTCGTCAACGCACTTAATAAGCAAGTGTTTATCATCCCATTCTTCACTAATTTGGAATGTCCTGAATTGGAGCCTAGCAACGGCTTCATCGATCTCGGGTTGTATTCCCAACAAACATGATCATCACCGAATTGAATCAAAATATCTAAATACTGTAACTGATCGTCCACTGGTTTCTCAACAGTAAATTCCAGGCCGGATCCACACTCAGTAAAAACATATATAATGTCCTTCATTCTTTGATTGAATCCCTCACGGTCTGTTAATACTAAAAAGTCGTCCACATACCTGAAGGTGGAATAATGCAAGCCCTCCAAGTTATCCTTCAGGTGTCTGTCCACGTACATTAAGAAGATGTCACTCAAGACCGGTGCAACACTCGATCCAATGCATACTCCAGCCTTCTGCGTATATAGCTTGTTCTTCCATCCTATGAAGGTGGATTCCAGGTAGAACCTCAAAAGTTCAAGGAAACTTTCAACACTAACACCTGAGGCGTCAATGAAGTCACATTCATTATTGTCTTCTGTAATGCACATTTGTACTCGCTTAAGGAGGCAGTCATGGGGAAGGCTATAATATAAATCCTTGACATCCATGCTGAAGCCGACACAATTTCCTGGGTTGTGTTCTTTGAGGAACACGACAAGGGCTTCAGAGTTAGGTAGCCTTAGAGGGTCTGATAAAGTCAACGAGGAAAGATGCTTCTGCAAATACTTGGACACCAGGTGCTGCCACGTGCTCTTCTCAGATACGATGGCTCTGAACGGAACATCTGGTTTATGGGTTTTTGCCGAAAAGAATACTTCCAAATGTAGTAGCTTGCATTTCTTCACCTGTTCACGTATCCGTTCAAGCCCCAGATCATCTAGAAGAGCCATAGCCCTCTCTTTTATCTTGGTCGCTTCCATAGGAAACCTTTTGAAATTCTTCTCAACAGCAGCCTCGGCTTTTTCTTGAAACTGATTCTCAGAAAAAATAGTAAAATACCATTATTTATCTGATAGTATAACTCTGAGGTCTCTTGAGGCCATCCATTTAGCAATATAGTTAATAGGGCACCGTTTACCCTTTAATCCTTCTTTTGTGTGCTCTAGCACTTCCATGCACTCATAGATGCACCGCGACCTTTCAGAATCTTCAACTCTATTTGCAATACATCGTGACATGGTCACCTGTTCAGCCTCATCAACTCTAGGTTCAAAAGCATGTTTAGGACCCAGCCTCAGCATCTTATCAATACCTGGAGGTATATCTTCATCAGCGAAATTCAATACCTTGCCTTGCTGATCTTTGTTCATCTTCTTCTTCCGTGGAAGCAGAGGTAGAACCACCTTCCAAAGGAATTCTGTCAATCTTTCACTCAGGGCACTCCACTCTGTGTACTTGCGAAACGCACGCTGCTTGCTATACATGAACTCACACACGAGTCGTAGACAATCCTTGAAATGGCGGGCTTGCCTCCACATCTCAGACACCATTATACGGCAGAGTCTCCTGCAATGACCAGTAGACGGCCTCAGGAACCCAAAGGTCTTCAGGAATTCCGGAGGCACTGTGCCGAGCTTGAGGTACCAAGAGGCCTTTCTTGCTTGGCAGACACAAACTGCGATGGCAGGCGCTAACACCTCAGGGTCATTAAACGAAAGGTTCTGTAGGACACACGAAGAGCCCGTTGCACAAGAAATATGGCTTACCAAGATACTTTGTTGGGCGAGTTGGTACTTATTCATTATTGATATAAACAGCGCGAACACGAAAACAAGGGACAAGAAACAAGAAAGCCACAGTACATGCGCTGACTCACAACTAAGCCTAAGCCGTTTACTCCAAGGCCCAGAAAAACAAACATGAAGAAAACGAAACAGTGACGTGAAAAACCCCTGGGTTCACCTGCTGCATAAAAATTACTTTAAAAAATCACTTAAAAAAGACACCTCTTTGCTTGAAAGAGCAAGAGACGTCTTGCTGACACACTTATTGTCCGTTGAAATAAAATATGCTTCCACTATCTCTCTCGCTATCTTCTCTTTGTGGCGATATAAAATCTTAACACTGTCAAACTTAGGAGTGCACTTCTTCTTCTCCTTCTTCATTATTTCACACGACTGGCAATGGGATACTAGAAACGTTTTGTCCTTTCCAATTTCCAAGTTGTTACAGTGTTCCTGTAGTCTCTTATTTATACACCGTCCGGTTTGTCCTATATAACTGGCTCCACAAGAGAGTGGAAGCCTATACACAACACCTGTCTTGCAGCCAACATAGGGGTTTCTATGTTTCACCCCACATTCTTGCTTCTTCTCTTCTCTTTCCCTTTGAACAGCCGGGCAAATCCTCTTCATCTTGAGCGGGGCGGTCAGTGCGACGTCCACATTATACCTCTTGCCTACATTTTTGAGGCCATGCGAAATCCTGTGCACATACGGTACCACGGCAACCTTCCTCTTCCTCTCACCCATGCTGGGCTGGGATTTCAGTCTGTGCGTTCTTTTAAGGTTCTTCTTTACCCGGCAACTGGCCTCAATAATAACTGACTGGCGATAACCGGCCTTTGCAATTCTCTTCACTTGTCTTTCAAAACTCTTGCCCATGCCGTGGTAACAAGATTTCGTCAACGCACTTAATAAGCAAGTGTTTATCATCCCATTCTTCACTTATTTGGAATGTCCTGAATTGGAGCCTAGCAACGGCTTCATCGATCTCGGGTTGTATTCCCAACAAACATGATCATCACCGAATTGAATCAAAATATCTAAATACTGTAACTGATCGTCCACTGGTTTCTCAACAGTAAATTCCAGGCCGGATCCACACTCAGTAAAAACATCTATAATGTCCTTCATTCTTTGATTGAATCCCTCACGGTCTGTTAATACTAAAAAGTCGTCCACATACCTGAAGGTGGAATAATGCAAGCCCTCCAAGTTATCCTTCAGGTGTCTGTCCACGTACATTAAGAAGATGTCACTCAAGACCGGTGCAACACTCGATCCAATGCATACTCCAGCCTTCTGCGTATATAGCTTGTTCTTCCATCCTATGAAGGTGGATTCCAGGTAGAACCTCAAAAGGTCAAGGAAACTTTCAACACTAACACCTGAGGCGTCAATGAAGTCACATTCATTATTGTCTTCTGTAATGCACATTTGTACTCGCTTAAGGAGGCAGTCATGGGGAAGGCTATAATATAAATCCTTGACATCCATGCTGAAGCCGACACAATTTCCTGGGTTGTGTTCTTTGAGGAACACGACAAGGGCTTCAGAGTTAGGTAGCCTTAGAGGGTCTGATAAAGTCAACGAGGAAAGGTGCTTCTGCAAATACTTGGACACCAGGTGCTGCCACGTGCTCTTCTCAGATACGATGGCTCTGAACGGAACATCTGGTTTATGGGTTTTTGCCGAAAAGAATACTTCCAAATGTAGTAGCTTGCATTTCTTCACCTGTTCACGTATCCGTTCAAGCCCCAGATCATCTAGAAGAGCCATAGCCCTCTCTTTTATCTTGGTCGCTTCCATAGGAAACCTTTTGAAATTCTTCTCAACAGCAGCCTCGGCTTTTTCTTGAAACTGATTCTCAGAAAAAAATAGTAAAATACCCTTCTTTATCTGATAGTATAACTCTGAGGTCTCTTGAGGCCATCCATTTAGCAATATAGTTAATAGGGCACCGTTTACCCTTTAATCCTTCTTTTGTGTGCTCTAGCACTTCCATGCACTCATAGATGCACCGCGACCTTTCAGAATCTTCAACTCTATTTGCAATACATCGTGACATGGTCACCTGTTCAGCCTCATCAACTCTAGGTTCAAAAGCATGTTTAGGACCCAGCCTCAGCATCTTATCAATACCTGGAGGTATATCTTCATCAGCGAAATTCAATACCTTGCCTTGCTGATCTTTGTTCATCTTCTTCTTCCGTGGAAGCAGAGGTAGAACCACCTTCCAAAGGAATTCTGTCAATCTTTCACTCAGGGCACTCCACTCTGTGTACTTGCGAAACGCACGCTGCTTGCTATACATGAACTCACACACGAGTCGTAGACAATCCTTGAAATGGCGGGCTTGCCTCCACATCTCAGACACCATTATACGGCAGAGTCTCCTGCAATGACCAGTAGACGGCCTCAGGAACCCAAAGGTCTTCAGGAATTCCGGAGGCACTGTGCCGAGCTTGAGGTACCAAGAGGCCTTTCTTGCTTGGCAGACACAAACTGCGATGGCAGGCGCTAACACCTCAGGGTCATTAAACGAAAGGTTCTGTAGGACACACGAAGAGCCCGTTGCACAAGAAATATGGCTTACCAAGATACTTTGTTGGGCGAGTTGGTACTTATTCATTATTGATATAAACAGCGCGAACACGAAAACAAGGGACAAGAAACAAGAAAGCCACAGTACATGCGCTGACTCACAACTAAGCCTAAGCCGTTTACTCCAAGGCCCAGAAAAACAAACATGAAGAAAACGAAACAGTGACGTGAAAAACCCCTGGGTTCACCTGCTGCATAAAAATTACTTTAAAAAATCACTTAAAAAAGACACCTCTTTGCTTGAAAGAGCAAGAGACGTCTTGCTGACACACTTATTGTCCGTTGAAATAAAATATGCTTCCACTATCTCTCTCGCTATCTTCTCTTTGTGGCGATATAAAATCTTAACACTGTCAAACTTAGGAGTGCACTTCTTCTTCTCCTTCTTCATTATTTCACACGACTGGCAATGGGATACTAGAAACGTTTTGTCCTTTCCAATTTCCAAGTTGTTACAGTGTTCCTGTAGTCTCTTATTTATACACCGTCCGGTTTGTCCTATATAACTGGCTCCACAAGAGAGTGGAAGCCTATACACAACACCTGTCTTGCAGCCAACATAGGGGTTTCTATGTTTCACCCCACATTCTTGCTTCTTCTCTTCTCTTTCCCTTTGAACAGCCGGGCAAATCCTCTTCATCTTGAGCGGGGCGGTCAGTGCGACGTCCACATTATACCTCTTGCCTACATTTTTGAGGCCATGCGAAATCCTGTGCACATACGGTACCACGGCAACCTTCCTCTTCCTCTCACCCATGCTGGGCTGGGATTTCAGTCTGTGCGTTCTTTTAAGGTTCTTCAGTACCCGGCAACTGGCCTCAATAATAACTGACTGGCGATAACCGGCCTTTGCAATTCTCTTCACTTGTCTTTCAAAACTCTTGCCCATGCCGTGGTAACAAGATTTCGTCAACGCACTTAATAAGCAAGTGTTTATCATCCCATTCTTCACTTATTTGGAATGTCCTGAATTGGAGCCTAGCAACGGCTTCATCGATCTCGGGTTGTATTCCCAACAAACATGATCATCACCGAATTGAATCAAAATATCTAAATACTGTAACTGATCGTCCACTGGTTTCTCAACAGTAAATTCCAGGCCGGATCCACACTCAGTAAAAACATCTATAATGTCCTTCATTCTTTGATTGAATCCCTCACGGTCTGTTAATACTAAAAAGTCGTCCACATACCTGAAGGTGGAATAATGCAAGCCCTCCAAGTTATCCTTCAGGTGTCTGTCCACGTACATTAAGAAGATGTCACTCAAGACCGGTGCAACACTCGATCCAATGCATACTCCAGCCTTCTGCGTATATAGCTTGTTCTTCCATCCTATGAAGGTGGATTCCAGGTAGAACCTCAAAAGGTCAAGGAAACTTTCAACACTAACACCTGAGGCGTCAATGAAGTCACATTCATTATTGTCTTCTGTAATGCACATTTGTACTCGCTTAAGGAGGCAGTCATGGGGAAGGCTATAATATAAATCCTTGACATCCATGCTGAAGCCGACACAATTTCCTGGGTTGTGTTCTTTGAGGAACACGACAAGGGCTTCAGAGTTAGGTAGCCTTAGAGGGTCTGATAAAGTCAACGAGGAAAGGTGCTTCTGCAAATACTTGGACACCAGGTGCTGCCACGTGCTCTTCTCAGATACGATGGCTCTGAACGGAACATCTGGTTTATGGGTTTTTGCCGAAAAGAATACTTCCAAATGTAGTAGCTTGCATTTCTTCACCTGTTCACGTATCCGTTCAAGCCCCAGATCATCTAGAAGAGCCATAGCCCTCTCTTTTATCTTGGTCGCTTCCATAGGAAACCTTTTGAAATTCTTCTCAACAGCAGCCTCGGCTTTTTCTTGAAACTGATTCTCAGAAAAAAATAGTAAAATACCCTTCTTTATCTGATAGTATAACTCTGAGGTCTCTTGAGGCCATCCATTTAGCAATATAGTTAATAGGGCACCGTTTACCCTTTAATCCTTCTTTTGTGTGCTCTAGCACTTCCATGCACTCATAGATGCACCGCGACCTTTCAGAATCTTCAACTCTATTTGCAATACATCGTGACATGGTCACCTGTTCAGCCTCATCAACTCTAGGTTCAAAAGCATGTTTAGGACCCAGCCTCAGCATCTTATCAATACCTGGAGGTATATCTTCATCAGCGAAATTCAATACCTTGCCTTGCTGATCTTTGTTCATCTTCTTCTTCCGTGGAAGCAGAGGTAGAACCACCTTCCAAAGGAATTCTGTCAATCTTTCACTCAGGGCACTCCACTCTGTGTACTTGCGAAACGCACGCTGCTTGCTATACATGAACTCACACACGAGTCGTAGACAATCCTTGAAATGGCGGGCTTGCCTCCACATCTCAGACACCATTATACGGCAGAGTCTCCTGCAATGACCAGTAGACGGCCTCAGGAACCCAAAGGTCTTCAGGAATTCCGGAGGCACTGTGCCGAGCTTGAGGTACCAAGAGGCCTTTCTTGCTTGGCAGACACAAACTGCGATGGCAGGCGCTAACACCTCAGGGTCATTAAACGAAAGGTTCTGTAGGACACACGAAGAGCCCGTTGCACAAGAAATATGGCTTACCAAGATACTTTGTTGGGCGAGTTGGTACTTATTCATTATTGATATAAACAGCGCGAACACGAAAACAAGGGACAAGAAACAAGAAAGCCACAGTACATGCGCTGACTCACAACTAAGCCTAAGCCGTTTACTCCAAGGCCCAGAAAAACAAACATGAAGAAAACGAAACAGTGACGTGAAAAACCCCTGGGTTCACCTGCTGCATAAAAATTACTTTAAAAAATCACTTAAAAAAGACACCTCTTTGCTTGAAAGAGCAAGAGACGTCTTGCTGACACACTTATTGTCCGTTGAAATAAAATATGCTTCCACTATCTCTCTCGCTATCTTCTCTTTGTGGCGATATAAAATCTTAACACTGTCAAACTTAGGAGTGCACTTCTTCTTCTCCTTCTTCATTATTTCACACGACTGGCAATGGGATACTAGAAACGTTTTGTCCTTTCCAATTTCCAAGTTGTTACAGTGTTCCTGTAGTCTCTTATTTATACACCGTCCGGTTTGTCCTATATAACTGGCTCCACAAGAGAGTGGAAGCCTATACACAACACCTGTCTTGCAGCCAACATAGGGGTTTCTATGTTTCACCCCACATTCTTGCTTCTTCTCTTCTCTTTCCCTTTGAACAGCCGGGCAAATCCTCTTCATCTTGAGCGGGGCGGTCAGTGCGACGTCCACATTATACCTCTTGCCTACATTTTTGAGGCCATGCGAAATCCTGTGCACATACGGTACCACGGCAACCTTCCTCTTCCTCTCACCCATGCTGGGCTGGGATTTCAGTCTGTGCGTTCTTTTAAGGTTCTTCAGTACCCGGCAACTGGCCTCAATAATAACTGACTGGCGATAACCGGCCTTTGCAATTCTCTTCACTTGTCTTTCAAAACTCTTGCCCATGCCGTGGTAACAAGATTTCGTCAACGCACTTAATAAGCAAGTGTTTATCATCCCATTCTTCACTTATTTGGAATGTCCTGAATTGGAGCCTAGCAACGGCTTCATCGATCTCGGGTTGTATTCCCAACAAACATGATCATCACCGAATTGAATCAAAATATCTAAATACTGTAACTGATCGTCCACTGGTTTCTCAACAGTAAATTCCAGGCCGGATCCACACTCAGTAAAAACATCTATAATGTCCTTCATTCTTTGATTGAATCCCTCACGGTCTGTTAATACTAAAAAGTCGTCCACATACCTGAAGGTGGAATAATGCAAGCCCTCCAAGTTATCCTTCAGGTGTCTGTCCACGTACATTAAGAAGATGTCACTCAAGACCGGTGCAACACTCGATCCAATGCATACTCCAGCCTTCTGCGTATATAGCTTGTTCTTCCATCCTATGAAGGTGGATTCCAGGTAGAACCTCAAAAGTTCAAGGAAACTTTCAACACTAACACCTGAGGCGTCAATGAAGTCACATTCATTATTGTCTTCTGTAATGCACATTTGTACTCGCTTAAGGAGGCAGTCATGGGGAAGGCTATAATATAAATCCTTGACATCCATGCTGAAGCCGACACAATTTCCTGGGTTGTGTTCTTTGAGGAACACGACAAGGGCTTCAGAGTTAGGTAGCCTTAGAGGGTCTGATAAAGTCAACGAGGAAAGGTGCTTCTGCAAATACTTGGACACCAGGTGCTGCCACGTGCTCTTCTCAGATACGATGGCTCTGAACGGAACATCTGGTTTATGGGTTTTTGCCGAAAAGAATACTTCCAAATGTAGTAGCTTGCATTTCTTGACCTGTTCACGTATCCGTTCAAGCCCCAGATCATCTAGAAGAGCCATAGCCCTCTCTTTTATCTTGGTCGCTTCCATAGGAAACCTTTCGAAATTCTTCTCAACAGCAGCCTCGGCTTTTTCTTGAAACTGATTCTCAGAAAAAAATAGTAAAATACCCTTCTTTATCTGATAGTATAACTCTGAGGTCTCTTGAGGCCATCCATTTAGCAATATAGTTAATAGGGCACCGTTTACCCTTTAATCCTTCTTTTGTGTGCTCTAGCACTTCCATGCACTCATAGATGCACCGCGACCTTTCAGAATCTTCAACTCTATTTGCAATACATCGTGACATGGTCACCTGTTCAGCCTCATCAACTCTAGGTTCAAAAGCATGTTTAGGACCCAGCCTCAGCATCTTATCAATACCTGGAGGTATATCTTCATCAGCGAAATTCAATACCTTGCCTTGCTGATCTTTGTTCATCTTCTTCTTCCGTGGAAGCAGAGGTAGAACCACCTTCCAAAGGAATTCTGTCAATCTTTCACTCAGGGCACTCCACTTTGTGTACTTGCGAAACGCACGCTGCTTGCTATACATGAACTCACACACGAGTCGTAGACAATCCTTGAAATGGCGGGCTTGCCTCCACATCTCAGACACCATTATACGGCAGAGTCTCCTGCAATGACCAGTAGACGGCCTCAGGAACCCAAAGGTCTTCAGGAATTCCGGAGGCACTGTGCCGAGCTTGAGGTACCAAGAGGCCTTTCTTGCTTGGCAGACACAAACTGCGATGGCAGACGCTAACACCTCAGGGTCATTAAACGAAAGGTTCTGTAGGACACACGAAGAGCCCGTTGCACAAGAAATATGGCTTACCAAGATACTTTGTTGGGCGAGTTGGTACTTATTCATTATTGATACAAACAGCGCGAACACGAAAACAAGGGACAAGAAACAAGAAAGCCACAGTACATGCGCTGACTCACAACTAAGCCTAAGCCGTTTACTCCAAGGCCCAGAAAAACAAACATGAAGAAAACGAAACAGTGACGTGAAAAACCCCTGGGTTCACCTGCTGCATAAAAATTACTTTAAAAAATTACTTTAAAGTCTCACAGTAAATCACTGACTAAACATTGGGCCTCAGGTTTTCGTTACTCTTATCTCGCCTGTAAAGAAAAAAAAAATGTGTGGGGAATTACTTCGTTAATTGGTTGGTTGGTTGCACAACTTTTATTTCCATCGGAAATGGGCGTCCTTGCAATTCCAGCGAACGTGCACAATCGTCGGACGCGAACAATTTTGCAGGCTAAGCATCCTAATATCAGCAGGGTGTTCAAGAACGATAATATCTGCTCTAAAACAGAGGCAGTCATCAAATAAGCAGGTAATTACTGATAAAAGCCTCCGCGGGTATAGCTTTTTGCTCACTTGCGCATTTTTGTTACAGCACGAGAAGTTGGCAAAGGGTGCCGCGCTTAACTCAAAGCGGCCGTTCAATGATTCAATTGGTAGATTTATCAGTAAATAGCGAGACCGGCTGCTTTATGTGAGACACGAAGTTGAAGGATTAGAAAAGAGGCTATTGTTGTAATTATATTGCAACTCTACTAAAGTGTACGTTTTTTGTTTTGTTTTTTTTCTGAATCTCGTATTCTTTGCCAAATTTCTTCTACGTTTACCATCGCAACCAACTTCTCGAAGTGCAGGATAAGAAAGAATTATAACATTATTATATGTCATTCCTGACACAGTTGATAATTTGAAACATAAGCACATCTCTTCGGTTTTGAAGGCAAGACGCACTTATGTGACAACCGGATCTCTTTTAAAACTACAGAAATTATCAATTTCTTTCGCCGGTCATAAGAATGCAGCGTTAAAAGTATTTACCTGCGTGTAGCGAGCTAATTAATTAGTAGTGACTAATTGTTTTCCCTCCACAAACATACTCAGTTATGCGTCAATGTTCAGTTATAGAAGTGCCGTCTTAGCCAAGCAAGATTTTCAAGGGTTGTCCCGAAAAAAGTGAGAACCGTGCTTATCCAAAAGCTTCACAACGCAAATCTGCATTGTGATAAACGCCGCATTCTGTCGGTGTTTGCGAACATCGTGCCCTACGGGTAACGCCGTTCCGTCGACGTACCAACGCGCGCAGAAAAGAGAAGCCGGCACACTATTGGCGAGCATTGTGCAAGCAAGCGTTCTTATTACTGCAGAGAGGCCCTTATTATTGTTCGCTGTGTCACATGTTTTCGCCGCCCATAACCAGGACGCAAATATTATCCCCCGCGTCCTGAATTTTCAGTAGTTCCAGCTGCCGACCGCCTGGTCGAAATCCGTGAAACTTCGTTGAGTTTTCCGGCGGATTATGCAAATTCGGCTGCCTAAAAGCGCTTTCCCAACTCATTTGAGCCTGGAGCAAGCTCGCCGGAGAGTCCGCAAATTTATGCACCCTATTGCGTCAATAGACCAACGCTAAACCCACACTCCCAAGAGAGCAATGCTGACATTGTACGCTACTAGAACTTGAACAAAGGTGCATTATATTTCTTCAACAAGCGCCCATTCTGCGGGAGTATTAAGAACTCGCGCTCGCACGCCTTGCGAGGTCAGTACACATAATGTCGCCTACTCTTCCAGCCTGCAATCTTCATTTCATTTACATTTTAATGAAAAAGTTCGCTGCGTAAAAGTGCAACAACACCAATCTCATAGTGCTTACCGCAAATAATGCTTATTTTTGATCTTTCACTGTGCTCTCCAATAAAAAAAAAAAAATGCGCTCCAATCAAGCAACGCTTTCGCATTGGCACACGGATGAGCAGTGATATTTTTCGTTAAGGGAACTCTGAGGCGAAACGAAGTGGCGTCCGTGTGCTGTGCGGTTATTATTATTATTATTATTATTATTATTATTATTATTATTATTATTATTATTATTATTATTATTATTATTATTATTATTATTATTATTATTATTATTATTATTATTATTATTATTATTATTATTATTATTATTATTCATAAAACACCGGCGCAATCGCCGACTTATATAACCCTATTCAAATCTTCCGCGCCCCGTGCGACCGCTGAAGAGGACAGAATAGAGGGAAACCTCCCTCATGCCGTCCAATGTGACGTCACTCAGAGGAGGCAAAGGCATTTAAAGCCACCCCAGAGAGCTTTCGGCGTGCGCTGTTCATCGTCTTGCTTCCGTTGTGAACATACAGAATGTGTCAATTTAGTCTTGTTCTGCTAGCTTTACGATGCACGAGCACCTGTGACGACATCGTCTTCCATCGTTTCTCGCAACCGCAATTACTTGCAGCGCGATGAGACGCTACTGAGAAGAGAGGTACATTCAATCCGACCAAAGAAAGCATATTCAGCTTGAAGCATTTTCGTGACTGTGACTATACATGCAATTTGTTCCTGATGTGATGCTATATGCTTTGTCAAAAATGCCTGCCTGTACCATGACGCGGTTCTTTCGATTGTTTCGCACAAAAGATTCACATTAGCCTACGTTCTCGAGAATAGCAAATGCTTGTAGTCTGTTCGTAAGTCCATAATTTTCTGACAGGTCAGGTGTCATTTGTATGTGAGCCATTGGGTCACGCGTTGGCTGTGTTCACGGAGTTTGCGGAGCGTAATCTCGCCATGGAAAGGGAAGACAGCATCGACGCGTGGCTGTACTTGCGTGTCTCGTTCTCTTGCGCAAGGGTGCGCGCTGACTTTTCAGCCACACGCGCTGATGATCCTTTGCGAATGAGCAGGTGATTAAAGAAAGCACAGCGTTGTTTTGCAGGTTTTGACGGCTTTAAGAGCACCTTTCCCGCGCGGCACGTGCCTGACACACTCACGGAACCCTTGCGAGAGCGTTATTAGAAGATCAATATTGGAGCATCCACGTCTGGGGCGCACTGAGTGAAGTTTTGGTTCAGTGCGTTCAATCACACGCAATTGTTCATTTATGGCCTCGTGATTTTGCACTCGTTGCGGTATCGTCATTAATCATTATTACCCGGTTTGTACGAAAACGTTTTACATCGTTATGATTTGTTTAAGAATGCAAAATAAGTGAGACATGAATTCAACGAGGAAGAAAACGCATTTCAATACAGGGTTTCCTCGTGAATGTGTGTGCGCGAGGGAGTTCAGCTGCGCATTTAACATACGCCAGCCGGCAATTCCATAAACTTATACCTTGAGCGTACGAAGAGGGAATGGTTCCCAACTTCTGTTGAATGTGCCATGACTCAAGCAGCATTTTGCGCGGCTCCTCTAACACAACAGCTCCGTCCCACATCCATCAAAGAGCTCGGCAACCACACTTCTTTGGCTGTTTATTTGTGTGACAGTATCTTTTGTACTGCATCATCCTTTACATAATGGTCTTCGTTTCCCAAACGTAAGACATCGGGCACTCTTTCTTTTTTTTTTTTATTGCGCAAGTCGTGCCCGAGTGGTTTAGGCGCCCGTCTCGGCTGCGGGAGGGGGATAGTTCGAAACCCGCCGCCGAACACCCACCGGTAAAATTCGGTACAATTGTACCCGCTTGTACCCCGGCCCTGCTCCCGGCTCTCAAAGGGGTGTGCGCTTGGAACAGGCCCTGCTAACCCTGCTGCAGCCCCTTCGAGAAGCGAAAATTTCGAACAAACCCTTCGGCCTGCAAATGTCGGGCGCTCGGAGCATAAAATTTAGTATACCACGCTTTGGGCCCTTTTTCCAGAACATTAATTTTTCGGGCGGGGCAGGAGGCACTCGATGGTCGTAGTCGGCTAGCGCATTGCTCGCTGCACTTCTTTCAAAGGAATATGAACACCAAGGTTCCATTGAAGGTCATCTAGCGTATGCTAATATTGACATGCACTGCTTATTAAGGTGCCTTGCATTGTAGCTCAGCAAGTTTTTATCCAAACTCGGTACACGCTGACCTCAGATCTCCGCAACTGAGAGGCTGCGTCGTTTGTGGGCGTGTCAGGTACATCACCATACGGTGATACCCTCGATGGTCCCTCCAGTGGAAATAGCATTCCATGATCACTTTCATAACGCCGAGGCGAGCTGCGATCATTAAGCAGCGCAACGCCGGAGCCACACCGGCTACATCCCCGGTCCTCAGAATGCCATCACTCGACGTCTTGGCCAATCACAAGCGGCCGCGCGACCTGTGAGCCCCGGGTCACCGGATACGGTGGCGCCGGCTGCATATTTCTGCTCAAGAAGGCTATTTCTGCTCTTCCACCTAATTGAACTCTGGTATTTGAGTTCCCGCCATGAAAAAGGTAGATTGATGCTGAAAGCCCAATTTTGGAAAAAATGTCGCCGTGTCCTTTGAGAAAGAATGAGCCGAATACTAAACCTAATATTGAGCGCCTAAAACGTGATAACGGAGCCTGATGCTCCCCTAGCACCCCGATGCAGTTGAGATGGCCAAAAAAAAAGAAAGAAACGGCGAGCTTTTGCAAAGCCATTCAGTTCAGTGTAAGGTGCATCGACGTAGTTCAGTGCGGTAGAAAGCGACACCAACGGGCGCCGCGGCGTGAAGGACCTGAAAAACATGGCGCCGAATCCGGTGCGGAAGGAATACGATGTGATCACGCCGCTCTTCGCACCTCCTAAAGCTGAGGCACACCGGCTTCAGCATCCAGAGGACTCGCAGCAGGTTCAACACAAGCAAACTGACGAGAATTTGGAGGCAAGCGACAGCAGGAGATGCCGAGAAGGCATTTTAGGAGGTGCCCTAGTAGGTCGCATATTGTAAATTTCATTTAGGTTCAGATGCAGACGCACTGAATGCGAAGCTGACATTCAGTGAAGGAAACCCAGAGAAAGAACCACTGCGCAGAAAGCGCGCTCACATCACAAAAAGTGGTAGCAGCAAAAGTACTTTGCATACCGAATTTTCCATCTTACAGGTGACCGAAAACGAGAAGAAGGTTAAAAAACGACGCAAAGCATCGGGAGAGAAAGCCAACCTCCTTTGTGCGAAGTGATAACCAAGTTGTTTTTTTTTTTTTTTTGGCGCAGAATTGACTGGATATATAATATTCCACGACATCCTAACGCTCGCATTGCGTGAGGTACTTGAACAGTATAAGGTTTTCTCTAAACACACAAAATGCAGTCCTTAAATGTGACGCAATGAATTGCCAGTGCAAGTGCTGGGAGCTTGAAAGTGACAGTTCCTGCTTTCCGGCGCGCCTGTTTAGACATCTACCTATTTGCCCAATGTAACACTTTCCGCAGGGCAATAATATCCACTACACACTACACAACCCCCACAGCAAAACCTTTGCGAACGCACTGCCAAACTCCAGTGGGAATTCAGTGATATAACGAGCGGGTATCTCTTTGCATGAGACCCCTTCACTAGATATCAATTCCTGGGTTAACCCTGCACATTACTCATCGGCTACTTTACGTTTAGAGCGAGGCAACACACACTCGCGCAGACTCGCACGCACGCACGCACGCACGCACGCACGCACGCACGCACACACACACACACACACACACACACACACACGCACGCACACACACACACACACACACACACACACACACACACACACACACACACACACACACACACACACACACACACACACACACACACACACACACACACACACACACACACACACACACACACACACACACACACACACACACACACACACACACACACACACACACACACACACACACACACACACACACACACACACACACAGACACACACACACACACACACACACACACACACAGCCCATCCTACTCCTCTACCAAATCCTTAGTCACACTTTGTCGTTGCTGAACGCATGTGCCTCTTTGATGTACTATAGTTGCTTCGCGACATAGGGAACCCGAGTTCGATCCCCAATTTACACTCACCAATTTTCAAAGCAAAATAATTTATTTTAATGCCTCTAAACATGCCTTGAATATTGACGTGATGCGGTGTGAGGGCTGTGATCTCATCAACCTGAACGGGTTTGTTAGAACCGTCCATCCGCTTCGCTAAAGCGTGACACCAGCGGCTTCTCTATAGATATATGATAATACCGAAAGATAAGATATCGCGGTAAAATGACAAAGCCGAGTCAGCCGCCTGCGTTTCTATGCGGGAGAAATTCAATAGCTCCTCGTGCACTGGGCGCACATATATCCTCGCTACAAACGAAATATCGCGGAAGCTGACCACGGTGGATTTCCTCGCTACATGAGGAATTTACTTCAGAGGTGTTTAAGCAGCTACCTTCGATGGCTCGAAAGCAAGGCATCTGGCCCTAAGATTTTTGGTGAACACTGTAGATGTCAGCACTTCTTGCATTCTATTTTGTGTTGAACATTTCTCCCCATCTCATTCACGAAACGCGAGCGTGAGGTCTCGGAATTGATCTCGTGTTCTTGAGGCTCATCAGCCGAGCGCCTTAATCTCTGAAGCACCTAGACAAGTTCATTTGAGGAAGTGAATGCGTGCAAGGCGGAAACAAGCTTCAGCCGCCTGATGAGAAATCAACAAAAATGCTTCTAATCACGGTTACGATCCTCTCTAAAGCGAAATTTGAGCGCAGCTATTTAAAAATGTTTTGCTATATACTGATGCAAAACTCAGATGTATGTATGTATGTATGTATGTATGTATGTATGTATGTATGTATGTATGTATGTATGTATGTATGTATGTATGTATGTATGTATGTATGTATGTATGTATGTATGTATGTATGTATGTATGTATGTATGTATGTATGTATGTATGTATGTATGTATGTATGTATGTATGTATGTATGTATGTATGTATGTATGTATGTATGTATGTATGTATGTATGTATGTATGTATGTATGTATGTATGTATGTATGTATGTATGTATGTATGTATGTGCAGCTACCCATAGCACTCCTTAATTTTTCTCGCGAGCCAAAGATAATTTCTCAGAAGAAGAGAAAGAAGAGCTACGAGAGAGAGGCGCAAAGCTCGTGGCTCTTTCTCTTCTAAGAAATTATCTTCGCTCTTGACTCTCGCTCGGCTACGCCGGCACCAAAGGCGACGCAGCCCAACCGCCGAACGGGTGCATAAGAGCTGCGCTCTAAAAAGTGTTAACCTGAACCTATCACAAGTCCGCGGAAATCATGCATAGGCTCACCTTAGCGCGAAGCTAGACGGCAGAGATTGTGTGCCCTTCAGTTGCTTTCTGCCTCCCTGTGAAGTTTTGTTTCCTTCCGAAAAGTACCCCTGGCTGTATGCCGTACGCTCAGGCCACGGGGGCAGCGCACTGGAGCAGCGCATGCGACGCGGGTTTCAGTCTGATGAAACGGCCGCCGATCTGCGCAGCTCATCAGTTTACATTAGCGCGCGCTTCCCCACGAGGCGCCACGCTACCGGGAGCGAGCGCACTTCTTGTCCCGCCGCCACGCACACACGCGAGAACGCAAGGAGGAAACGAAGGAGAGAGAGAGAGAGAAAGAAGAGAGCGGCCACGCCTATTTTCCAGGCGGCCTGTTTGTGCTTTTCCACTCACTTTTAGTCGCACCCTATCTTGCCGCTTCTACCGCGCGTGCTCTTTATTTGTCAACTCCTCTCGACATTTTCGCTGTGTGCCAGTTCCCCATATTTTCCCGCTTGACCGGTTCTTATTTTTAATCGAAATTTCGCCTGATTTCCCTTTCTTCCCCTTCACCGCCATCCTCGATCGAGCATCGATCTTACAGATATGAGCGTGTCTCTGTCACAAACAAGGCCTCCGCGCCGTGCCATATCTTCCTCATCTTTTCTAACCAGATTACTTCTTTACTCCCTATTTTTCCCTTCGTCCCTTTTTTCTTGCAGCGTGTTTCCTTGCACTTCTTCGGGATGTTCGCTACTGGGCGGAGCCTAATGAGACGCGCGCCCAGCGCGATGCACTTCTTGCGTCAGCAGCTCTCCTTCTCTTGCCCAGATGAGTGCTGCTTGAGACGGGAGAGGAGAGAGAAGAAGCGCCGCCACGACCAGCAGCGAGCTCCGCGCCGGGAACCAAGGGCGCAGCAACACGGGCGATGGATGACCTGTCACGTGCGGAGGTTTCTAATTGCTTTTGCGCGATAGCGTACCACTCGTTGCCTGGCCCGGACAGCAGACATGTTGCCGAACCCCGGAACGATTTACAATCGCCCCTGCGAAGAGCAGCCGTCGAAACGGCGACGGCGACGAAAAGAAAGGCCACGGGTGACGGCCGTGCCTGTGCCGCATCCCACACATCACGACGCTGCCTCCCCATGAGCTGGACCTCGTGAGACTGCATCGGAGGCGCCCGCTGTCACCAAGTAAAGCGACGCGTGGAGGCTTCCATATGTTGATGACATTGGGACTGGTCATGGGGAGTGTAAGGAAGTGTGCCCACCCACTTCTTTCACTTTTCAGCTGCTAGTCAGAAGGCACACAAATTGAAATAAAAAAAACACCTTGACATACGTTTGACTGCAGCAACACCACACAAGCTGCACGACGTCCAGTGTTAGTTGTTTATAGGGTTGAACATCCCAAAGCGATTCAGGCTATGAAAGACGCCGCTGTGGAGAGTTCCTGAAATCTCAAACTCCTGGGAACCTGCACTTACATCGTACAGCACACGAACGCTTTGCTTTTCGTCTCTATCTAAAAGGACCGCCGCGACCGGGATTCGATCCCGCATTTCTGGGCCCAGGCTCCCAACTGTCCAGTGCCTTAACCACTGCCCCACCACTGCTTTTTGCTGTTGATGTTGTTGAACGTCTTCGACACAATACAAACAACACAAAATAAAACTTACAATGATCCCCTTACATGTGGGTATTTTATAATCAACTTCATCATATTAAAATTCACTCAGGGACAACAGAGGTTGAATCTTCAGGCGCCATTAAGGAACCTGATCAGCTCTTTTTCGTATTCCAGAAACCAGTTCATGCTTTCACGGAGGCAGATTCGGGCTTGCCTTGCATCTGGGTCACTACGGTTTTCAGGAATTCTCGAAATCCTAATACTGTGGAGGCCAATAAGCATTATTGTATCATAGTTAAAGCACTCTTTCTTCGTTTTATACAGCTGCAGGGCGCGACCCGTCTTATGACGGCACAACATCCCAGCTGTGCTTAACCAGAGCTTCTCGCTGTATACGTGCGGGAAAGGGGGAGGCGGAGAAAGCCACATCACCTACGAAGTAGCGCGCTTTTGAGCTGCAACTTGAAATGGGTCAGAAGATCGAATAATTACAAACCTAGAATCGTTTTCTTTTTATTATTACGTGGACATATTCTAAAGAATGCATAAGTTTTAGCAGGCTATCCCACAATCCTTTCGACAGCATCAGCTGTGTTCGCCTCCCATCTCACCCTTATGTAAAAAAAAAAAAAAAAGAAAAGAAAGCACAACCTACTACGACCCGTTAGATGCGTGCTCTAGTTTTAAGGCGAAAGCCTTTCAGGCTGATGAAACGAAATCCTCTGCGCGAGAGTTGTGCGCGAGATGCGCTCTTGTCTAGCGTTCCTGGTTGGTTGATTGGTTCACAGGAAGGGAAAGGCGCAGTATCTGTCACACTTGCTCTGTGGACACCTGACCCGCGCCGTAAGGGAAGGGAGGAATGAAAGTGGAAAGAGAGAAAGGGGAGCCGTAGTGGAGGGCTGCGGAGTAATTTCGACCACCTGGGGATCTTTAACGTACGCTGACATCGCACAGCACACGGACGCCACTTCGTTTCGCCCCCATCGAAACGCAGCCGCCGTGGTCGGGTTCGAGCCCGGGAACTCCGGCACAGTAGTCGGGCGTCTTACCACTGCACCACCCCAGCGGGGCTAGCGTTCCTGCCATCTGCAATCCCACACTTGAACGCACGCCAAGGAACGCCACGCGACAGTAAAGATGTGTACCGTCCAAACAGACTTGCCAGAGAAAGTGTGATAGATACTGTGCCTTCACTTTCCTATAAACCGAATATAATTATATTGGCACGGTGTTGGTGAGTGGGGGTAGTTTAAGAGAACCGGCAAGGTGAAGATATTTAATAATAATAATAATAATAATAATAATAATAATAATAATAATAATAATAATAATAATAATAATAATAATAATAATAATAATAATAATAATAATAATAATAATAATAATAATAATAATAATAATTAATAATAATAATTTGGAGGACGCTTAAGCTTCGCCTTCAAGAGTGGAACGCGATAGCGTTATTGCACCTCGTCGAGAAAACTTATTAAACGCAAGGGTGCTGGGGCATCCTCGCACCGGTACCCGCGCAGCCCGAAGGAGAGAAGCGGGTGAGCGCAGATAATGATCTAAAGAAAGGAAAAACGCTTGATTCTACAACCTGTGAGGGTGCACGGCGAAATGTCAGGGGCGAGTGGCGCGCCACGTGTCGGGGCAGCGCCGCACATTGCGAGGAGGGGTTCTTCTGTGTTTGCCGCAAAATGGCTCTGCATGTGCGCAGAGCGCAGAAGAAATGTAGCGGTAACGTACTTCGCTACTCGTGTAACTGCGACTTCTGTAAGTAACATGCTCATAATTACCGCGACAGTGAGCCCTACTGGCGGAATCAAGTTGGGGAAATGCGTGCTAGGACGGAGAGAGTGAAAGGTTGGGACTTGTCCATGTTCGCACGCAGCACTGTGTGCAATGTGTTTTTTGTTAGTAAATTGTGGTATGTGCTAAGTGTTCTGCACTGCTCGCGCGCTAATGTGCAAAAGTTTCACCGCATATTCGCTGTCTTTGTGTGGAGGTCGGTATGGGAGAGGACAAGTCGTACAAACCTCTTCCGTAGTTCTGGTAATGGAGGCCTTGGCTTGTCGCATTTATACCTGCGGCAGGTAGTTAATCTTTTCTGCTTCCTTCGAGTCGTGAAGGACCCTTTTTTACGCACTGTGTTACAGATCAGATTAAGCAAACTCCTACCCGATTTTGTTGTTTCTACCGAATACGTAGCAGCACGTGTTGTTGGTTTTCTCAAGGAGGTCGTGGCGGCCTGTAATTTCTTAAGTGCGCGATTCTCACGCGATTATTTAGCTGCAGTAAAGCGCAAAAAGTTGTACAAGGACCTTGCAGACGTAGTTTTTCCTGTACCACTGTATCGCATCACGTACAGTGCCAATCCCGGTAGCGACGTTTTAAAGCGCGTAAAGAGAATGCATGTGGCTCCAGGCGCAAAGTCCTTTTTCTTTAGGCTGCACACCGGAACCTTAGAGGTAAAAACCTGGATGGAGGAAAAGGGACTGTACGTTCCCTGGGGTGTGCATTGTTTTTTGTCCAGAAAGCCCAAAACCGTCGAGCACGTCTTCTTGGAGTGTTTGGGTGGCGTGTTCTTTTGGGACATACTGCAAAGAACACCGAAAAAAGACCTGCCACTAGACCTCCGAGGAATTCGTTTCCTAGCTGTGGAAAATGATGAAGGCGTCCCTTTCGACGCAGTAATGCTGATGGGATTGCACTGTATATGCAAAGCCTGCATGGCAGCGTGACACGCCGACATTGATGCAAGGCCAGTACTTCTGCGAATCCGTTGCGGCGTTCGTGGCAACCCACAAGAATGTGTACCCGGTGCCCGAATGGGTATCGAGAATTGAGCCCCTTATGCACATGAACAGTTTTTAGCCCCTTTACATCAGTCAAGGTTTGGCTGGAAGTTTTAGCCCATACCGACGCTATGTACATTCTTCTCAAGTGTTCTTTCACTTTTGTTGTGTAGCGATGTATGTCTAAGCAGGCAACAAAAATATAATTACCGATATACACCGCAGTATAACGTTCTACGGCACGTTTCTAAGGCAGCACCGCATTCACTAGAAGCGCTTTTGTACCGCTTTCAAGCATCGAACTCGTGGCTGAGTGACACAATAAAACACTTCAGCTGCAATTGTGACAATTTGTTGTTCATGTATACCTCGGAAATAAAGAAAAAAAAAACTCGTGGCTGAGTGGTAGCGTCTCCGTCTCACACTCCGGAGACCCTGGTTCGATTCCCACCCAGCCAATCTTGGAAGTTGCTTTTTATTTATGAAGTGCATGTTTATTTATGAAGTGCATGCCGGGATTTATCACTCACGGCCAACGCCGCCGACGACAACGGCTTTTCTACGACACGAGCTCCTTAACGCTACCGCGTTAAAATGCACCGGTTTGCAGAGTCACCGATTTTAAACTGATTTATTTATAGGAAGGGAAAGGCGCAGTAACGGTCTCACTTGTTTTTCTGTGGACACCGCAACTGCGCCGTAAGGGAAGGGAGGAAGATGGGAGTGAAAGAGTCACCTCCGTTGCCTGATTAAAAAAACTGATTTATTTATAGGAAGGGAAAGGCGCGGTAACTGTCTCGCTTGTTTTCTGTGGACACCGCAACCGCGCCGTAAGGAAAGGGAGGAAGGTGGGAGTGAAAGTGGAAAGAGAGAAAGAGGAGCCGTAGTGGAGGGCTACGGAGTAATTTCGACCACCTGGGGATCTTTAACGTGCGCTGACATCGCACAGCACACGGACGCATCTTCGTTTCGCCTCCATCGAAACCTCCGCTGCTTCGTGCGGACAGAAGAGGGAAAGTAGAGAAGAAAGAAAAGGAGAGGGAGAGAAAGACGCGCGCCGCAACAACAGCCGTCGTCCACCACCGAAGCAGTGGCGGGTGCAATGACGGCCTACAACCGAAAAAATTCGGTGGCAGGCTAGCTCCCGCCTCAAGCGGCGTTGACCTACCTGTCCCAGCGCCATCAGGGCCAGGATCAGCCACCCTTCACCAACTTCCTTCCCCTCAGGTTAAACCACAACCACTTGGGTAGCTATGTTTCCACCAAAGTTCAACGTCATGGTCAAGGGCAAAGGTCAACTGAAGTGGGAACTAGCTTAACGCGTGAGCTGCCTGGTGAGACATGATCTCTGACGTCTATCTCTAGTATAGCACCCCGCTAGGCACTGCCACCGTAGACGCTGCGTTCAGCGCCCCACATGGCCGGTTCCTCGTCCCTGCCATGAGCTCCTTCCGCGTCTTTGCAAGGATTTCGTCAGCTAGCGGTGTGCCGCTGATTGATTGTAGAGGCGGGACTTGGGCTTTGGAAGATGGAGTACGTTTGTAGTCCTTACTCTTCATTTTAAATAAAGAATGGAGTCTGATGTTCTACAATATTTGAGAAATGCGAGTGCACGTTTAATCTAAGGGTCATATAACTTTTTTCTTGTGCACACTAATAAATGTATTTCTATCTAGTGTCATTTTCTCTGAACGCAAGCGTTCTTTTTCAGAACGGCACAATAAGCCGGGGTGGCGCAGTGGTTACGGCGCTCGACTACTGTTCCCAAGGACGCCGGATCGAATCCCGGCATCGGCGGCAGCTTTTTGATCGAGGCGAAAAGCAAGGCGCCCGTGTGCTGTGCGATGTCAGTGCACGTTAAAGAACCCCAGGTGGTCGAAATTTCCGGAGTTCTCAACTACTGCGTCTCTCATAGCCTGAGTTGCTTTGGGACTCAAACCCCACAAACCAACAACCAATTCTTCAGGGTCAAATAGCCGAAAGGTTACCTTTTTTGTTTTAGCTCCCCTCAGAAGACTGCAGGTTTCCCGAACGCTAGCCACTGCTGCCGCTTCGATCTTGGCTCGCTTCCGCACTTGGTAAACTCGGCAATGGGCTAGTCTGGCTTCTCTTTGTCCGATGGTCTCTACACTGCTGCGGCTTTTGTCTTTAGCAAAATGGTGTAGTATGTGTATGTTTATGACGGATTTACCTAGGATAAGTGGAGCGGCGCAGATGAAACTTTATGATGACGATGACCGTGTTTTACAATCGGAACTTGATGAATACGACTATATTTACTGCACAGCGCGAGAGTGTGTTGCAGTTTTACACGAGGCGTGATCTGCTGTGGCGATAGCAAAGTGCTCTCGTGCCTAAGCAATGCGATGAAGATGAGATTAAATAACATGCGGCGCATAAATACGTGGCGCCATCGGTGAAACGCATGAGGTACTATGCTAAGGTATCGCGTGGAATAACAGAAACTCGCAAATCAACCAGTAGATGTAAAGCTATAAATGCTTCATTGAGCTGGGCAACACTTTCACTTGATTTTAGATGACCCTACCACGGCAAACTAACGCATAGCACAGATTGGAACGCCTTGTCATGCACACGCTTATCCTCAATAAGAACGAGAATGCAAATTAGTGAATGTGAGCGCTAAGTTTTACTCTGAAAAAAAAAAAGGAAACGAATACATACTTCTGCGAGGCTGGTTTTGATAGTGCTGCCTGTTAACGTTTTCCTGTAACTATGATTAAGACAACTGCTATGCATCAGCTGCATGCCATCGTAAGGAATGCGCGGCCAAGGATACCGAATGACCACATATATCGCACTGACGTTTTCTGAGCTAATGGGAAAAAAAGTGAAAGCAGTGCACAAAGCTTTGTTGACGTTCTGTTAAACTTCACTCCCCTTTTGTTCGCCTTTCTGCGAAGGAGCTCTGTCAACTGGGGGCATTCTCTGTCTTTTTTCTTTTTTTTTTTTTTTATGAAAGGACTGTCACCGCTGCTTTACGTTGTCTACTTGTTTACCTAAAGATTATGCCGTCAAGAGTGACATGCGGGCAGGTTTTCTTGTTTGGAGCGCCGGGCAGGAATTCAAAAAGCGGTCGGAGCGTGCGAACTGGTGAACCGTGTTCCCAGAGCAGACGCTGCTCCCATTTTTTCTCTAGCAAGCACTTTTTTGCGCCGGTACTCCCAAATTAGGAGGAGCAGCTCTCCGACGCTGCCGCAGGCAGATGAAAGCCCTTGGATCTTGGCCTCGGATGCGCTTTTCGATGGAGGCGAAAAGCAAGGCGACCGTGTACCGTGCGATGTCAGTGCACGTTAAGGAACCCCAGGAGGTTAAAATTTCCGGAGCCTTCCACTACGGCGTCCTGAGTCACTTTTGGAACGTTAAGCCCTATAACCCAAACGAAGCGCTTGATGACTGCAGTTTAACACATAGTTGAAGAGATACTGAACTAGCGGCTGACAGCACAGTAGTGTTAGGCTGCACGATCCAGCGAACATAACACTTCTAAAGTAACTCTTATTAGCCTGCGCTTCTACTACACCCTACGATGTTTACGAGGCTGTGACTATAGTATGGAGCCCAAAGCCATGCTTTGATAAGACACCAGCGCTGCGAAGATCCGTACATGAATATCGGTTTGGTTTTCAGTTACGTATTTGACTCCACGCGAAACCGTCAGTCTTACGAGCCATTCCGCCATTACGCATCTTCTGATATGCTTTGTGACAACTATTTTCAACATTCACAGTCTACGTTTTTCACCTGATATAACGCACGGTAGTTACATAACACCTTCACCTTAAAGGAAGCGCAGACTGGCACTTGCAGTACAATGATGCGTGATGGGGTGGCTGCACTAAACTGCGATATTTTCCAGTGCCCCGTCCTTGCTCCGTTAATTAGACACTGTTCATTTACCCAGTGTGCTGCTTCCCTTGTCAGCAGAGAGAGAAAACGAATCATCTACGGCGCTTTAAAAACTGACGGAAGCTCAGTGACGGCACCCTCCTACGTTAGATCTTTGAAACACGTGAAATTTCTCCTTTTATTTTTGGCTCTCGCTAGTACAAGCGCAAAGTAATGATAAAGCGCATTCGCACTTCAACGGAAACTCCATTAGGCCTTCAATGTAACGAGCAAGCGCTAAGCACACGTATTATGACGGCACAGATGTCCACTTCTGAGCTAGGCTAAGATATCATTCTTCCCAGGGCACTTTTGAGACCATTACTGAGGCGTGGAAGGACATATTCGAACACAACGTGTCTGAAAGAAGATGGACTTCTTGTAGCCGTTCGAAGACATTCAGACAGAAGTGCGATTATGTATATCGGACGAACGACTGCAAGCAATTAGAGTCGGCCGCTTGTCGCGCTGCCGACAAAATAAAAAACGAAGCACGGAGAAAATCTAGCACAGCTCCGGTCGGAGAGGAACTGTAAGCGAGCTTGTCGGTACAGCGGTGAGAATGACCCTTCCTTTAATTCGTTTGTTTTTTCTCCTTCCATGCGCGAGCTGAAGGAATCGTTCCCCGAGAAACACTCGGACGAGCGTTGCTAAGCAGGCAATTAGTAAGCGCATCGAATTCGTAGACGGGTGCCCAAGTGATCACGAAGCTCTTTTTTCTCTCCCCCTTCTTTCTACCCTGTGCTCTTTGGAATCTTAGTTACATGGCCGCTTTTCTTTATCGAGCAATATAACGCTTTAATGAGGACCGTCGTAACTCTCCTCGACTACGGGCCGGTTCTGCTCAGCGCCCCCTGTAGTTAGACGATTCAAAGCGCGGCGCTCGCATTAAAGATTGCTCGAGCGAGACGGCATTTGTTTCCGTCAAATTAGAATGTCTCGGGGCTTTGCCAGATAATTGCGGTAGGAAGCCAAAGGTCCAACGTGAATGGCTATAGCTGCTGAATTTTAAGACACGGAAGTGGAATTGCGAGGACTCCTCTTTTAGAAGGTCATGTGCGGCCTTCTTCTGAAGCAGTTTTTGCTGTATTCTTGGCAGTCATCCCAATCCCAGTTCTACTATGCTTACATTACCGGCTATGTTTGCTCGGCATATATGCTCCAAGAATCATTACAAATTCCTTGTGTCTCATTCTGGAAATTATAATCAATTACGCTTATTAAATTATTCAATTCCCTTATTCAATTACATAATTTCTTGTAATACAACACCGAAAACAATAGTTGTTAAGCTAGCGCTACCCTTAAATAACAAACTGCATGAAGCGTTTAGAGGGTACAACGATGCGTTTAGCCTTTCTAGCTTATTATTTTGTGTAACAAAAAGCAATATAAATTTTATCATTGCACGAGTAGTTCTCAGTTCCTCCGTTTTACACACTTTTTTAGCTCGAGTTTATTTCATTTACAAAGTATTTCCATACCTTTAGTTTGGAGAAAAAGTCAGTTTCTCTGCAGCTGTGAATTGCCAACGTATGTATCTTCCAACAACTGCAAAAAAAAAAAAAAAAAAAAAAAAAATCGGGTATGATGCGACAGGAAGCTCACGGATAATGTTTTCTCACTTTTCTAATCTTTATTTGCTTTATATTGTTTTCCTTATAGCCTACCGGGCAATGATGTCACCAGTAATCTTGGATGCCGCCTCTTGAAACTTGACGAGTCCCTGTGCGCGTTCAGCGGAACTTGTTTGCATCGGTGCAACGCCGCGAGACTCGAGCTCCATTAAAAGAATAGCTCAGTAGCGTTTCACACACACGGGTGTTTTTACAATTTTTATTGTACAATTTTTCACTTTTTTACTTTTATACACCGATATTTAGCATAGGCAAATATTGACTTTCCATTTCGATCATTTTAACACATTTGCACCCTCCTCTATTTCCAATGTTTCATTTTCCATTTATATCAGTTAACTGATCAATTGTTCGGAATAAATGTTCATAATAAGCATTATCAAGCATTGTCTTTTCATTCTGAGCATTTTAAGACCATCGATTCCACGCGTTATAATGGAGTCCTGATCTGTTCAGGGAAAGCAAGGGGGCGCAAAACGGCAGTGAGTTTTCACTAGACGTCCGCAGTACAAGTAATGGCTACATAGTCATAGCGTCCTTGATATTTTGCTGGTGAAATAGCATATGAAATAGCAAGCGAACGGCTTTTCAAGCAGACAGAAATCACTTCTCATAGTCGGGTGTTTTCTGTGGCCATGAAAATTTTACGCCCGATCCTATGAGGCCATAGCTTCTTTCTGTTGCTATTATCGTCACCGCGAGGAATGGAAAGTACTTTCTCGCGTCTTCCGCACCGTTCCGGCAGCCGAAAGCTCAGCAGCCCGGTGCAGCCGCATGTCACGCGTGCGCTTCAAAATTTGGGTTCAGAGATGTAATTCTTGCGTTAGCTTAAGCATTAAGTACTTCATATACCCTCCTAAAAATGCAATAGAGGTGTGTGAAGTACGTTTTGCTTAACTAATCGGCCAATATCACGCTGACAAGCTCAGATCGCAGTGCATTCCAGCGGCGCAGCGAGCACCGCTGGACCCTTTGGGCGTAGCTTGACGGCGAAGGGATCACGTGCTGCCACCCGGCCTATCGGAGGGAGGGGCGGCTGGATCAAGAAATGTCGCTACCTTTAAAAAATAGAGGAGCCTTATCGGCTGTTGCTGCACAGTGCCATCTTACGGCCTTTCTTCGCGGTCATTTCTTTTTTACCTCACCTCGTTTTACAACCCCGAGGTTCTCAAAAGTTGGTTTCATCCTCTAAATTCTTGTAGTAGAGATATCTTGACGAGCGGCGAATAAATTCGCGCTATATTCGGACGTTGGTTTCGAATATAACGCAAAGTACGTACTAAAAAATGTGGTTTCTAGAAAAAAGGCTCGCGTTAAAATCGTACCAGTTCGGTAGATTTACACTACTAAAAACGCGAAAAAAAAATAGATTGGCAATAAAAGCGGATTCTCATTTAACATAACTTGTGGAGTCTTAGTGATTAGCACTGAGAGAAAGTTTTTATTCTGACAACGGTGATGTTTCAAATAGCAACAGGAGGAAGATGAAAAAGTGCATTTCAGAGCAGCATTATTCGCACTGTTGGAATCTGATTCATCCCAAGTTGTTTCACGAATTTATTTTGGACGTTTTTGTTTGATGACTTTTTATTGACTCATGTATACCTGTGTTCTTTTTTGTTGAATTTCGTTTTGAGCTACCTTCAATATTATCGTTTTTGTTTTTTTGTCACGCTTCCTCTTGTACTTGATTTTGTTTTAACTGCTCCCAGCCCCTCTGTAATGCAAAAGTCCTGAGGGTACAATAAATGAAATGAAATCTCTCTTACCATTACATCCCACTTGTAGCCTAAACAAAAAGAAAAGTTCCTTTTTTTTTTTTCTAGGAGCGAGTTTTTCTCATTGCCAACCATAAATGTTTGTACTATTTTAGAGGTGCAAACATGCCCGGGTCCCCTTCCTCAGGGCAGTCTTCCTCTTTTAGGGAGTATGTTATAAGTACCGCTTATTCCCAAGAAGGATCATTCCTTTTAGTGCGTCGTCACTGGACGTCTTTAGAAAATATCACTTGTCTCCTCTCCGCACTGTTGCATTAAGGATATGGATAAAATAGGCCAGCTAAAAATTCATACCAGTAGTAGGTTAGCGCTACTCTGAGTTCTCAACGTCATTAATCTTGATAGTTGTCAGTGGCTGCCGTCACTATATATCTTTTCTTTTTTTCTCTCTGCTGCATGTTCAACCATACTACCAATTCGTCATTGTTTAGCGCTTGAATAATGGCAACATAGTGCATATGTATCGCTTTGGTTGATTTTGTGTACCTATGTCCGCACCTATTTGAACTTTGTTTGTTTCATTGTATATGGTGCCCCTTTCCTGCAACGGCCTCAAATACGAGGCTAGCAGTATGTTTAAATAAAAAATAAATAAATTACTAGCGGGATGGTTCAATACTCGGGATGTTTACGCTAACACTTCAAGAAAATGACTAAAACTAGAAAATTCGAAATATAAAAAAATAATAATTTCTGGAACAGACTTTAAAAGGGGCTGTTTTTAATTCATTGGAACGATATAATTTAGTGCAAAACACACACCAAACAAAAGAACACACAGGACGCTGCCTGTTTTGCGCTAATGATATTGTTACAACGCACAAACTTTAAGCAACGACGGGATCAATTTACTGCAAAAAGGTTTTGTAAATATAGCTGGATAATTAAAGCTTATTGAGACAGGTACTGGTAGCGCAGACACACACGGACGGAAAGAAGGAGACAGACACAGAGCTGAGTGTCTATGAGAGAGAGAGAAAGAGAAAGAGATATTTTATTGACAACAGGAGATGTCTGCCTGGTGGTGAGCCTAGCATTCTACTATGCCACTAGCACCCGTCTCAAAGGATCACCGATTAGCTCAACAAAGGACTATTCAACCAAATCTCGCTCTTGAACTTTTCAGTTAACCCAATTGAGCTGTCAGTGCCAAAATGTAGTTCGAAGTCATAGGCAAGAGAATGCCCATTTCAGTCTTTGAAACAAAAAAGGCACCTTTTAAAAGCCTGAATGCCGACGAAATAGTGTTGTGAAATCCGCAACCGAGGATATTAGATGCAAAGGGAACTCGGTTGAAACGACACATCCGCTAATGAAGTGTAGCAGTGACTGCGACGTCCAGTTTAAACTGCAATTGCTAGCGGTCAAGAGCACTGTTTCACCCCGCCACTCTTTTGAAAGAAATGGTCCAACTGCGTGGTCATTATTTCTGAGAGCGAGGGTGGAAATGATGCCATGTCATAGTGGAGATCCTTGCAAAACGTAACACATGACTTCCTGTATGTCTCGCTCTCGACTTGGTTCAAAGAAAGAAAAAAGCCTAGCACTGTCAGGTTTTAGACAAAAAATAGCTGTTCTTCTTGTCTAAAACTTGGATGGCGGCTTCCGAATCGCCACTGACACTACCCACTTGACTGCGCCAGTTTAGACGTTAAACGTGCATTGTTGAGTACAAACTTCTACCATTGCTTCATCTTACTTACTTGAGCCCAACCTGAGTTAATCACCTGTGAGATTTACAACACTGTCATAGCGGCGAAAACAAGTTCTATACCTCGAATTCTCTGACGATGAGGTTCGGCTATTAGGTTTTGTTTCTCTTCCTATTCTTGTTTTCGATACTCGTCGCCGGATGCACTCCATTCCTAATTACAAAAGTTTGAACACAACCTTTGCTGCTTAATTGAAAGAAGGCGCAGAGAGAGAAATTAATCAAACTGAAATAAATCAGTCCGATCAATACCGAGAAACGTTTTTTCGTTGTTGATTCCATCCACCATCAACGAAGGCCGGCTGTTCCACATTTCAACGCCACGTGGATTCGAGTCAGACTCAGGCGAAGGTCCGCCTTTGAAATGGTTTAAACAAGCGTCACCTGCATTCGACGAACGCATTAAGACATCTTCCAGGTTCGGCGACGTCGGAAGTGGAGAGAGGCATTTCATTTGAAGCGACGCGGGTGAACGTATCGGGCAACGACAACTCGAGGATAACATCAGGGAAGGCACTACCTACTCCTTGCCAAGTCTCTCTCTCGTATTTAATTCGCGCACCATTGAAGGAGTGAACGAGTAATTTCTGCGCCAGAGTGGACGAGTAATGGCGGCCAGAACTCCAGGAGACGAGCGAGTTGTTTTCCGGCCGCTCTTCTAGGTGGCATGGTTTTGACACCACGGACTCGCAAGTTCTTCGCACATCGCCGAATATAGGAGCCAGCTTTTGGCACTGGTCGTATTCGGCAGTGCTGTTAGCGCTCCTGAGATAATTAAACATGCCCTCTCAGTCAAACGATACTCGTAGTAGGCACGCTGCGTTGAAAGCATGAGCGTGGCTTGCATCTGTGAATTCATTAAATACCCTGTGCGGCGTGTCATGTACCGGCACTAATGCTATTGTAGTGTGAATACTCCATAGTTTTGAATAGAGAATCAAGAATCAAAAAGTGCAAGTTAAAAATTATTCTAAACTAACCGGACATGCTCTCAAACAATGCTTTTCGAGCAATGGACAGGAAGTGCTATAACAACATGCTGTACTTTTCTCGGACAGCTGTTTCAAAACTTACTCAGATGTCATTAAACTACCCGGCATGATCGGTCTCCGAGGGGTGAGGAGTTTAGCTTACGACTACCGCCGCGAAGAGGCGCATTCGATTTGCGGTGTATGACCTGCAAGTTTGGGTGACGCGGCTGCGCAGGTTCAACAAAAACTGCTTCGATGCCTGACCTCAAAAGCCATGGCTCGTAGCCTTTCGACCCCGGTAGCTAGCCTCACGTGGAGCATTAAATTGCTCACTGTAATCATCCGTAGCAACACAACTATAACGCTGATAAGTGTCGAGCATTGAGGAACTCGTACTGACATATATATGAAAAAATCTGACAGTCACTGAATCCAAGAACTGTTGCCTTTTTCATATATATGACGATTATAAAGTATTAGTCAGTTTTAGTTGTGCAGTGCGCAACGGTCGTGGGTCGGAGCTAACTGCGGCGGTGGGTTTCGTCGATACCTCGCACCTCTCAACGAAAACATCATCGGCATCTTTCCTTGATAATAGGAGTTATAAAAATAACAAAAATAAGAGCGGTGACGCAGTATTTGGTCCGAAACGTGGAGGCCGTGATCATTCAGCGGTAATAAAGCGTCTCGAAACAGGCGCAATACAAACTGCGCTGGATTATGTTCAACGCCCAACTCAAGATTGTTGCGTAAGTAAAAATCCTTACGGACGTACAACTAGAGCTGTCTATCGATGCGTTATCATAAGGAGCCCAACAGTGAAGAAAATCCCTTCTCTGAGGCAGTGTTGCCTACACTACCTGCGACAGTATTGAAAAAATGCATGAAGGGGAAATACTCTTCTCCACTTGTATAATGGAAGTGGAGGGAGAAATCGGAGTATGACTAACACTGAAAGAACCCCCCAAAACTTCGATCAGTGAAATTACTTCGTAAAATTAGTAATGAATAAGAACGACTCAGCAAAGACGAAGGCGACTACGAATAACTAAGAAAAAAAGAGAATACGTGATTTTGGGCCGGTTTGTAGGGCTTAATATCCAAAAAAGAGGCTTAATCTGTGAGAGCTAAGGCTGAGGAAATTTCCAACACTTGAGATTCTGCGTTCACTAACAGCGCACTGTACACGAGCCCCTTGCTTATCGCCTCCATCGAAAAGCGGAAACCGCGGTTGGGATTTGCGAAACCGCAGCGCGGCAGAATGAAAGAGACTGAGAATGATTCCGCAAAGAGCGGAGAAAATATTCTCTGCAGTTTGAGTTAACAACTTTTAATGAGCGGAGAAATATTTTACAAGCAAATATGAGAAGATAGTAAAAGAGAAGCAATTAAAAGCAGATATGACCTGGTCCTAAGAAGTATAGTTATTGCAGTATAGTTACGTGGCCTCGTAATTCTTTTACGGACTTCGTATTGCGTATCTTTTAGTGGAGATCAGCGATATAACACCTGTACTCTTGTATGCCCTAACGGAACGCCGTCCTCAAGCGCTTTGCTGCTTCGCACAATTAGTCGCCTTGTACGAATATTTACGGTAAGTGGCGAATATTTGTAGATATAATTGAATGAGAGTCGATCTCCTTCTATAACTATACAGCGGCCGCTTTTCGATGGAGGCGAAAGGCAAGGCGCCCGTGTGCTGTGCGATGTCAGTGCACGTTAAAGAACCCCAGGTGGTCGAAATTTCCGGAGTCCTCCACTACGGCGTCTCTCATAGCCTGAGTCACTTTGGGACGTTAAACCCCACAAACCAAACCAAACCAATCGATTAGAATGTATTCCTTCTAACAACAGATATTTATACTTGAATGGGTAACAGACCACCACCATTCTCGTTCGATTTTGTTTCGAAGTGCTTTTCCAGAACACTGGACAAGCCCGGTACTACTATTCGCCGACCATGCTTAATTCTCTCCATAATAACAATAATAATTGGTTCACAGGAAGGAAAAGGCGTAGTATCTGTCACACTTGCTATGTGGACACCTGAACCCCGCCGTAAGGGAAGGGAGGAAGGTGGGAGTGAAAGTGGAAAGAGAGAAAGGGGAGCCGTAGTGGAGGGCTACGGAGTAATTTCGACCACCTGGCGACCTTTAACGTGCGCTGACATCGCACAGCACACGGACGCCACTTCGTTTCGCTTCCATCGAAACGCAGCCGCCGTGGTAGGGTTCGAACCCGAGAACTCCGGCCCAGTAGTCGGGCGTCTTACCACTGCACCACCCCGGCGGGGCATAATTCTCTCCGTATTACTTTTTTGTGTGTTAGCTTCGTTAAGCTTATCGAACAACTCATAGAGTTGCGCCATTTTTATTCTATGTGTGGCTTAGATGCTTTCGTATTTTCATCCTTCTTAATCAGGCCTTTCCTCTGCCTGAAGCACAATACGTATATTAGAATACGTGGTGGGCGTTCGCTGCGCACTTTGAAATCTTCCGCAGCAGACAACGGCAGCACACTAAACGCTCACCATGCTGTCCTCGGTATATGGCTCGTGAAGCCACCGGTGTGGAAAATCAGTTTACAATGTTTCAAGTTGCAAATAACGTCCTGTACTTGTTCCGCTATAACGAAGTCATAACGAAAAAAAAAAACAAAAAAAAAAACATCGGAGTGAGTTCGCCTTCATTGTAATGCAGTTTACCTCACTTCACTGCCAACACAAAAGCAAACATTAAAGTAGTGATCGAAGGGTTGATATGAAGTAGTATGTTTCAAAACGTAGAAACAATGAGACGGAGAAAGAAAACTACGAAAGAACTGAAAATTACTACACAAAACACAGTTTATCATTCTATAAATTCCATTCAGTACAGTGTTTATTTGGGCGATTTATTATTAATTTATTTAGCCCTAACACAAATGTTACAAAATATGAACAGAAAGCAACTCTTCAGACATATTTTGTCCATAATGTTTTTCTGTCTACGTCTCATCGTTTTTCCCGCTTCGATACAGTTACGGACAAGAAAAAAGCGGGCCTACTGGTAGGCCAACCTCGTGTAGCTCCTCGCTCTGCTTACACGCCGATCGACTAAGTATTGGATTGCTGGTCCTGGTTTCGTTTTTCCCCATTGCGCCTTTGCGTCTTTCGTTTCCTGTGGCTAACGCACGCGATGAGATTGGTAGTTTAAGGTAATGTCGACGCAGTCTCCCGGCCAAGGGAGCTCCCCTTGGTCTGCTTCCCTTCTGTATAATGATCTACCCTTGGAAGTTTTTCAGAGCTCCGGTGTCCGCAACATCCCTGTAGCGCTCGTTCCTAAGGATGGTGGCACCATTAAAATGAACAATCCAGGGACTCTTCGAGCTGCTCTCCAGGAAGCCACTTCTTTTTTTCGAAGGAATAGCTGAGATACGCCAATTTGGTCGCGGTGAAAGTCTGTGCCGTTTACCGGACATGACATGAGTAAAGGATCTACTAAACTGCTCTTCGTTTGCATCTCATCCTGTAATCAGTTTCATTCCTTCACACCTGGCTTGCACAAAAGGTCTGGTCCGAGGTGTAGATTCCTTCTTGAATCCAGAATAAACCCTTGACCATCTCTCCGCGGCTGGTGTTGTTGCTGTTTATCGCAGCAGCCGGGAGGTAAATAACATTCGAGTGCCAACAAAATCGGTAATCGCTACTTTTGCAGGTACTGTCTGCCCAT
Source organism: Amblyomma maculatum (assembly GCF_055883805.1). Classification (NCBI taxonomy): domain Eukaryota; kingdom Metazoa; phylum Arthropoda; class Arachnida; order Ixodida; family Ixodidae; genus Amblyomma; species Amblyomma maculatum. The sequence goes on along the minus strand of NC_139349.1, from coordinate 8,814,723 downwards.
CAGAGATTAAAGCGTGGCCTTTGATATTCCGTGTAGATCTTCTTCCATCAAAGCCTCTGCAGTGAAACAATTGCGGGAGTTATGGCCATACTGCTGGTGATTGAAAGTCCTCTTTGCGATGTTGTAAATGCGGCGATTCCCATAAGTCGAATTTATGCTCAGATCAAAATATCAAATTCTGTCTTTGTGGTGGAAGTCACTCTGCTAATTCTTTGGACTGCCCTTCTTGGGCTCAAGAAATGCAGATTCTTGACATAATAGACAGAAAATGTGCTGGTCGCGGCGTGAGGCAATACAAGAAATTAAAGAGAGAGCTCACGTGCATACAAATGTGTCAGCCAGATCTGGAGCCACTTTAGATTCCTCGCTGTCTAAAGCCATAGTAACTGCCGTGGAAGCGACCATGGCCAAAAAGATTGATAAGATTGTAACCACTGTTACAGAGTGCATGGCCAATGTTATGACAGAACAGATTACTCAGGCTGTACAAACTGCTAAGGTCTTTCCCACGATATATGTGCCTTCATCAACAGCGCAGCACTCCTTAGCTACAATGTCTCGTCGGATTAATAATCTCTTCCCGCTTCTCCTGTTCAAAATTTTGACATGAAAGGCGAGCCTCATAATGCACACATGGCGGAGGCAGATACGCGAATCCTAAAACGCAGTGGATCCCCGATGTCTAACTCGTCATCACCACGTCCTCAGGCAAAATCACAAAAGCAACAGCTTGGCGCTAAGCCAAAGGAAGCCATTTTGGGACAGGCTGGGACTCGGATGCAGACATACGCCGCGTGCGTTTCTGCAAGCGCCGCCGGCTGGCGATCCCCACTATCGGAGCAACGGTGGCGCCACCTTTAGGCCGATCTCGCGGCGAATAGCGAGGACCAAGAGGTGGTCTACGTGGACGCAACGGAAGATACGGTAAGCTCCCGTATGGTCCTGGCTGCAGCCGAATAACAAGCAGAGCAACTTACTTTCAGCTCGATAATCATGTTTGTGTTGTATGTTTTGGGAGTTCAATGGTCGGCGCTGTTTATCTTCGCGACTGCTTGGCCCCTCTTGCGTGAGCTGAGGGAAGATTTTGGAGAGAGTGTAAACCTCACTGCTTTGTACATGTTTTGTGTTTTTTATGCTGTAACATGCGTAGAAGAGGGGCATATTTGGCACAGTGATTGGCCAGCCCATTTTAAAAACCTTGCATGCTATTGGTTACAGAGTGACTAGTCACAGTCGTTGATTGGTCCAAGGAATAGACTGGAAATTTTGGTAACGCGAAGTAAGTAGCGTTTAGAATCGAGTTCGGACGATGGTCAAGTCCAGACGGGTTGTCTGAGGAGGGAGGCTGGGCTGACGGTGCTATCCAAAGACTCCGGCCTAAAGTGTAGCAGAAGGCCAAGGCCTCATTCTGCTAGCCTGTGACCTCCAATCGCCCACCCATTACAGTTTAGCCTTTTATGTCATTAGGTCGCACCTGACGACATTGTAAATTATGATGTAAATAAATGTGTACGATCCACAAGGAACGGTCTCATCTCCGCGCCGCAATGTGTCGCTGAGCCGCGGACACAGCGGTGGTCGCCAACGCTACTCTGTACGAGAGAAGAAGAAGAAGAAAACAAAGAAATACCTGCCGTAGTGAAGCTTTCGCTTCAAAAATAACTACCAATTCCACCACAAAGGCAGAAGAGGCAGCCATCCGGCTGCCTCTCTTCTACACATCTGCCACAAAAATTATCTCCGATTCCAAATCTGTCATTTTAAATTACGCCAACGGCTAGATATCCCGCACCGCTGCTCGCTTATTACGCTTCTGGTAGCCCCGGCACCCCATAAGCCTCATCTGGACACCAGCACATGCCGGCCTACCTGGCAACGAGGAGGCTAATTTCCTAGCCCGAGGTCTTATATTTCGGGCTAGAGGAATGAAGCCCTCTCTACAGGCCGGAGAGCGCCTGCTCTACTTCCGTGATATTCTTTCTTACTACCGGTACAAACGAAGGGAATATACACCCCTAGCCCCATCTCTCACCATAGCGCAGGCCGCATACTGGAGAAGCTTGCAGACTCGGACTGCTCCATACCCTACTATTCAACATGCCTGATACCCAGACCAGTTTTCCTCATCATGCAGAGTTTGCGGCAAATCAGGACTCTTCCTACACATCCTTCTTACATGCCCCACCTTTCCTCATCCCCCATCACTGAACGTCGCAGAATCTTACTGGGAGTTTCTTATGAAGAGCACTTCAAATGAAAACCAACGCAGGATCATCTCCAGTGCTATTAGGAGGATTGCTCTCCAATGACTTTCTTTTGCCTTATAAGGGTGTCTCCCATGTTTTAAGGGAGCACCCAAGTGCCATGCAGTGGGCTTCACCCTCACTATTGGTACAAATAGGAATACAAATATATGTTTCTACCACCACCACCACCACGGTCGGCCTTTTTTACTGCGGAGTGCCAGAGCATTCTCTGATTTTTCTCACCAGGCTTTCCCTCCCCGCTTCAATGCTTGTAGCCAAAACGTATTCCTGCTTCTTCGCTTGATTATCTTTCTCTGGATGCCGTTTCAATTCGTCGTGCCGAAGCGTCCTCTCCTTGCTTTGTTCGCTTATATATCTGAGCCGCTTCAATTGGTGACCTTTGGCGAGTTCTGACACACGACTGCGCATGCCACACACACACACGCGCACAAAACAGTTCTTAGTTTCCATTCTTCATGCTCCTTAATAAATGTGTCGTCAGTTAGGCGGATGTCACGTCATAGCCGATAACTGAGGTTTATGATGAAGGGCAGAAAGTACCACCGAACGCAAGCCATTCTTCTTTTTTTATTCTCATTCTTCGGACATTCCCTTTCCGAAGGGCAGAAAGTACCACCAAACGCATGCCCTTCTAATTTTTTTTATTCTCATTCTTCGGACATTCCCTTTCGAACAGTAAGCGCGGTCATTAACCCCTGCTATTTGTCCAGAGATTCGCATCCTCCAAGGGCTCTCTACTATTGGGTTCTTTCTTTGTTCTCTTCGTCGTTTGGTGCGACGCCCAAACGAGCAGGGACACAACGTCTATGAAGCGCCTCTTCCCGCCCTCCCACTCAACCTCCACCGCCGCTCATTTTCTTCTCTTGCTCGTCTTTCCAGTGCGGCAGCGAGGAAGCGATTATCAAGAGCTGAATGTCTTGAAGAACGAGGATAACACTTCTCTGTCACCGTGTACCCGCCGCGATACCGGGATGACACTCAAGCTTGTTGGAGGGGGAGGAATGCGTTGAGAGGTGGGGGTTGCCGCGCGGAGCGTTTACAAGCGATTAAGCCGTCACTGGCTTCGTTCATCCCTCGTCAGCGCGCAGTTCCGTCGCCGAAATGTACGATTCGCGAACGAGGACGGGTCAGCTGAGCGAGCACCATCAGCAGAGGCGAGTGCGCCTTATTTATAGGCCGTAGCTCGCGGCTCAGAGTTATTCATCCCGGCTCTTCCTTTTGCGCTTTCTCTGCGCCGCTGGAGAGATGGAGAAGGGAAGAAAGAAGCAAGTGAGAGAAAGAGAGAGTACGAAATGAGTAAAACCGAAAGAAGCGTGTCGGCCTTTATTTCTAGTTCACTTACGAATGAACTCACTCAGTTTCTTCGTAGAACGCCCGCGACACGTTTTGGCGTTCCCTTTTTTTTTTTTATTTTTTACATCGCTCTATATAAACGTACTCTGCTTCTGCCTCCTGTAATCCTCCTTCGTCGTTACCCACTCTTTCTTCCCCTCTTCAGTTTTCAACCATGACATATTCACGTTCACTTATCTCGCTCCCACCGCTACACCCTCTCAGCGATTCCCACGCTCTTACTCTTGCTAATTTTTTTTTTCGCACCTGGCTCGCAAACACCCCTGTTGAAGGAGGCTTGCGCTGGCGCCAACATCTGCTTCTTAAAGTGCGGTCTTAACCTCCGCTGTTCAGTGGCGAGCAAGGTTAGCTACAACGGCAAAACAAGGAATAATTGTTGGGGGTTAAAGTATGGATTGAATTTACTAATACGAGCGAAAGCTGTAGTAGCCGTGATATCAGCGGTTTTCTTTTTTGCTCTCTCTATTTTATAAATACAGGAATGGGAAGCCGCAGTATCTGCTACTCTTTTTGCGGACGCTTGAACTGCGCCGTAAGGGAAGGGGGGAAGATGGTAGTGAAAGCGGAAGGAGAGAAAGAGGGGCCGTAATAGAGGGATTCGGAGTAATTTCGACCACCTGGTGATGTTTAACGTGCACTGACATCGCATAGCACACGGACGCCTCCCTTCATCGAAACGCAGCCTCCAGCGGTCGCATTCGAATCTGAGTATTCCGGAACAGTAGTCGGACGTCTTAACCACTGCGCCACAACAAAAAAAAAACAAAAAAAAAAAAAGGGGGGGGGGGGAGAGACACCCGTACCGCGCCGTAAAGGAAGAGAGGAAGGTGGGAAAGAAAGTGGATAGAGAAATAGAGAAGCCGTAGTTGGGGGCTATGGAGTAATTTCGACTACCTCGGGATATCAAGTTTGTCCTCCTGCTCCTCGAGGGTGAAATGAAGGTGAAATGGAAGCCCACGCTGACCTTGACCCGCAGTGGCATAGTGAAGCTTTCACTTCATGTTTTTAGCTGTCACTGTAGCGCATGCGCGTCCTTTCTGATTCCATAAATCCAGGGTTTTCCCGTCACTGTGAGAATTTCTTTCAGTGCATGTGCGTGTGCGTGATCTGCAAAACAAACTGCCCCATACGAACGTCGGCAAGAGGCGAGCCCGTAAGAATCGACCTGCGTCCCCACCGCAAAGACGTACAGCACTGGGAGGATCCTGAAGTCGTACTTCACAATGATCCTTTTATTTTGTGTTCCTTTCTTTGTTTTCTACGTGCTCTTATGAAATGTTAACATTTAAAAGGGCTGGAGGGACGTGCATTCAAATGTGAAAGTTAAACCAGCATTACTGAATTTAGTCATGGCGATCGATGTTAATGGTCTAGACTGCATTTACCGGCGCCATGAAGGTCATAGACTGACCAATGGAGGAAAAGCATAAACAAGGAAAGAATTTAAGAATTTCTTCTACACGTGGCATACGTCTGTGGTCCCTGCTCCCCCCCTTCCCCCTACGTCAATTATCTGGGAGAGGTCACTTGTTTAGGCATAACAATACATTCTGTGGTCTTTGGTCTAGATCTCCACTTGAACCTATCAGTTTAGGGCTTCATATAAACACGTATGCGAGAAGATCAGCATGACAAACAGCCAGTCGACGTTTGCCCGTGCTATGCAAACCTAATTGCATTAGTATATCATCATCCTCTATTGATATGAATTTAATTTTATGGCGGTCTAAAGAGCACTTTTTCTGCTAAGTTAAATTTAGCATATCCAAAAATGAAACTCTATCCCAACAAACATGTTCAACTGTCTCCGGCTTTCTACATAAAATACAGCTGACACCCCCTGTTACAAAGACGCCATTTTTCGCAGTCCATGTCTTCACGAGTGGAATCCCTATATGCAATTTCAAAGAATAACGTTTTCACAGCAAGGCCGTGAAGGTATATCCGTTTTACTCGCTTCAACATATTTTTGTTTCATGGATGCGCTCAAGCTTCGCATAAGGGAGTATCATAATTGTCCGCTGCTTAAGAAACTGGGCCGCGCCGATCAAATTCAAGAGATACAGAGGACACAAACAATCCCGGACGAATATCGCCACACACTAAAAGTAACGCCCATACTCAGGAACATGGATCCCAACCTACACAAAGCACGCAGAGGGGCAAGGGCTGAATACCTACAAAAGACATTAGCACCCAGAGAAACGACGGTATACGTGGACGCAGCCACATACACCAGAACAGCGGGGCAGCACAACAGCAATGTGGTAACAACAGTGAATGACTCGACGCTACGCGAGATCACCAGCGCATCACTACAAGACTGTACGATAGTCGAGGCTGAGGAAGCGGTTGTTGCTCTAGCGGCAGCGGAGGGCTATCGATCTAAACGGTCTCTAACAATCCTTACATACTCACAAACAGCATGCCGCAACTATCTTCGCGGCAGAATCGGGCACACAGCGCTCCGCATACTCCGCTCTGGGGGCCACATAACACGACAACCAAACGAAGAACCAATTAAGCATACGATAGTATGGACGCCGGCACACGCGGAAGTAACAGGGAACCAAGAGGCGGACAGGATAGCTCAAGAGTACACTTATTACCGAGCATCCAACGTAGGCGACCTCGAGGGGAACGAACCTGTACCACAAGATTATTCGGCGACACTAAACCATTACAAGAGCTGCAGAAAGTGGTACCCACCATCACACAACTGCCTTAGCAGAGAGGACTCAGTCGCGTGAAGGCAAATACAAACGGACTCGTACCCAAACCTACACGTACTCAACAAAATGTATCCCACACAGTACACTGACAAATGCCCTTGGTGCCAAGAACCACCCACTCTGTACCATATAACGTGGGCATGCCAGAGGATAAGCGTGGTACCCGTTATAAGAAACCCGAGTGCGGAACAATGGGAGGGAGTGCTCTCCAGCGATCGCCCAGTCGACCAAGAAAGTCTGATTCGGCGAGCACAACTGGCAGCAGCATCCAGCGGAGCCCTGGACTAAGGGACCTTTGTCTTAGAAGATGGACGAAGCCATCTGAAAACCGCAGAAGACAAGCCAATCTAGAGCTAAATAAAGTTTTTCACTCACTCACTCACTCACTCACTCACTCACTCACTCACTCACTCACTCACTCACTCACTCACTCACTCACTCACTCACTCACTCACTCACTCACTCACTCACTCACTCACTCACTCACTCACTCACTCACTCACTCACTCACTCACACTCGGCAACCCAATGCGGCATGATACAGCAAAGGTTTCCTCCTGCGCGCTGCCCTTCCATGCGGCTGGGTTTATCTTGTCATTTATGCATGAACACGACTACTTATTCATCTGGAGCTGTCTCTGTGCGGCTATTATAGGCTCTCTTATAAGTACCTGACGCTGTGGAGAGTTGGCACTCCTCAGCAATCGTTAACTGCGGTAAGAAGGTTTCTTCAGTCCAGTGTTGATGTTGTTCAATTTACTCTTTCTGGATGGCACCGGGTGTGTATGTGCACACGCTCCTTTTTACGGTTGCACGCTGCGCAGTGAGAGATGCGCGTATGCGCAACCTAAGCTGTCCACTGTAGCACAACGTACCATAACATAAACAAGTTTTAGCACTGCATTGGGGTAAACACGGCAACTGCGGCAACTGCTATCGCACGGCAGATGTGGCAAGCATGGAAACGGTAGCCACGACTGCGTGCACGTTAGCCTAATTGCCGTACGGCTGTCCGGTAATCTACCAACGTGACGTTGAACAACCTATAGCATTTCCTGAAATAAGCCCGGCCACGTACAACGTAACTGAACAAAAAAATGTAAAGTAAGTAATGCAACGTCATCATCATCAGCCTGACTGTACCCACTACAGGGCGAAGGCCTCTCCCATATTTCTAAACTTAACCCGGTTCTGGGCTAGCTGCATACACTTGACCCCCGCGAACTTCTTAACCTCATCCGCCCACCGAACTTTCTGCCGCCCCCTGCTACGCTTTCCTTCCCTTGGAATCCAGTTTGTTACCCTAAGCGACCATCGGTTATCCTCTCTTCGCACTACATGTTCTGCCTATGCCCATTTCTTCTTCTTAATTTCCACTAGAATGTCGGTAACTTGAGTTATTTCTTTGACCCAGTCTTCACGCTTCCTATCTCTTAATGTTACCCCTACCGTTTTTCGTTCCATAGCCCTCTGGGTTGTCCTCAACTTAAGTAGAACTCTCTTGGTTAGCCTCCACGTTTCAGCCCCATAGGTGAGTACAGGTAAGATGCAACTGTTGTATAATTTCCTCTTGGGTGATACTGGTAAGCTGCTAGTCATAATCTGCGAGTGCTTGCCAAATGCGCTCCATCCCAATCTTATTCTTGTTATTTCCTTTTCATGGTCCGGATCTGCGGATAGTATACCTGTCCTAATTATAGACATATTCGCCTGCTACTTTCAGTACTTCGCTACCTAATGTAAACTGCTGTTCCTTCCCGAGGCTGTTGAACATTACCTTAGTCTTCTGCATATTGATTTTCAAGCCTACCTTTCTGATTTTCCTGTCTAGGTCATCAATCATTATTTGCAGTTCATCCCCCGAGTTGCTTAGCAAGGCAATGTCATCAGCAAATCGCAGATTACTGAGGTATTCTCCATCTACCCTTATCTCTAATTGCTCCCATTCCAAGTCTTTGAATAATTCCTCTAAGCAAGCTGTGAATAGTACTGGGGAGATTGTGTCTCCTTGCCTAACACCTTTCTTTATGGGAATTTTGTTACTTTCTTTATGCAGAACTATGGTTGCTGTGCAGCCACTATATATATCTTCCAGCACTTTCACGTATGGCTCGTCTACTCCCTGATTTCGCAATGCCTGCATCACCGCCGAGGTTTCAACTGAGTTAAATGCTTTTTCGTAATCGATGAATGCTATGTATAGAGGCTGGTTATATTCCGAGCATTTTTCTATAACCTGATTGATGGTGTGGATATGATCGATAGTAGAGTACCGTTTCCGAAAACCTGCTTGATCCTTTGCTTAATTGCAGTCTAAGGTTGTCCTGATTCTATTAGTGATTATCTTAGTAAATACCTTATACGTAACAGACAGTAAGGTGATTGGTCTATAATTTTTAAGGTCCTTAGCGTCCCCTTTCTTATGAATGAGGATAATGTTTGCATTCTTCCAGGGTTCCGGTACCATCGATGACACCATGCACTGCGTATACAGGGTGGCCAATTTTTCTAGCACGATATCACCCCCCCCCCCCCCCCCCCCGTCCTTCAGCAAATCTGTAGTTATCTGATCCTATCCAGCTGATTTCCCCCTTTTCATAGTTTCTAATGCTTTCTTGACCTCGTCCTTCGTCACTGGCGGAACGTCGAACTGTTTTTCCCTACCTCCAATCTCATTGCGGTCCTGACTACTTTGGCTATTGTAGAGATCTGTATAGAACTCCTCGGCTACTTTAACTATCTTGTCCATATTCGTGATGACGTTGCCCGCCTTGTCCCTTATCGCATACATCTGGTTTTTTCCTATGCCCAATTTCTTCTTTACCGCTTTAAGGCTTCTCCCGTTCTTTACAGCATGCTCAATTTTCTCCATGTTATACTTCCTTATATCGGCCACATTGCACTTATTGATTAGCTTTGATATCTCGGCCAACTCGACCTGGTCTGTTGGATTAGAAGCTTTCATACTCTGGCGTTTCTTAATCAAATCTTTCGTCTCCTTAGACAGCTTACCGGTATCCTCTCTAACTACCCTACCATCTACTTCTACGTAACGTAACGAAATATAGCCTACCCACCATTTAGCTCAGTTGTTAGGCTGCTCGACTACTGAAGGACGCGGAATCAAATTCTGGGCACGGCGGCCGGTTTTCAAAGGAGGCGAAAAGCAAGGCGCTCGTGTACCGTGCAATGCAAGTGCATGATAAAGAACTTAGGTGGTCGATATTTCCGGACTACTCCGCACTACAGCGCGTCGCACTGCATAAGTCCCTTTGGGACTGTAAACCCTATAAAAGAACTAAACTATAGCCAACATGTCCCAGTAGAAACATTTAGCAAAACAGAAATATAGGTAGACATGTACTAGTTTATCGGACACCTGCTGCGCACGCGCACGTTTTCACCCCAGTTCCTTCGACGGCGCCCTCTATTTTTTTTAATTTTTGGTCACGTGAAGAAACAAAAAAGGAAACTTCTTCTCCCTGTACTTCAACTTTTGTACAGTGTAGCAGGAACGTACGCCTCGCATTTGTGACAGCTGCTAGCCCGGCGTTTAGGGCTCCTTTCTGGGGTAAAATGGACCCATTAATCCTGCTTCGTGACCCTATCAATTTTTCTACAGGCTCGTTTTGTGTGCGCTCCCGCTGTGCCCACATGGAAGAGGCACTAATGGACACATCAGCTCGTCCTGCAAAAAGCGCTAGAGGAATTTAAAAGGAATAAAATTCGTTGCAATGCGAAAAGAAAGAGACTACACAAATATAGGGTCCGGTGTTTGCCGAACAGGAAACTAGAGCGGACGGGCTTGTACCTGTGAGAGCTAAACTACGACGCTGATGGATCCTCTAAATTTTTAAAGGCAGTCTTGTTAATTTTCAAAGGCCCGCGCTCCGTCGACTTTTCTGTTTGGCTCCCAGCAGCATGAGTCTGTGGCGTTCTTCATCTTTCACATCCCTCAAGTCGCGCTGTATTAGCGAGGCCGCAGGAGGAACAAAAAGGTTCAAGTTTGCGCGGTGCACTCTGGTTTCTTGCCGCATTGATGAAATCAATTCGCTTTCAAGCAGCACAAACACGTGTCTTTTATTTGAACGTCACCGCCCTGGTGTACCAATATATCCGTCGACACCGGATAGCCGCGCCTTAGGTTCGAAGTGCGCGAGAAAAAAAGGAAAATCAGGTTTTAGGGCGAAGGCTCAGCGAAAATGAAGTGCCCATTCATGCGCGAGTTTTTACATCGGAAGCAGCATGTACCCTGCGCCAACGCGAATATTTGGTGTGCAGTAGTCGGTTTGTTTAGGGTGCGCACGAGCCGCTTTTAAGGTCCTCTTTATGTAGACCATTCGACTCTTAGCCGAGACGTGCTCTTGCTCTACGAACTTCCCTATACCCCGAGGCGTCTTTTGATGGGATCGCGGGTTTCCCGTCGCATGTTCGATTACTTTTTGAGGACTGCAGTACATGCCCCGCTCATGAGTGAGGCTGCACGGAAAGGATGAATAGAGTCTGCGGTATTTTGTTTTTTACAAAATCTTCACTTAAGATCCTGAAACCGCTTTTGAAGCATTAAGAGTTCCATGCTGTTGTTTATTGCCTGCATTTTTTACTAATTTTTATCGCTGTTGGTGGGATCTTGTATCTACTGAGCAAAGCAACGCTTCTCTCCGACCATAAGTTCTGAGCTATCCTTCCTTCCCCACCCCTCCGTCATCTTTCCAAAAGGAATGGAGTGAACGGGTATTAGTTTAACCGCACGTATAGCCGCCGTAAAGTTTGACTTTGAATTCGGCAGTGACACGTGCTCATACGATACACCTCCTTCCATTGCCCCTTCCCCGCCCCCTGGCAAGACACGTACGTGCTGCTAGTGGGATAGGGTGTTGTCTTCAGTGCAAATCCGAGATATGGGGCACAGATGAAGGCAACAGATCAGCTTAATTTAGGTAGCACTGTATAGGGAGGTGACGTTTTCCCATACAAATCGTTATGATCTTCGTTCAGCGCCAGTATTTCTGTCCTCATTTAGGATTTTTAAATTTGACGTAGAAACGCAGTGAAGGAATGCGCTGAAGTCATGGGAACAAGTTAAGTATCGAGAGGTGTCTTCCGATCAGAAATTCAGTCGATGGTAAAGACCTAACGGCAGTGCAATGCAAGGTTTTTACTGACCCGCCAGCATCCTCACAAGTGCCGATAGATAGTGCGCTTGAACCACACCCCATTTTCCTTATCTCCCGCCCTTCTTCCTCGCTTTCTCCAATTCTATTCCCCTCCAGCGCTGCATCATTTGCTAATGCAACCGCAACGTCTGGGAGATTGTACACAGAGCAACAACGACGAGGCCGTGTCTCGTTTTACGATTGCCAGAGCTGAAGGCATCATAAAGGAAGAGAGGCGCGCGTGGTATTAACTCCTCCAACCACATACACCAGCTAGGGGAGGAATGGGAAATGATGGGGAATACTCGAATAGAAGAGAGAACGGGGAAAGTTGGGTGGCAGCACCGACCATGCTACTGCCGTGCCCCGCTGCAATTAACAATTCTCGTGCCGTGCGCGAGAGCATCAAACAAAACAGTGTACATCTCTCCGCTCCGCTCCCCCCCCCCCTCCCCCCCTTCCCCTCTACTTCAGCCTTTCTTTTAAGCTCTGGATTGAGGGAACATTCTGCGGCGTGCATTCGTTCGCTCCGGCCCATGAGTAAGCGCTATTCCCCGTGATTGGATTGCGATCCGGCCGTATTCTCGCAATTGCTGCGGCCTAATCCGGCTGCCATTGGTGTGCGCGTCGGTTGGTTGCTGCCACTGCTGGTGGCGACGGCGGACTACTTGCGGTCCTGCTGTATCTTATGCTATGCTTGGATGCGGTGCAGTTTTAACAAGCAGACCTCAGGCGCGCGCTCGCACGCGTTCCGTGCTGTGTAGCTGGCTTGCGAGATCGGGCACGGCGTTCGTTGCGAAAGTAATCAAACACGTTTATTACCCACTCCTCGCGCTGCAACGATGGGCGACAGGGACAGAGTTGAAGCCCTGAGTTCGAGTGTGAGGCTCCCTGCGTCAGTGCTTTCCCCAGCCCGGACCCACACCCATCGCCCTTCAAGGCGACCCTCAAGGGCCCTTTATTACTTTTAGGGGGAGAGAGGCATGCACGATTTCAGCAAAGCCACAACATATCAGGTCCCAAGTGGAACATAAGAAGGAACCATTCTTGCGTATTATATTTTTGTTCCTGCTCTCTCCCTACGTCTCCTTTTGTAAAAGGGCTGTGCACGCTCTCCCAACAAACTTAAACACGCTTAAAAAAAATAAAAGGAAACGAATGTTGTGGGCTCAACAGAACGCCGCGGATAAACGGGTTGGTACTTGAAAAAACAATCGAACCACGGTCCTTCCGTCCACAGCGCTGAGGGTAATTTGTAATACATGCGTGCTCAGGCTATTCTTTTTTATTGATTGATTGATTTCCAGCTCGTGTATCGGAGCAGAGGCGTAAATAAAGCAATGGATTTATGTAGCAGTGTTCGCCACATAATGGTTTCTTTTGAGCTTTTAGGCAATGCGAATTTTTTTGCCAGTTAAAGGCCACAGTTTGTTGAAATAGATGTGGTGCTATAGAGGCCGGCTTCTCTAGTGGCCAGTTCGCTGCCAGCGTGGATTTCGCCACGGCTTGCTCATCGCAAAACGAAGTCGTTCCTTAGTTCACTGGCTGCTTTGAATTTTATGCACATTGGACACAAATTTACATGAAACTTTTTGAACTCAATAGGGCCCCATTCGGGCTTAGTTTGAATAAACTAAGCAGCTCAATTGGTGAGGCGTATATATAAAGTCGAGTGTTGGCACAAGTGGCACTTGTTTATCTGATATTCTAGAAGAAAACGACAGACACAAACCCATAAATCTGATTGTCTGCTGCAGTGGAATAAGAAAAACAAAATGAGGGGAGACCTAAACATCGTCTCTAAGGGTATGATGCGATAGCATTACTGGCTTCAATAATCCCACCTGCCCAGGATGACTGTACCGTAAGCGGATATCTTGTCCTAATAATGCTTTCTCCTCTTCGTCGTGACAGGCACGATGGCGTATAGGGTAGCCGCGGCAAGGAATCAGGTGAGAAGGCGACATTTGGAAGCCTGTGGAAGACACGTGCTGCATATTTTGCGAGGCACTTTGTGTCACCAAATATGTGCGTAATCTCCCTTTAACTCCGGCAGACCTCTGTTACTTTCTCTTTGCGGTGGGTAAACACCTGTGTATAGGACAAGCTGTGTAAGCGTAGAGCTGGTTTGATTGCGAAAAAATGGGAGAGGCCGTAGTCTTTAATAAAGGTTATTAATCCAGTGGATGGTTACTATGGTGATTGTGATGATGACACACACGACAGTTTATGATGTCTGTTTATAGAAGAAAAGTGCGGTAGCTACGAATTGCATTCAATGCGCTCCAAAACTGGGCGCGACGAAAAGGACCCAATTAACCAAAACAACACAAGAATAAATACCGGTTAAAGAACCGTAGCAATATGCGCGTAGAAAAAAATATAAAAATGAAACAATGCTGCCCGCGCTTCTTGAACACGAACACTGTAAGCCACCTGGCAAACACGAAACATACGCGCGCAAGTTTTTCGTTGGAGTACATAGAAAAAATATCTGAGCAAGAGTGTAAATCAAATCAGACGCTGACATGACGACAATATTTATGAAGAAAAGGAAGCTTCACCCCAGAAATAACATAACTGCTGGACACTATTAAATCGTTCTGCGATAAATCATTCGCATAACGAGTACGTAGCGGCGTGTGCACTAGCGTGTCTGCGATTTTGATTAGCGATCTACCACCATGCAGCTAAGTATATATACACATAAATATATCGTTAATGTACGGATGAATACTCACCCGTACAGGCTAGTCGAGTGAATGAGCTTTGCTAACGACAATTGTTATTTTAGAAACTGTTTTGAGCTTTCTCATTCTGCAAGCCGTAGGTCAAAAAGCGTGCGTGATTACAACCTTCCTTAGAGCCAGCCCCTTCATTTCGCTCTTTCCAATTTTCGAGCCTGCTCCAGAATCCTCCATAAAGCGTTGATTCGTATACGGAAACCTCCCGAAGCCTTTCACTTTCTCTAAGCTCTTCGCCCCGTCCCCTCCCTAACGTTTTCCCGAAACGCTGCAATCCTCACTCTGAAACTCTTGCCCCCCCTCCCCCCCCCCCCCTTTTTTTTTTTTCATTTCTGCAAACGCAGTACGAGACCTCTTTTGATATACTCTCCAGAAGTAGATACGATAGGTTGTCAGCCTGCCCAAACTTCGTCTTCGTGACTAAATAAATTCTAGACACAGGAAAAAGGACACCCTGGCTGGTTTGCTGACTGCGAAGGACAACGCTCTATAATGACCTTAAGCACGAAATGCATGCTGCGTAACGTCCACCCGCTAAGTTCACGATGACCAAGGCAATCGCTGTTATTCGGCTGGAAAACGAAGAGCGAAAAACATGTCAGTCCGGAGCCGGTGTATGCCTTACCATGTGAGTGCAGAAAATGTGAGTCTGAAAACCCCATATAAATTTTTTTTTCCGTCCTTGTATTATTCGTTCTCGTGAAAAAGAGTATTCGTTTGTTTAGCGAACACACAACGTTACTTGTTTCCTTTCAATATGAAATAACTTTTTCCGGTTATCAGAGATTCGTTCCTTAATTTTTTAGCCGTACTGGACCTAATCAAATGTCGGCGAATCACACTCGGTAACTTGCCCTTCTTCATCACCCTCTAGTAACGCCGCAGCACGTATATGTCATCTAGCTACCGATTAATAAAAAAAAAAAGAAAAAAAAAACGAAAGCAGTTCCCCGCTTCGACTGCCTGAAAGATGACACCATGCTCTCGAAAGCACGCTTACATACAGCTCCTAATGCGTAGCCTCATCTACGTTGGCAATCTAATAACATTTCCCGGAACACCACGCCACGGGAGACCCAGATATCTTCCGGTAGGAATAACAGGCCGCCCCCGCTCCTAAACAAACAAACAAACAAAACTAGAGAACACCCTACGCAGCCAGCTCATTAGAGACGAAGACTGCCGCTTGTACTCTGCGGCGTGACTGGCCGCCTGCACTGGGCCGCCATCATATACCTGCGCAAAAGCGACACCATGCGCTCGGCCGCTGATGAAAGCAGCGCACCGCAAAACGTCCCGGTTGTTGACACTTTGACAGCGTGGCTGTGTCGTCGCCGCTTGCATCGGGAAGGGAAAGTATAATTGAGTTTGCTCCTGCGGAAAGCAGGGCCGCCTGAAGCACCTGCGCTTCAGCGGCCTCCCTGTGTGGCCTGCCTCAGCTCTCGCTATTTCACTCCTGGAGCAGGCTTCCGCTACCTGCTCGCTTTATCCAGTTTGCGCAAAGAACGCCTACTTGAACTTTGAGCTACTTATAAACAAACGCGCGCAGGTGGCACGTACACAGCGGTTGATGCACATTAAGCCGGGGATGGCCACCAGTTGTGTTGCTTGTACACAAAACGCACTGTCTGATAGCTAGCTTAACCTGGCTATAATTCGATGCCCTGACTCTTTAGGAAACAAAAGCTATTCAGCGGCGCAACCTTGTCGCACAGGAGCAGCAGGAAGCTAAATGCTCGAAAAATGGTGAGCAGTACGCTTCCACTAAGTTTTCGTCTTCAAACAACCCTTGTTCCCGGCGCTTTTTCAATGGGCCGACACTTAACTTAAAAGTATCAATGAAGAGAAGAAAAAAAGGAAACAAATGAAAATAAGAGCTCAACTGGAATTTCGCGCGCACTTGCTGGCTTTGTAACAGAATGTTACGCGTGTAGACTAAGGGCCAAATTTTGAAACGCTCCGTACCTGAGTGCGGAAGCCTCAACAGCTGCTCCCCTTCCCTCAGTCAAGTTTCAAACATGCTTTACTGAGGAGCGCTTAGGGAGGCCTCCTTTGGCACGCCCTTTCCCCTAGATAGGCACTCCGCCACCTTCATGCTCCCTTTCATCGCTCCTTCAGCGGAACGCACGCTTCCCTGCAAAACAACTCGCTTTGCGCTAGGCGTCTCTGGCGGCTCGGGCGACGCTCACTGCGAGTGGAAAAGCGCGCAGAGCGAACATTCGGTGCTGCTCCGGTAGAGCCCCTCCATTGCAAACAGTTGCATGTTGCCAGGCTAACGATGTTTCTTTGTCAAGCCAAGCACAGTTTGAAAAACAAAACGTGTCAGATAGAAAACGAGAGCACGTAGGAGCGCATCTCAAAAGAAACACAACGTTATAAATGTGTACTTGCATTTAAAGCGAAAGCCTTCAATGGCTAATACTCTTCTTCGCAAGATTCCTCGGGAGACTGCGAGATTGTGACGTCATCACCTGGTAACATCATCGGCCAGTCTACCTCGAGGAATATAGTTACAAATAAATAAATAAATCTTGTCTGAAGATAAAGCGCACAGGAAGACACACACAAGAGAAGAAGACACAGTCTTCCTGTGCGCTTTATCTTCAGTCAAGTTGCAATGTACCATCTAGCCCAACTTCAAGTTTTGTTAAATCTTGTCTTTATTGGGAAGCAAACCTTCATACCATGGACCTGCAGCCTAGCACTTTTACCAACTGCGCCACGCCCGGGATCGTGAAACGCACATCATAATTTATTCGTGCCTACCGCGAAGATGACAGTAGCGATTGCGATGATGCTGCAATTAGTGATAATGACAATGATGACATTAGCAATGATAATGACGGGGTATTCAGGTGACAATGGCAAATGGAACATATTTTAGGCACCGTGTGCCCAGCAACGCTTAGGCTTTCGCATTTCTGCAGTGCAGATTCCACAGTGGTCTCGCCATTATGCTTCAAACATTAGGCGCAGTTCCTCGACACCAGATAAATGCGGCTGCTCGGAGTGCCTCCTTAGCTAAAGAGACGATAAGGATGGTTCGAAAATTAGACGCCTCTCTTAAACGCCTCATTGAGATCAGGAAGAATGCAGGGCTACTCGTAGAAGGCAAGGAAATAGAGTAAGCCATGGAGCGTTCTGAAATTTGGCCCTAATACACATATAGTATACGAAAGATTTGTAATGTTGCAGGGAATCTGATCTCTGCAGGGAGGTCTGTTCTGCACGACTCAGCGGCAAAACAGAGGAGGCAAGTGGCATTCACTGGTGTAAAAATGCGCAAAATGTTTTATTTTCTCCTGAGGAGACCCTTAGCCTCACCAACTTGCATAAAAAATGAATGACAACTTGATACTATAACAGGAAGGTTGAATTGTTCTAGGTTACTGACCATGGAAAACGGCTATCAGATGGTTCAGTATAAGCGCTGGTTCACAAGCATACACAAACTTTATGGCATGGCCAGTGGCACACGGTTTTGCCTCCCCGCACTACGTGATTAGAAGGTATTCCGTCAAACCTACCACCACGATGAACTGACGGTAGCAGCCCTTGTGCCCTTTGCCAGTTGTACTGAATTTTGATGCCGTTAACTTGAAGGAATGACCCACTCAGCCCCACATGCAACATGCGAAACCGATTCTGTTTTTGACGAGGCTCCAGCTAGTCAACGCACCAGCATCTGCGACTGAATCACCAAGCAAGAACTCTGAATGGCACTGCTTGACGCTTTTAGAGTTACAACATTCGGAAAAAAAGAAGGAAGAGCTACCCCCAAACAGTGACCTACGCAGTCCTTCAAACCTCCGCCACCCGAAGCTGTCCATCAGAAGTTGGTGCCGTTTTGCTGCTGACGAGGAAGCCATAGATTAGAGACTCTTTCTCTCCCATATTTGTTTTGAAGAGAGAGCATCCATGCGCCGAGATTTTAGAGCAAGTAAAACAGCCCTGAGGGACTCTTTCGCTGCGCTCTCGAGCACGGCGCTCAGCTGAATCTGAACTGTCCCCGTATAGATACATGATTTGTTTTTTCTTTCTCAGCTATCCTCGCTCTCAGCACGCACGGACAAGGGGAGGATATATCTACTGGCGCTTTTTCGTCGGGCAACTATGTTCAAGTTCCTGCCTACATTAAAAAGAACAGCAGCACAACGCTGGCAGGTTAAACACTACGCGAAGGGCCACAGTCAACTCCGCAACCTCTTGAGGAAGCTTCCTCGCATTCATAAATGCAAAACCCTAAAACACTAAAGCAGTGCCACATCCGCCTTTTAAATCTACTACGTGCAATGTTGCGTTAGGAAAGAAAAAATCTGTTACTGTTCAAAAGGCTGCCGCCGTTGTTACTGTGCATTCAAGAGTGGTAGAGCAAGCGATCTCAGGCGAATTAATTTCAAGTAAGTGTCCCATTCTGCTCATAAATATTCATGAAATGAGACCCCTGTGCGAGATGCATTAAAGCCGTCTTATTTGTTAATGTTTTGTACTCGAAGCTGAAAACAGCAAATTGATACAACTTTTACCAAGCAAGACTTTCACAATATTTACCTTGATGCTTAAGTAGACAAATTTAGCCATATCTGCCACCAACGTCAGCTTTCACGCGGTAACCCAGCTCATTCGTTCGAAAATTGACAGTCAGCTTCGTCGTGTGGTGTGGTGTCGAGATAATAAAATGCGCATGTGACTTCGTGTCAAAACAGTGATGAAATAGTTCTTTGTGTAGTGTTAATGTCATACCATTTCACTCCCATTTAGCACGCATTTGCTGGTCAGGTTGAAGGCTGGTTCTTCAAAGGGATTCGAATCGACCACATATGCACCCCCGATTGGGTGCCGTTAGTTGTCTGTCCACAGAGAAGTGAGATACTGTGTCTTCCTTTCTCACAATACCAAATCAATATACTTTGTAACATAAAGGTAAAATAAATAAACTAAAGTAATGGCGGAACGACATTAAAGGAGGTGTTAAAATCGCTCTTGTGTCTCCTCTTAAGGACAAGCTTACGATTCCACAATTTTTTTTTTATCTGCCCCTTTCCCCGCTTTCCTTCTTCTCTTCAATCTTGAAATTCTGTAAGC
This sequence comes from Amblyomma maculatum, assembly GCF_055883805.1. Taxonomy (NCBI): domain Eukaryota; kingdom Metazoa; phylum Arthropoda; class Arachnida; order Ixodida; family Ixodidae; genus Amblyomma; species Amblyomma maculatum. The sequence continues at coordinate 8,795,386 of NC_139349.1, read as the reverse complement.
CCAATGTGATGGGCGAAATGGTTAAGGCGCTCGGCTGCTGAGTAAAAGTACTCTGGCCACATCTGCGCTTGCCACGCTTTAATGGATTCAAAACGCAAAACGCACCCGCCTTCTTTGTAATTTCAGCGCACGTCGAAGGTCTCCAGGTGACCTTAATCATTCCCGCGCGCTTCACCATGGCACTTATTACTCTTTCTTCTTCAAGACTGCTTATATGCGTACCATGCTGTGAATTCGAAAGCCTCAGGTGGAACAAAAAGTTATCCGCGGTTTCACCTGCTTAGGCTTCTGACACCGTGCTCTGCTTGAAATACCCGCGCCAGTACTCGAGCATTGGGACATCAGTCTAGTGGGCTAATCAAGGGTAAGGCACACAAGATCTAAGTACGTTGCTCGGCTCTGACTAAGAGTGAATTGAGGTGAACTAATGTGGATCAGTAGCGTCACAGCTAAGTGCGATCGCATCACTGTCTCGATGACTTCAAATCGATTTTTCGGGGCATCGCCGGCGGCGCTGCTTGGTTCCGTTGATAACAGGGCATATAAGGCTTTCTTAATTAGCGTCGTAACTTAATCAGTAGACGTAATATTCAAATACCACAATTTGGCCAGACTGAAACGTTTCTTTTTCTCTCTCTCTCTCGCGGGTATCTCAAGCAGTCACCAGACCATGGAGCATAGGCAGGTCACAAAAAATTGGGAGTACGATTAAGGTTTGCCTTAAAGTACTCGCGATGGCGCCATTAGGGCCATTTGTTTAACCTACACCAGCTACACCAGTGTAAGAAATCTGTTATACTTATAATGGATTTTTGCTGCACTGTTGTAGCTGGTGTAGCCTAAAAAAAATGGCTCTATTAACACCGCTTTTTCAATCCACAAATTTCTGGCACTGAGAGAGTGGCACAGAGCTTGGAAAAGTGTTAAACGTCATCAGTCTATTTGGTTTTTGTATAAAGGAAGGCTCAGTATTTGTCTCACTTCGCGGTAGACACCTAAACTTACATTGAACGTCATACTGCTGGAGGTGCAAGTCCCGTCGATTCAGTTCCCTAAACTCAAAACTGTTCTCCAATTTGACTAGCAAAATGGATGCTAAAAAAGAGCACCCGCTCTTTTCACAACATTTAATAATCAAAGCAAGCCAGGTCTACAACTAAACGCTCTTACAGTACATTAACAACAATAAGTTATATAAAGCTTCAGATACAAACCCAATTTCACAGTATTCTTTTCGCCGAGTACTCAGAAGCACACCTGCCACAAGAACAAATTACGGCTGGCAACATACAGACTACCAGATACCTTTTCTGCTGAATAGTGTAGATACGCTGGTAAATTTTAACAAACTTGTCACCAAAAAGTTTCTTAAAGCCCTGTTGCTCAACATGACATCGCAATTGCATAGTTATTTTTTTTTTTTTGTTTTGTGTTCTTTATTGTATCAAAGAATACATGTTATTTTCTTTATTATTTTGCAAGTGTTCTATACTGTATCACTAAGTTCAACAAACAATTTCATTGATATCGTCTATAGCGGTATGTCTCAATTGTTTCATTAATTGCAGTTGGTTTATTACATAGCAATCAGCAATAAAATGCCAATCTTTTGTGCTTCTTCTTTTCTATCCATAGTTATTTGGAGTGACTCAGTTTCATGCAAACAAATTTCTGTATTCGCGCGTTGTGTTTATGATTCGAAGTGCTCTTTTGCATGTTTTTGTATACGTTTTTCAAACTGCACGCTGAACGTCATCCGGAGCGAAAGCCTTTGTCAGGCTCTGTAGCCTTTAGCTTTCGCTCCAGCTTTCTGTAATGGAAAGGAACAAATAAAGAAAGAGAGAAAGAAAGAAGCGAAATAGTATGACGTCACCCCTAACGCTGCACAAATAATGGTTGCATCACAATTTTGATACTAAATCGCATGCGTATTTCCTCCGACTCCGTTTTTGCCAATTCTGGATTACGGCAACGAGGACGCCTTTTTGACCGAAGGAGCTGTATACGCTATTGCTTAAAAGCCACACTAAACGACGTTTCCGCTCCATCACCAACCAGCCCCATCTCATCTTCGCCAATATGGCTTAAAGCTTTAGAAGAAATGAACCAACGCATGCGAATAACGGACGCATGAATGCCAACCCGCACGTTGCCGATCGTCCGAGTTCCAAACGTGATTTAACAGCCTCGTCAGGAGCGCTACGCTGCACTATGGCGTCGAAAGAACGCAGCTCCCAAATTTGGGAATTAATAGCAAGTAAACGCGATTAAAATGAACTGAGACTTTTTAAAAGGTGTGACGGCGTGGAAGCCCATTATTTGGAGCTCGCGGCACCGATCCCTTCATTACACGCTCCAAGTAAGCCCGGCATGATTAATCACATTATCACCTTTTTTTTAACGTTATTTGTATATTTTCCTTCCCGCACGTTTAATGAGTAGTTTCGAAATGAGCGTTGCGCTCTACAAAGCAAGAAATAATACGCAAAACGACGTCTCCAAACATTTGTGGCAAGAGTTCTTAAAGGAAGCGGAACTACTATTCATTTTTTCACGTTTATGTATGCATGAGTGTCTGTGTTCAGTGAGTGGCCCCTTCGAGCATCTATGATTATGCTTAGAGAGACAGTGGAGAGGATAAACACTCCATGCATTTTACGAAACGTAAACAAAACGCAATTATGAAGGCTGATTTATTTTTCGGAGCCCGTTGGCCCTGCTCTTTCGTCAGATTATGCCCACTGCTTCCGATGAAAGCGCTGCTTCTCCAAGGACACTGCTTAGGAAGCCTGAAAGTAACGGCACCAACAAAAATTTTTGAAAATTTTGGTTAATTAGCTCAGCTCAAAATCTAGATACAGTAACTTTGGGTGACATGCATTTTTTTACCTCCAGCTTTGTTCGCGGAACAAGGCATTTAGGTATAAGAACCTCCAAGCCTTTTTCGCCCTTAATCCAGGTTACCTAGTAAAAGGATACGTGTAGCCTTCATTCCGCGGTAGCTTCCACTCTATTTCGCATACAGGCCACGCCCACCAGAGTCACGTTATCATGCAGTTCACTCCCAGACGCACCTAGATGGTATTCCCTCTTGTTTTCTATTATCACACCCAATGGTGATACATCCGTTACCACAGAAATCCGTCTAAATGCATCTACCATCGTAATATACTGCCCCCTTCCTTCCACAGCATCGTTTACCTTAATATTCTTAGCACAGAAGTTCCCTGAATACATTCGGACATCGTATTTTCTGCGCGGTGTGGTGCAAAATGTTATTTTGAAAGTGCGTTCGTTAATTACCGACGACCTCACTGAGGGTTCAAACAAGATTCGCCGCGCTTTTCGTCCAAAATAATGTCACAGTAATTAATCTTAACACTGGTATACAAACCAAGCCTCTACCTCACACGAATGTTGGCTTGTGCTCAGTTTCTTCGAATTATAATGCTGTATCTGATGCACGTGTACTGCCAGCAGAGCAGGGATCGTATCCTCACAGTTATTTGCTCAAACTTCCTCGGCCCTTTAGATTCGACTTTTCGTATTTTTTTCAGCAGAACGTTGCGCAAATGTCAAATTCTCCGATGACGAGGTACTTTCAGATTACTAGTATCCACAGTAACGAAAGCGTTGGCAGATCAGAAGCGCTGAACGATTGCCACGCCTGTTACTGATAACCCATTTTAGTTGTCATCAAAGTGGAATCTTCAAATCCGTGAATAATCAAGCAGCCTATTTTTTTTTTTTTTTTTTTTGTAAAGTTGACTGTCAGCTTATCTGCGAAGCCTAAATTGAAGTCACTGCACTTATCTTTTCTTTGAAATTTGGAAAAGCTTAGCGTGCTTTCGTGTTTGTAAATGCATGATAATTCTGCAGTTCTTGTATTTCCCAGCAATACAAATTAAAAAAAAAAAACCAGCAAACTAAAATGAATAAAGTAAGAGCAGGTCTCCAGCACGTGGAACGGCTTGATCGCACAATCAGCGGAGAGCAGCAGTGCAGTAGGCTTTGCGCCGACGTCAATTTAGCGCGCGAATTTCGCTCGTTCCTTCGCAAATACGACGGAGAAATCAGGACACGCATCGTTCTTTCCGGTCTCGCCACGATGGCCACGAACGCGCGCGCGTCGCAGATTACGAATCGATCTCGCAAACACGCGTTGTAATGGGCCATCCAAATCGCGGCTGGTGGGTTGCGAACATTTGATGCTAGTGCGGTGCACTGATGAAAACAACGTCACCCGCTCTGGCGGACACTTAGATCGGAGCGCCGCGGTTGTAAATAATTAAGAGAAGCTAAAGTAAAGTTTCTGGGTGTAGGCCATTCAACCGCAGATGCGTACTCTTCAATACTATGTCGTGTAAGTGTTAGATTCGCTCGCACTCGATGAATGGACCAAAGCGTAAATATTTTCGAAAAAGGAAGTCGAGAAGCCTCTCGTGCATTCGATTCATAGTTGAGTTTAGGAACTCGTCAGACATTCATGCGCACTGTTTCGTGACGGTATCTTTCGGGCGAAGATTCTAACCGCGAGACAAGTAGAAATTTTCAAAGATATATGAATGCTCTAACCAACCTTGTCAGGCTTGCACAGAAAAGCGCCGCCTAAATGACTGGTAAGCCAAGCGATAACCGACAACTTTGTCCACGTGCGTGGCCAGTCTCGCGGGACTGCGCACACCTATTTATCGTTCTTGCTAGACGTACGCAGGCTGTGGATAACTGAGCGAGCCCTCGTCTGCGAGTTCTGAGACAATTACGGAGGCGTGCGGTAGGGAATGATGCGAGAAAAAAAAAATCTAGAACGTTAATACCGCAACTAATGGACGCGGTTAAAACGTACCTCAGCAACTTATCAATGGAACCTCCGCTAGCGCTGAAAAGAACAAAATGAAACTTCCCTTTTGTCCATGCCAACTCTTCGAAAAGCTTCGCACCAGTAGGAGCGGTGTCCCAATTTGCAAGGTGCTGGATTATACACCCCGACTTTCACAAGTGGCACCGATAAACAAACGCCATGACATAGCTATCGAAACAAGGCAACGTTTTTCTTTCACCCGCTGGTTGCTGCTGTGCCAAATTCAACGAACACTGTTGCTTAAACTCGTGTCCTCGGTGTTACGCAATTTCACGTCAAAAACTGAGCACGCAGTTTTATTTGTATTTAGCCTTCGTTCTGATCGCTGCTGTTTGGGATTCCAGGGCCCCTTGCGCGAAGAACGGGTTCGGTCAATTAGCGACTGAACCTTGTGGCGCGCGTTTATCGCGAAGACAGCGCACGTCCGCGTCACAGATACAGTACGAATCTGTGAAACCACAACGCGACGCACGTCGCGACATTGTTTACATCGACAACGCACAGCGCGAGCATGGTTTTAATGCGCTGAAAGCTTGTTGAATGGGAGCGCGCGAGCGCGCGCTGCGCGGGTCGCCGGCGCGAAGGGAGAAGAGGCGCCGGAGTCGGCGACTCACCTGCGCTGCGTGGTGCTGCCGGTCGCGGCGGATCCCAGCCGCACGCTGCCTCTCGCCGCACCTTGGGCAGGCCGCCGTATCTGCCGCCGCCGCCGCCTACGCTGCTGTGGGGTCACGTGGCGCCTCCCCATCCCTTTCTTCTTGCTCCTTCCTCCTCTTTGCCTCTCTTCCCCGCGAGCCTTTCCTTCCTCGGCTGCCCTCAAATTCCCTTCTGATGAGACGGAGCATGCGCCGTTCAAGCAAGATCATGGTTGCTGTGAGAGTAAGACGCGGCTGCTGAAGTCCACCATTTTGGTTCCGCGGAACAGGGGACTCTTCATCTCGGCGGGCATTATCTTTTGCTGGCACATTCATGTTTGGCGTTGCTTCAGTCTGAAATCGCTTCAATGTTTAATTAACGCTCCCTTCAACAAACGGCCTGAAGATTGCAGTAAAAAGTATACTGCTACCAACTTTCCGCATACATGAACTTATCAAGAGGAATCTGCGCGCCGAAGAGTAAGTACGAAAACATGAGAAAGTATGAAAAGTATGATTTTAAGCGTTCGGGACACCGCATAAAATCGAGTTCATATTGTGAAGCGGAGGAAACAAAACGTTGAATAGTGTGCAGAATTCAGATGGCGTGTTGGTCCCACTGATGTACCCTAGGCTGTCATTCTTTGAGTTCAGTAAAAATAAAATGATTAGGCTCCACTACGTACAGCAGCAACGAAAACAGAAAAGCAAGCATATCCTTAATAATGATAAACACGGGGTGACAAAATCATAAATTTCTAGCCATTAAGGTTGAAAATCAATTAGAAAAAGAAACAGCAAATGCATCTTTCTTGAAAACATAGCGCAAAAAAGACGGGGACAACTAGCACAGATGTAGACAGGACAGGGCTTCCACGTATTCACTGCAATATCAGCTTGTCAGCTTCGCAATGCACTCGAGCAAAAAATGAGAAAATTAATTCCGTTATGTGCTGAGAATGCGATATCATTAGATTCTGAAGTCCTCTCAGCCTCATTCTCCTCTCCGTCAATTCTGTTCGTCGCATAGGCTAAGCCAATGCCACAGCCGCTCGTAATTCTCCTTGTCTAGCTTGCGGATAATAGTAGCGATGACAACCACGATGCAGTCAGTGATAATAATAATGATGGTGCTAGTGATAACAATGACGGTGCATTTTGTTGATAACGATGATTGTAGCGATAGTGATAATGATATCAGGGATGACAATGAAGATGCAGTTAAAGCCGCTTTTCGATGGAGGCGAAAAGCAAGGCGCCCGTGTGCTATGCGATGTCAGTGCACGTTAAAGAACCCCAGGGGGTCGAAATTTCCGGAGTCTTCCACTACGGCGTCTCTCATAGCCTGGGTCGCTTTGGGACGTTAAACGTCACAAAACAATCCAAACCAAACCAGAAAAAGAGTTCTGTAAAGTGATTTTCACCATTTCCGCTCCTTAAGCAGACTTAAGCGAAGACCTGTTACGGTAGATTACGGTAGATTACGAGGCGTTGTTTCTGGCTGCATTCCGCCTTTTACGCGTAGCTGGATAGATGTGTCTCCGCACAACTAAACCCCGCCGGCATCATTTCCAATGCTGAGCCCGCTGGCACTTTCGGTCATGCCATGCCACCTGTCAATTCAGAGACGTCCTATGGTCTCCTGAAGCCACATACTTCGTCGATCAATCTGCGTTCGTCAATGTCGCGTAGTCTCATGACCTCACAGGCTCCTTACTCAGTAAGCAAATTTTAAGGCAGACGATGCTGCACACCGCAATTGTTTCCTAATGAGGCTTATAATTGTGTCACATTAATAATGCGACGCGCACTAATTAATGGAACTGCTTTGAAGAGGAGATTCGCAATCGTTTCGGGGATACTGCGGCAAAACGGAAATGCGCTGAGCAGACATTACTCCAGCGAGCGCAAGTATCTGGTGAAACGTGCACAACGCACATGGAAGAGGTGCTGAAGCTCTGCAAAATGGTGAATCCCGAATGTCTGAAGAAGACAGAGTTGGCCACTTCTTAAAGGGCATCGCAGATGGCGTCGACAACTTTTTATTCACTAAAGATAACTTGCATTCTACCCCGGTCGTGATTAAGCACTGTCGCATGGTCGAAGCTCTCAAGCTTCGTCGTATAACCCCGAAGTTCGGCTCTTTGCCTAATGTGACCACTGTCGCAAGCGTGGATTCCCATGAGCATCCGACCTTCCCCGACATGATTCGACAAATCGCCCGTGAACTCTATCATCACTCCTGCCATCAAGATGTTGTGAGCCGCAGTGCAATCCCCTCTGACAGCTGCTCCTTGCAGGTAGCTCCGATCCAGCGCTCCTTTTCCTGGGATACTGGCGCTCACACTCATGCTGTCCGTGTACCCCGGAACGACTTCTTGGCCCTGTTCCCCTCACTCGCTCGTACTAAAGTGCACCACCTCCTCCGCAACGTCACTAGTGGCTGGACGTTTCTGTTCGCTTCGATCCTGTATCCGAGGGCTAATAACCTGACCGTACTCGTGCACCACCAGTATGTTACCGATGTGGTATGCTTGGCCACATACCCCGATACTGCCGCCGCCGGAACTAAGTTCCACGTTACAAGCGCCAATGGTCGACTCGTCGACCTAGTGTGAGCCCAGAAGTTCGTGACCCGACCTTTCAACCCTCATCGGGCCCCTAACGCTACGCACTACCACGAAACGACTCACCCGCTTATGACCGGAGCCTGACTTCCCCTGCTCGCCACTTCCGACTTTCGCTGTCTCCCTGCCATTCCTGGCCGTCACCGGGAAACTAGCGTGTGCGGTAGAAGGTGCGGTCGCCAAGACATCGATGTCACCAATTCCTCTACCTGTCGTTATGCTCAAGAACCGCGTGGAAGTGTTAGCGGATGGTGTTTATGTCATGGATTTAGAGGACACTGGTACTACAGTATCCGTGATGAGTTTAGATTTTAAGTATCGCCTCGGTCATAAAATTATATTTGATTAGGATCAAACTGTCATATTTCGTGGCGTATGGGGGAATCGTTGGTTCCACTTGGTATTTGTCATGTAGCGATCGCTGGTCATGTGTTTTAGAACTGAATTTACGGTGCTCCCTCGCTCTACGCACGACATTATTCTAGGTGTTGACTTTTTACAACAGTGTGGCGCAACTCCCATTTTTAACAGTGGCGGGATATCAATAAGCCCTAGCCTTCAATCAGCACTCATCGAATAAACGCTGCGGAATCCATAAACATTTTCTGTCTTTGAATATACCATCGTTCGGCGATGTCCGCCATCTTCGTCCCAGTTGTGTCCTCGGGAGCGGTTCCCAATGCATTCGACCCTCTGGTGGAACCCGCTTCCTTTGCCGGCCCGAAAAAGATTGTGCTGGTGATCAGCAACGTTGTTCGAGTGGACGAGGGCCATACCACGCTTTGGACTGTCAATCATTCCAACGAGCCTGCCGTATTGCGCGTGATTTGAAACTCGCTGACTTTGGAGAACGCCCTTCTATGCCAATCGCTGCGTACATTTCTCACCCAACTAGACGTCCCGATCTGAACGATTAATTCCTGTCCATGATAATCAAATCGCTATACCCACCAACCGCCGCCGGATATTGACGGAAGTTCTTTTCAAATATGTGGACGTGTTCGACTTCGCTCGAGATCAGCCACAACCATTTCCAGCATCCCACAATCATCACATGATCGACACCGGGTCAGCACACCCCATTAAACAGACGCCACACCGTGTCTCAGCTTCAGAACGTAAAATAATTGACGACAACAAAGAATTATTCAAGAATCATTTAGCCCATGGCCACCCTTGTGATTCTCGTGAAAAAGAAAAATGGCGAGCTACTTCCTCTTTCTCACCCTTCATTTTCTTCCCTTTAACACCACCTGACAATATCTATGAAAATATACAGATATATGCGATAAAATGCAGGGAGGTTGGCCAGGTAATGGCCAGTTGGCTGCACAGCACGTCGGGAGCACCAAGATAAAGGAGAGCGAAGGAAAACTGCGGTAGGGAGAATTCAGCTCACTTCGATGTATGAAGTGTCCAGGGCCCTGTAGTTTTGTAGCGAAAGCTTCACTACGGCAGGTAGTTCGAGCTGTCGGGTATCCACGCTTTCACCTTGAGCGAAATTCAGAGATCAAGCTTCTGTGTTAAGCCTGGTGGTCGCCATGTGACTTTGGGGCATAGTCACGTTGGCCACCAAGTGGCCCGTGACCCCTGTCGAGGTCAAGGTCACGTTACCTTGTGGTCGCGTTGTGACTTTGGAGCATAGTCACGTAGGCCACCAAGTGGTCCGTGACCATTGTCATTTTGAAGGTCACGAGAGGCGCCGTGGGGTGTGCACGACGTTTACCTTGAGGGAGATTGAGGTCAAACATCTGCATTAAGCCTGGTGGTCGCCATGTGACTTTGGGACATAGTCACGTAGACAACCAAGCGGCCCGTGACTCCTTTCAAGGTCAATTTCACGTAACCTTGACAGGAGTGACGGGCCACTTGGTGGACTACGTGACTGTGCCCTAAAGTCACATGGAGACAACCAGTCACGTGACCTTGTGGTCGGCATGTGACTTTGGGGCACAGTCACGTAGGCCACCAAGTGGTCCGTGACCACTGTCAAGGTCAAGGTCACGAGAGGTGCCGTCGGGTGCACACGGTTTTTACCTGGGGGAGATTTAGAGGTCAAACTTCTTTGTTAAACCTGGTGGTCGCCACGTGACTTTGGGGCATGGTCACGTAGGCCACCAAGTGGCCCGTAACCACTGCCAAGGTCACGTGAGGTGCCATCGTGTATGAACGATTTCACCTTGAGAGAACTTTGGGGGTCAAACTTCTTTGTTAAGGCTGGTGGTGACCATGCGACTGGGCATAGTCACGTAGGCCATCAAGTAGCCCGTGACCACTGTCAAGGTGAAGGTCACGGGAGGTGACATCCGTGGGACGTGAAGTAGAGGGCGCTAGAGGGGCGATACGCGCATATATAGGAGGGCCCGGGCTCCTGCCTAGGTTACGACACTATGCGAGATGGAAGAGGACGAACACCCTGCTACAGTAGCGCTTGGAAACGCAAAGAAGGCATGTTGTAATGAGACCCTAAAGAAAAGGCGTGCCGAAGAGACCGACATGAAGAACGGGCTTTACGTTTGGAGAAACGCACAATGTGTTTAATCCAAGCTTGGCAATGAGCGTACACTCTTAATCTGGTTCCACATATGTTCCTGCTATAAAAGGAACTTTTAAAAAATTCCACTTATAAGTGGAAATTTTTACAAGTTCCACTTATAACTAGAACCTATGTGGAACCAGATTAAGAGTGTACATCAAGCTTTCGCTTCCTTCCAGCGTTAACCAAAGTTAAACGACCAGCTATTTGTTTTTATAAAGTGCATAAAAAGAATAATACATTGTAAGGAGCTGAAAGAGAAAGCTACAAGGAGACTGATCAGTCCTGAACCCCGCCACAAAGCGTATGTATGAGTGGGTGCATACGCACAAGCTCGATAAGGTGAGCGTTCTGGTCACTCCGGGAATGCAGGCCATAATCAAGCTGTAAATTTCCCTTATGATAGTCTTCACTCTTCGAACTCGTCGCACTTCGAGGGGTTCATTATATCAAGGACATTTTTCTTCGCGGGCCAGGAAGGTTGTCCTACCCGTAAGGCTTCTGAAGGGCAAACCCGCCGAACCTTTAGAGAAACATTTCGTCACAATGCATTTCAAGCCAGTAAAGGTGGAAAGATGCCGCCAAGTTGCTTGAGTTGAACGAATTGCATGAATTGCATGAATTTTTAATCAGTTATAAAACTCCTCCATGAGCGGGGATTTTTCGGGTGTTCTCTTTACGGCAATGTCATGTCAGCCTGAATGCCAGATGCGCGCCATCGATTCCGAGAAAGGGTTCTGGCAGCCTATGTGACATGTCCCAAGTCACATACTGCCACCAGGTTTACCACAGATTTTCGACCTCTAAATCTCTCTCAAGGTGAAATCCGTGCATACCCGATTGCACCTCATGTGACCTTGACCTTGACAATGGTCACGGGCCACTTGGCAGCCCACGTGACTATGCCCAACGACCACTAGGTCCCCTGACCTTGACCCTGACAGTGGTCACGGGCCACTTGATGGCCTACATGACTATGCCCAAAAGTCATATGGTGACCGCCAGGCCTAACACAGAAGTTTGGCCTCTAAATCTCCCTCAAGGTAAAAAGCGTGCTTGCCCGACGGCTCGAACTATCTGGCATAGGGAAGCTTTTGCTTCAAAAAACAAACTCGTAGGTGTATTACAACACTCATAGAAAGAAAAATATTTGAAACATGTTTTATGAAGAGGTCGGGCCCTACTGAGTGAGCAGGAAATTCCTGTAATTTTCAGATGAAGAAATTTCTTTTTACAATGGACCACTGTCTGGGTTTTATCGTCTCCCGTTACCTCGAGTAATCGTACCCTCGAGTCACCCCTTTATTATTTTGCTTGCGTGTTTTCCCGTGTTACTAAAACTGTAGACTTCACGAAGCATAAATTCCGTTTGTAGTTGGTGCAAGTCGTGTCCTCTGTGTATTGTCCTCATTTCCTCCCTTCATTTTGCATGGAAAAAATGTGCCGAAACAACCAACTAGAGCTAGTGAATATCCTGCTTTCACAACGACATCTTTGTAACCGATAAAATTAGCCAGAATCACACTACGCGTACCTTCTCTCCTTGTAGCTCCCCTTTCTCTTTCACCTTCTGCCCTCATCGCGGTCAGTGGCATGGTAAAATCAATCTGGTTAGTTAGTTATATGTGGTTTCATGGCACATAAGCAAAAGTGGCTATCATGCGCCAAACACAAGATTAGATGATCTGTCAGATATTTAGGGTTATGATACTTATATTTGATTTAAAACATTGGCTTTCTTCAGAAATGCGCAAACAATTGAAAACTGACGAGTGCTTGTTCTCCTATAAGTAATGCAGGGTGAAATCGAATGTGTTCGTTGTAAAATACTGTAGAATAGTTTTTCCTGTGTTCTTCAAGTTGTGAGCATGAGAATAAAATATGATTAACTGTGAGCTCCTGTCCACACATTTCACACACAGGTTTGTCTTTCTTTGTTAGTAAGAAGTTATGGGTGATGTGTGTGATGTGTGTGTGTGACCTATACGTAGGCGACATAAAATTATCTCGATGAATCGTTTCTGATGATGACATGATTGCCATTTTCCTAAAATGGGCTTTATGGAATGAAGCTTGTTTTCTGCTTCACTTTCCCAAGCAGCCTGCCATTTATCTCTTAATTTCTTGAGTAATAACTTCATAAAATCTCTGTGTGGCGTGTGTATTCGTTCTATTTGCCCATTTTTTGCTCGCACAGCACATATATCTGCTTGTTCAATACCCCTAATCCCAACATGACTGGGTACCCAGCAGAATTTTATAGTACATGTCTTCGTGCAGTGATCTTTACCTAGTGTGTGTATGATGTTTCCTATCAGTGGTTCAACAGCATTTTTGTAATTTATTGCAGTGATGACACTTAATGAACCTGTGTAAATGATGCTGTTTTTGATGTTCTCATCCAATATTTTCTCCACGGCAACGCAAACAGCGTAGCCTACGGCCGTAAAAATTGATGCGCACTGGGCAGTCGTATAATTTTTCTGTTTTATCTCGTACTATTGCACTACCAATATAGTCTTCAGTTTTTAAGCCGTCTGTATAAAATGCAGTGCAATTTTTATACTTTTCTTTTAATGCCAGGTAGTCTTGTAATATATGCTCATGTGGTGTGCGTGTTTTCTGAAACTGCGTTAGTGTGAGGTCGAAAAATACTGGGAGGATGTACCATAGTGGAAGTGGTTTATTTCTTGGCACAATACTTGGCAATTCACTAATGTCTAAATCCTGGCACATTTGTTCGAAGCGCCTGAGAAGCGGCTTAATCAACCGGGGCTTGTTGTTGAGGACTGTCCTAGAGGAGCATTCCGTGACTACTGAATGACATAGATGTTTTGGCTGAGAACGAATTTCAAGGATGTATGAACACGTTAGGACGCATCGTCCATCTGTTATTGCAGGTTCATCTGTTTCTACGTAGAGGCTGGTTATTGGGGATGTTCTGTACGCGCCAGCTGCTAACCGTAATCCAAGGTTGTGTATGGGGTCTAGTCGTTTTAAATAGGATGTCCTAGCCGAACCATATACTACACATCCACACTCTAACTTGGAGCGTACCCCGGAGCGGTAGATTTGCAGAAGGCATGCTCGGTCGGACCTTTAGGACATTAAGTGCTTGGGCAGCTTTCTTTTTCAGATTGTTTATATGGGGAAGAAACTAAAGTTTCTTGTCAAATGTGATGCCCAAAAATTTATGTTCTTGTTTCACTGGTAGTATAGTATAGTCTGGTTGCGGTATAGCATGGGATCGGTCTGTAAGCCTCGTCTCAAAGAGAACACAACGGCCACTGTTTTTTTTTTTGTTTTTTTTTTAGGAGAAAACACAAATCTATTGCAGTCTGCCCAGGTAGTTAGTTTATGTAGTGTCAGTTGTAGTTGTCTCTCATAGGTGGATATATTGGAGGAAGTGCATGCTATTTGCAGGTCATCTACGTAGATGGAGTGCATTATGGACTTTTGGATTACTGCAGCTAACGAGTTCATTTTCACTATAAAGAGAGCTGTGCTTAGAAAGCACCCCTGTGGCACGCTGTTTTCCTCTGTGAAAGTCGTGGAGAATACTGTGCCTAAACGAACTTGAAATGCACGGTTCTTCAGGAAGTCATTCAGGCAGCTCAGCATCCTGCCACGGATACCTAGATTTGCTAGGTCGCGGAGGATACCGAACCTCCACGTGGTGTCGTAGGCCTTCTCCAGGTCGAAGGAGACCCCGACACAGTGCTGCCTGTGGCTGAACGCCTCCCGGATTGTGTTCTCGAGGCGGACAAGGTGATCGATTGTTGATGATGCCTTTTTGAAGCCGCATTGATGTCTATCGAGAAGTTGCTGGGATTCTAGAAAAAAAGGTTAGTCTTATGTTTACGATGCTCTCAAAGGATTTTGCAATGCAACTGGTTATGGATATTGGCCTGTAACTGCTAGGACATGTGGGGAGTTCACCTGATTTCAAAAAGGGTACTATTATGGCTTTTTTCCAAGCTTCTGGTATCTTGCCAGTCATCCATATTTTGTTGAACAAATTCAGCAATACTTCTATGGCGGCTTGCGAGAGGTGGACGAGCATTTGACAGTGTACATTGTCAGGTCCCGGCGCTGCTTTTTTTTTTTTCAGAAGATAAGACTCCAATTCATGTATTCATGTAAGTCCATTGTAGTGATCATTCACACCTGTCCAAAGGGGAAGCTTTTGTTTTTCTGCTATAGTTGTATGCTTTTGAAATGTGCGAGTATAGCTGGATGGGCTTGAAACGTTGGCAAAGTGCTCGCCTAAAATGTTCGCTTGTTCTTCTAATGTTGTTTGTGTTTCGGGTGGTGTCAGCATAGGATATGTATAAGAGATAAAATCTCCAGGGAATTTTCGTACCTGTTCCCAGATTTTCTTGGAGGGCAAGGAGCTGTTTATAGAGGACACATATTTTTGCCATGAAGTTTTTTCCACGTTTCTCCGCACACACCGCGCTCTGGATCTAGCTCTCTTGAAGTTAATCAGGTTCTCAGGCGTCGGATATCTGCGGAGGTTGCCCCACACTTTGTGTTGGTCTTTTTTTGCTAGTGTACGTGCCTCTGTCCGCCATACTTTGCGTTTTTTTCTTGCGTGTTGCGACGTTTGCGGGATGGCTACTAAAGCTGCTGAAATTATGCACGTAGTAAACCTTTCATTTATTTCTCCGACGGTCAAATCTTCAAAATATACTTTTTTCTAATGCAGCATTTGTTCTAAAAACTGACCAATCGGCGAGGTGGAGTTTCCAGCGCCGTTGCCTCGATGAAATGATGGGTGTGGAGGATGATAGCTTTAAAATGGCGGGTAAGTGATCGCTCTCCCTGGGGTCTTCTAAAACATCCCAATTAAAATAATTGAAAATGGATGCTAAAGCAAAGTCGATGCAGCTCATGTTGCCCGAGCTAGGGCAGTAATACGTCAGCTTTCCTGTGTTAAATAGACATATATTGTTTGATAAAATAAAATCTTCTATGATTTGTCCTCTCGCGTCTGTTCGTTCACTACCTCTAAAGGAAGAGTGCCCGTTAAAATACTCAACTACCACTTATGGCTCTGGCAATATTTGGATAAGGTCTTCTAAGTCACAGGCTGACTGTCATTTTTAAGTGTGGCGGTAAGTATAATGAACAGACTGTTATTGTTTTGTGGCTGACTATGTTGACTGCAACTACTTCTAGGTGTGTGTTCAATGGTCACAGGGACGTTACTTGGTATGATTGCGGCGCCTCCTGAGAGTCAGCTGGCATGTTGTCGGTCTCGTCGGAATGTTTTGTATTTTTTCAGGATATTTGTGTTTTGTGGGCCAAGGTTTGTTTCTTGAAGGCATAAAGCTATTGGTGCTACTGATTTAAGTATGCCTGTGATATCTCTATAGTTTCTAAGCAAGCCTCTACAGTTCCAGTGTATTATGTGAGCAATAGTGGTTTGTTGGGGAATGATTACCTATTGTCTGGTGGGGTTAATCTTGGTTTTCCCCTTTTTTCTAGCGAGTTTCGTCGCCCCTGCACCACAATCGAGGTGAGGGTGAAGTCCATCACCGCGTTGGAGGCGCTGGACGTCCGTGGTGAGCCCACGGATGGATGGTCCTTTGGCCTTCCCCTGCTGGGGGAAACCTTGAGGGCTGCCAGCTCAGCAGCTAGCAGTCCCTCATTTGTAGATGGTAGGGCAGTATTCACTGCCTCTGCGTAGGACGAGTTGGATGGCCCTACCAATGGCTTAGATGCGGCCTTGGTAGGTGCCTGGTTGCACTGTAGCGCATCGCCCCTCTGCGCTACATTTGCATAGTCTGCTTTAGCTGTGAACACAAAAATGTTATTTTGTGCTAATCATTTCCGTGCTTCGGCGAATGATATATTTTCTTTTGTCTTTAGTGTGATGATTTTTTTTCTTTTTTCTAGTTGGGAGAAGATTTAGAGTATGAGGGGTGTTCTCCTTCGCAGTTGGCACAGTAAGGTACTGCAGCGTTGCAGTTCTCAGCCTCGTGTTCTTTGGAGGCACATTTTGCGCATGTTTTGCGCCCTCGGCAGCTTTGCGATCCATGACCATATTTCTGGCAGTTAAAGCATCTTCGTGGGTTTGGTATGTAAGCACGTACTTCTACTCTGAGGTACCCTACTTCGATTTTTTCTGGCAGTGAACTTGAACTGAAGGTTAGTATCAGGTGTTTAGCAGGGATCTCCTTGCGCCTAGGTATGGTCAACGCTGCAGATTTCAGGGTAGAGTACAGCGCTATATTTCTATGTCAGTCCTATATAGTATATATAACAGTGCTTGCCGAAAACGATGTTCAGCGCGCTCCAGTCAGGGCCGTCCTGAACTTCGTTGGCAGAGCTGCCACTCAGGATGGCTCAAAAAGCAGATTCTTCCTTCAAGATGGGGCAAAATTTTTAACTTACACTTTAACGCTGAGCCGCTCCTCGGCGCAGTAAACATAAAAACCTGGAACACTTGCAGGAGCTGAGAACTGCGCAGTGGTTCTTCTGCCTTGCAACTAAGCATATTATTACTAAGAGGTGGTTTTAAGGTATTAACATTAGCAATGATTGCCTGTGGTCCGTGGTGACCTCGGTGACAGCGCTAACAAACATTAGGAGGGAACGAAACAAAAATTTTAATATTTAAACTTTTGGGCGATCACCTTTTCATTAGGTAGTTCATAGTTTGAGACAGGAATCTCTGCTAATACAAACTATATTGTGGAATATTAAATGTAATAGTTTCTTCAGCAGCAGGAGACTAGTTTTCAGTTAAGCTCGCCTTTCATGGCCATTACACTGTCCTTCCTTCTGGATCGCAGCAAGACGAATATTTTGCATGGTTAGGAATCTTTTTTTAACGTGCTTAATGCGCCCTAACCCGCATAATCATATTCTAAAATATGTATAACGCACCTCCGATAAATAGCATTTTTTGTAACTTGACGTGACTTGACTAGCCTCAAGATAAAGGTTTGTTTACGTATCAAAATCACAAAATCTTCTTAATAAAGATCAAAGGAGTACTAGCCCTGCACACCAAGTCATCAAAGAGTGTGATTCAGGAATAATCGGACAAGAGCATTACATCTTATGCAGTTTTACGGTTTAGATTTGTATTATCCATATAATGAAAATCGGTGCGTTTTATTTCTGTAAAACAGATATGAACGCACTTGCATTGCATTTATATTCATCCTCCAGGTAGAACGTTAAGATTGGATCAGTGCAAAATCTGTTTGTAACCTGAAGCACAATATACACTGGCAATAGCCTGATATATAACACAGTAGTTGGACACAAACCGCTGAGAGGATGAAATACAATGAGAGTCATCATTCAACGAAGAACTGGAAGGGTCGCATAACCGGACGCCCGATTTTAACATTTACATAGTCTGATATTTTCCCAATAAACAAGTTATAAATTTCTATTCATTTTAGCCCAAAGTAACCAGTAATAAATATTTGAAGCTTGTTAACGAGTAGCGAGTGTAACACTCTATCAAGCGCTTTATGTAAATCTAAAAAGCACATTCTATCATCCCCCTCCTTTCCACCGAACTCACCCTCACCTGCATTTTATACTAAATAATGAAAATATTGATCATCTGAGTAGTGCAAGGCAGCTCCTGGCGAAAGCCATGCTGTTTCCTAATTAACAATTTTGACTCTGCTATATGCGTCATCATCTCTCGATGCTCAGGAGTTCTTCACGCCGTTGATGCTAACTGTCTATAAATACTGGCGCCCTTTTCCTTATAACTCTTCTGAACAGGAATGGCATGAGAAATTTTCCAGTCATCTAGTAAAAAGTCTACGACTGAATAATTGATGTCAATTGAATAGTGATAACGAGAAAGTATATCGAGCATATTTAATAAACGTGGCGGAGCACCATAGTGCCTAATAGCTTACGCTTGTAGACGTTTTCCAACAGCCTCTTCTTACCGACCACATTAATTTACACTGGTTGCATCGGAGGGACATGGCTCCAGTGACACGAAAAGTAGTTATATAGGCAGCCAAAATAGAGCATCTATCACCATATTAATACGACCATAACGCCCAAAGGAGATCGCGAAGATTTAAGTATCCCGCAAAGCATTACGGAAGCACCTGAAAACCTCTCTTAATGACTGTAGTTCTCTCAAGTTACCGTTTGGTTGCCGATTAATCACTACGACAGCAAGTGCAGTCCAATCAGGTAAGGCTACTCTGCACCGGACTGATTCGATGTCATCGCGGCCAAGATTTAACGCTGATGATGACAAGGCAGCATGAACAAGCAAAACAATCAGTAGTATAAAACAAGCAATAATAAAAGTTAATCACTTGTTAAAATGTTTTTGTCACGTATGCATTAGACCCCACAGCTTTACACAGATACACTTCTGCGGTTTCTACAAGGCAGGCTCATTCTCATATTCTCAGGTGCTTGTTTGACTGGCCTCGAATAACACTGCGAGAGTACGTCCAGTTTACTGGCCTGCGCGTGCTATCATCATTACCTCTGCAACTATGAACAAAGATCACCACTAAACAAACCTCGCACCCGCACCGCACCCGGGCACTATACGTTTTCCCAGATCATTATCGTTGTGGCGACGTGCCGCTGTCAAAGCCCTATCAGCCTCTGACCTCTTAGTGTTACATACTTCATGTCCAGCCGGCGACACAAGCAAATCTCCGCGCACCGGACACACATACGCGACGCCTCCTCCCCTCGCCGCACTCTCGCTGATCGGGGTGATTCTCCCACCCTGTGGGATCTCCCGGAGAGAGAAGAATGAGAAGAGTGTGTCAGCTGATCGCGTGCCACTGGCCCGTCGGCGCATATGCCGGCATGTATGCTGACTCGGCGGTAGCGATCGATGCAGGCACGCCGCCGAGCATCGGTGCCCTGCTCAAACCTCGTCGCCGCCTTTCCCCTCCTACAACGCACGTGATTTCTGGTCTGCTCGTGGTTTTGTGACCGCGCGCCAGAGGTCGTTAGCGAACAAGCAGGACCCTGGACACTCCTCTCCTTCGTGCGCTCCTCTCCGCTCACTCCTTCTCCCTCGTGAGGTTTGATATGTTTGTGAGCGCGACAGGCAGTCCCGACGAGGAAAACTTGTGAGACTTTGTTGGCAGTGTTTCATTCTGATTGATCGTTTTGCTCTGAACGACGGAAACGAGAGGAACAACGTTGGCTTTCCTAGAAGCGTGGTCGCTTTGTCAATGAGAAAATGAAGAAATATGAATTTTCAGTAGTTAAGATGTGGAAGAGTCGTCTTTCGGCTACATTAACGTGCTACTTATAGCTAATAATAACATGACACGGAAGAGGCCACCCTCCAGCCTCAGGTCCAATTGCCCTAAATGTGGCTTTTCCTCAGTACCCAAGCGTTGCGAGAAAGAACGCTTGCGAGCTGGTTCATTACGCTTTTACTGCGGCCGTGACAGGCACACCATTGCCGTTCCTCCCTGGTGGCGCAACAAGACTGATCTGTACAGTATGGTATTGAATACTGTCAAGCTATTTCTAATACTGAACCACTCAGCATGCGTCGCCCGCGCGAAATTAAAGATGAAGAAAAAATGTCCACCTTCGACTTGATACTGAGGGTGCTCTGCACAAGCACCTTAAGGATTCTCAAGACAGGTACTTCAGATGGTGTATGCCCTGAATTTCTCTCACCCCTCCCCCAAAAATGCTGTCAACTACATTCTTCCTTTTGAGCTGTTTTGTTTTTTGTTTTTCAGAAGTCTAGGGTGCCGTTCTGCCGCTTTTCTTTGTCAGCCTTTACAAACGCAGTCGGCACTTCCCAGCTTTGGTGCGAGATCTATGCCGCGCCAGAGATTATAAAGATGCTTGCTGACTCAGTTAATCTAACCGAACTCCCTCAATATTTTTGTCACATAAACATGGTCAAAGTATAGGGTTATCAAAATGTAGCAAATGGTATAAAAGGTAAAATTCCTATAATTCGAAAATTACTAACATGTGTACAGTGAGATTTTTGCAGAAATGCACAGAAAAGTCTGGAATATTGGAAACTTTCTTGAGAGCGAAAAATGTTTTTGCCAAGAGGGTTACGTTTTTTACCGTAAGATGGCGCTTCAGTTGTATCAGAGGTCAGTTGTATCAGAGTTGTAGTGTCCACCCGTTACAAAGGGTGCAGCCTCAAACCATCATCATCATCATCAGGTCTGTCTATACATGAACACTACTCTCCCACCTGTCAATGAAGAAAGTGGCAAAATTATTTTGGTATTAAAAATATATTTAATATTACCACGTTTTTTCGTTCGTTTCTGTGAAAGCCGCACCGAACTAACTCCGCTATTACATTTTTTTTTTTTACTTTCTCTTCGTCTTTTGGTTCGTCATGTATGCAAACTGCGGCTCTATCATTTCCAGCCTCGCAACACAACCGACTGGTTCCATGCGTCGATCAAGCAGAGTACTGGCTTCCTGCCGGAGCAGTATGTAGCCCTGCTAGAGACGCACAGAAGCGTGCTTTTTTTCTTCTTCTTTTTTTTTTCTTTTTTTTTTGCACGTATGAACAACTTTTTTCTTTCGAGTTTCTCGAAAAGGGCATGGCCCCGCCACAACAGTGTGATCGAATACTGCGCATTGTCGGAATTCTTGCCGTGCTCTCTTCATCTCGCCGTCATTTCTCCTTTTGCTCGCCTGATAGCGTGCGCAACAAAATTGCCAGCCAGTTTGTTTCCGTATAAAGCGAGAGCGTCACACTTTCTGCACAGTTTTAATTCCGGCAACGCAGGTACCGGTAGCGAGTAGAGAAAGTCAAGGTTGAGTGCAAAGGTTCGACGTCACGCGGCGCGGCGACATTCATAAGTGATTAAAACATACATAAGCCCTGGTTACAATATCGCACTATGACTCAGGCGTTATTGCAACATATCGATGTATTATTTGCGCGAGAAAAAGCTTCACGTTTAAAGCGAGAAGTCGCTGCTGAATCTTCCACACCAAATGACTTCCAGCCGGGAGAAAAAAAAAAAAAAAACAACGACGAAAGAAGCAGCTCTCCAACGACAAGGGGAAAAACACGATCAAATAACTAAACATAAAGAACTGAATGCGAGGAGCTTACTCAATAAAATAGAGCTATTGAAAAACCTAATAATTGATCGCGAATCAGACAGAGTTGTCTCGGAAACTTGTACTTCACCCGATATTTCAAGCCAATAAACCGTACCCCCCCCCCCCCCCCCCCCCTCTCACTCTTCAGTTATTTTGAAATATAGAGGATCCACTGGAGTTGGCGTGGCTCTAATAATAAAGAAAAACTTGCTGTTCGCAATGCTTCCTGAGCCCGTATTCCAAGTTTGCGTTTTTTTTTTTCGGTGTGTCGTTATCTCACGTGACCTCGAGTCACATGATTGGTCGAAACACCGGAACCGGGTGTTGCCTCTATAGTTTCCCACTGTGTATCAAATCATGTTCCGTTAAAAAACAAGCGCCCACAAAGGAACAACCCTTGGGTAACCAGAGATGTTATCCACGCAAAACATATGTGAAAGGAATGCGTAACTCTATCAACCATCATGGCACCTATCCATCTATAACTTACAAGCCAGCGTTCGCAATAGCAAAATTGAAAGAAACAACCAAGCAGGCCTAACTTCCTGACGAACAACCCACATAAATTTTGGAATTTTTTTTCGCCTCAGTAACGTCGCGTCATCGGAATTATTATTATTTTCTCCAGATGAAAAAGCTAACAATGCCAACGCGAATATATCTTTTTCCTCTCGAACTTCACAAAAGATGATGGCAATCTCCCGGAATTCTGGGGCAGTGCATTATCATCATCATCAACTATACCTGACTACCTCTGCAGGACGAAGGCCTCTCTCATATTCCTCTAATTAACCCGGTCCTGTGCGCGCGCATCCTTCACCTTCTGTTCCCTTTTTCTTTCTCCCCGCCCTCTAATGGCTATATAAGCAGCTGTTTGTCTCCAATAAATTGCTGCAAGTAGCGCATGTCCTGTTGTCTACGTATGTGTGCCGTCATTGTTGCGTTTGAATTATCAGAAGTAGCTGCACCCACTTGACCCCTGCGAACTTCTCAATCTCATCCGCCAACCTAACTTTCTGCCGCCCCCTGCTACGCTTTCCTTCTCTTGAAATCCAGTTTGTTACTCCAAGCGACCATCGGTTATCCTATCTTCGCACTAAATGTCCTGCCCATGCCCATTTCTTCTTGATTTCCTCAAGAATGTCAGTAACTTGAGTTATCTACCTGACATCCAGCCTTTAATCATATCTGATGCTGTCATTTTCAATCTATTACTCACACTCGACACTAAAAAATCATGCGGACCAGATGGTATTCCAAACGAATTCCTGAAGCGATATGCAGAATAGTGCAGTACTCGATGAGTACAAAATAGCAAAAATTATACCGATACATAAGGCGGGAATCACCACATTACTCTCTAATTACAGAAGATATCTCTAACCAGTACATGTCAAATTTTTGAGCACACCATCCTTAAGCACCTAACTTTTTTGATACTCACAACCTATTATCATCAAACCAGCACGGATTCCGCCGGACGCTACCAACCATCACACAGCTTGCACTTGCATCAATAACTGCAGCCAGGCTAACATAATACTATTAGACCTTTCGAAAGCATTTGATCGCGTGAGCCATAAAAGAAACTAATTGCAAAATCGCGAGGTTTCATTGGGGATGGGCTAATTTCAGACTGGATTACAGACTTCTCAACAAACCGAAGACAGTTCGTACTCTGATTGATGTGACAGTGCCCGTCACATCAATGGTCCCTCAATGATCCTTGCTGGGGCCACTATTATTTTTAATTTTCATTAATGACATTACCAGTCATATCGATAGTAGCACCAAACTCTTCGTAGATTGCTGCATTATCTACAATTCTATCCACAGGTACGAAGATTATATTTCACTCAGTGACTCTCTGGGCAAGCTAACCGAATAGTGCAAAAAATGGCAAATGACGATAAACACAACTAAATCAGCTTGCATAACAATAACAAAAAAAAAGCGACCCTAATACTTTACATACTACATGAACGGGGAAATACTGACAAATGTTCTTCAATACAAATGCTTGGCTATCACAATAACTTCTGACTTCAGATGGGATGCGCACATTGCTAATATAACCTCAACCAAACTACGAAAACTATTTTTTCTCAGAAGATTCCCGCTCCTTGCACCCACGTCAACAAAGCGTCTCGCATATACTACTTTCATCAGACTAATTTTATAGTGCGCTAACACAGTTTGGTTTCCTCATTCCGTGACTAATGTAAGGAAAATATAAGTACAGCGTAAAACATTGCGGATTATCATAACAAGTACGCGCGCACTGATTCCCCGACTAACATTGCCGCCATTCCAGGCCTAACAACGACGGTGTCGTCTAGATCGCAACTAGCACGACTAAAATGTTCGGCTGATTCATGGCTACCGCAAGATAAACCTAGCAAAATGCATATCGAAGTATACAACAGTTGCATCTTGCCTGTGCTCACCTATGGGGCTGAAACGTGGAGGCTAACCAAGAGAGTTCTACTTAAGTTGAGGACAACCCAGAGGGCTATGGAACGAAAAATGGTAGGGGTAACATTAAGAGATAGAAAGCGTGCAGAGTGGGTCAGAGAAATAACTCAAGTTACCGACATTCTAGTGGAAATTAAGAAGAAGAAATGGACATGGGCAGGACATGTAGTGCGAAGAGAGGATAACGGATGGTCGCTGAGGGTAACAAACTGGATTCCAAGGGAAGGAAAGCGTAGCAGGGGGCGGCAGAAAGTTAGGTGGGCGGATGAGATTAGGAAGTTCGCAGGGGTCAAGTGGATGCAGCTAGCACAGAACCGGGTCAAGTGGAGAAATATGGGAGAGGCCTTCGCCCTGCAGTGGGTATAATCAGGCTGATGATGATGATGATTCGCAGTCACCACCATCAAGGCATAAATATGCACGTGCTATGATAGAATACTCATGACGCATTCATGTACTCCTACTTCCCTATCGTGATCAGAGAGCGGAATTGCCTAGATCCTTAGATCATTTCTGCAGAATCTTTATCACAGTTCACGTCGCGGCTAGTATTCATGTCATTCAACCAATAATACTCTTGGTTAACCACTCAAATGTCTCGTATCACTTTAATGAATTGCTATCATGAAGAGAATACATTTTCTTATTGTTTCCCATTTACTGACAACGGGATGATACACCTGGCTACTAGGTAGTAATCATTGTTGTAGTGTTGTTGTTGTTCTGTTGTTGTTTTTTTTACTATTTTTATACTGATGCCATTTTGTATTTACCTTTGTTTGAGCTATTGTGCGCGATCCGTGAATGCACTGTATTACCATATTGTTCCAATTTTGTAATGCCCACCTGCCTTTGTATCAGATTAGACTGGCAATACTGAAAATAAATAAATAAATAATCGAATGCCTGAGTAAGACACGCTCCTTCTAGGCCGCTCAGGTACGTTCATGTGACTTAGTTAATGCGCAGCTTTACTACCGACTTCCTGTAGTTCTGCCACCGACGTAGTCGGAGGGGGGGGGGGGGGGGGGGAGCACCCTCCGAAATTTTCTGAGTGTTGCATTCCCCTTCCTTCCGGCCTTTTTTCGCACATATTTTTTTCCAGCGGCGCACATCCCCCCCGCCCTTCCTCCTCGAAAAATATTTCTGGCTACGACACTGGTTACTGAATACAATGTGATAGCGTAAAACTGCGTGTAATGATCACATACGATATTAAATTGATGCTAATAAATGAAGCAGTGATTTAGCGACCAGAACAAGCGTGTCGGATGAGTGTATGTGAACGAGAATCCCAGGAGCACCAAGAAGCGTAGCTGCCAGGTGTTCTCTGCTTCGCAACCCTACCACTGGGAGGAGCTTCCATCGGGTGTCCACACGGCTTACCTGTGAGTCCAGGTAAGTTTCAGCCCTAGGAGTACGATTGTAATAACCACTGTGCTGGTAGCACACCAATGGTGCCACGGAAATAGATACACCTGGTTGACAAATGAGAAATTGTGGCTGAAGAGACAACAATGAAGGGCCGGTTGGCACTCCTTCTGCAGGAATTTAGAGAAAGTCTCCCAAGATTCCCAACTAGGCAGACCTGTTAAGGACAAAGTAGAGGCACATACGCCGAAAAAACGTGCGCACTATTTGTTAAAGAAACTTTCCACGCCGTATAAGCTACGTCTCATGGGTATCAGCGTACACAAGCCATAGAAAAATACTAGCGTTGCAGTATTTATTAAGAAATGGGACGTTTATGACTAGAACAATTGCCGGCCTACTATCTTACAGTTTGTTGCTTACATTCCCTAACTAATCATATTAACCATACACTTTCATGAATTGCGAAAACATGACTACCACATATTGCTAACAACGACTTCGCCACATTGTGAGATCGGAAATCATGTAAGACTGCGTGAACACTTAGGTGTGGAAGAGGCATATGCAAGGTGGCATGAAACAACTATACGGACTATGCATGGTCCTAGTCCTGCACTACAGCATTCATATCACCCAGGACGGGTATCGAACACACTAAAAAAGCGCTACTTCTCTTCTCACTGCGCGTATACAAGAAGTGCATAGAGGTCCGGTAGGCAGCAGCTGGAGGCAAAGTTTTTGCGGCCTGCTGTTGAAATTACTACGTGTTGGTACCCGGGGAAGAATTGCAATTCCCTATATTTATAAGCAAAACCCTGGTATGGAAAACGCATTAGAAAGAAAAAAATTGATTGCGATCTTGTTGGCAAAACCTGAAAGGTGATAAAGAAGAAGCATTCAGCAGTCAACCATTATGGGTGAAGGGAAGAAGACATGACCTGCAAAGACTGGATCGGAATCGCGTCTCGTTGAATCGCCAATCACTGCAGTGAAAAGTAGGCCGTGAATCGTGTGTAGACAATGACACCCGAACAAAGACACCTAAACAGTAGAACAGGTAATGGACGGGTTGGTGCCGGCCAAACACGTTTTAGGAGGAGTGCAACGGAATATCGACCCACGGTGCATTCCTCGTCTTCGCTCTGCGCTGATCGCGTGCCTCCTCGAGGCAAGAAAACCGAAGTTCCGGCATCGGCTCCTACCCAGCTCACTGCCGCTCTGTGATCCTCGGTGACTTTTGTCACTTCGTAGCATCTGGTGGCTGAGTGACGCAACCCATGCTCCAAACACCTCAAATCAGCCGAGATTCCAGCCCTCGGGGATCTGCTACCATCGAGATTACGCCCATCACGGTAGCCGACAGCTTCGAAGCCTTGAACCGGAGTTCGCGCCTCTAATTTCATCGTACTGTGAGGCGCCCACCATCGACTCCAGCACCATCTTCGGCGACCACGTAACCTCCCTTGATCATGCAGGTTGATACCTCTGCACCGACTGATACCGATTGATACCGATTGAAAGCGCTGCTATCACCCGTCAGGTGAAAGAGATGCTAAGCAACGATGTCATCCAGCCCTTCCGGAGTCCGTGGAAGTTCTCGTAAAAAAAAAAAAAATCCCTAAAAGAGATGCTTACTCCCTGCCACGAATCGACGATGCTCTCAATTGCCTCTACTCCGCGAAATGTTTCTGTTCAATGGACCCGAAAATTGGGAAATAGAGATAAATGACAGAGATCGAAACAAAACAGCATTTATTACTCCGAATGAGCTCTACGAGTTCAAGGATATGACCTTTTGTCAGTGCTCTGCGCCAGCAATCTTTCAACAACTTATGGATACAGCTCCTTGCAGATATGAAGTGGCAAATATGTTTTGTTTACCTTGATAACGTTGAGGTCTTCGCCCCAATGTTCGAGGAGCACCTTCGGCGCCTCGAAACTGTTCTGTAGGCCTTAACAGCACCTGGGCTGACCTTACGAGAAATGACATTTTGCTTACATCGAGCTCAAGTTCTTGGGGCGCGTCGTAAGCCACGCATGGTGTCCTGCCGTATCCAGAGAATACAGCTATTGCCAATTTCCCTCCGGTCCAAGACCAGGAAACTGTTCGAAAATTTCTTGGCTTATGTGCCAACTACCGGCGTTTCGTCAATGATGTCCTTCGACTCGCCGAGTCCTTGACGTAACTGACGAAGACAGACGCGCCTTTAACATGGGACGTACTGCGGGTTCAAACATTCCAAGAGCTTCAATGCCGTCTATAAGCACATCCTATTTTGGCTTACTTCGACGGAAACGCCGACTCGGAGCTTGACACCAATGCAAACAACGTATGCTTCGGCGCCGTCCTAGTTCAAATCCAGGGCGATGAACGTGCCATCGCTTACGCCAGTCTTTGTGTAAAATTGAATCGAACTATTCTGTCACAGAAAAATAATGTCTAACCATCGTGTGGGTGACGTCGGAATTCCGGCTTTATCTTCATGTTTATTTAAACAAACAAAGACAAATGGTACAGCCGCAGCTATTTCTGCATCATACGTCTACAACGCAATGGTTAAATTGTAGAGCTCATTCTAGATAGTATGCTTCGGCATTACTGAGTGTAGTTCCAGTCTTGCCTTAAAGGAAAACTGAAACGTTTTTCGCAAACCCAAAAAGGAGAGTTCTGCGCGGCATTTTATAGTTTTTTGTCCGTTGAACAAGACTATCATACTTAAAAATGGCAGAAATGAATGCAAATGGCAGTTCTTACAAGAAAACAAACACCAGCGGCTCCGCCCTTCGAACGAACGCCGCTGTTCGTAACAGGCCGAGCCCATCATGACGTCCTTCTCGGTATGCCACGCCGGAACCGGCGGTGTTTCAGGTGACTTGACAGATCGATTTAAAATGTTTGCGATTTATAATGTTTGACAGCTCGATTTAAATTATGTGTACAATGTAAACCACATTGGACACTTACCGAACGCGTTCGAGCAACCAGAAGTTCCAAAAACCTGCGCTGTCGAGTACGTGGACAGCGAAAGCGAAGTCAGTACATTTGCGCGAGTCGGAAATCAGCCCTTGACTGCGAAACGCGCATGAGCTGGCCCACTTTGACAACTGCCCTTTCCACGTTAAATTACGGTTAATAGCAACAAATGGAATAGGCATTATATATGGTGAAATCCACAGCGCGATCATATAACCCAACGGAGCAACGACAAACTGCGGCTGCTGCACGTCCCGTCTTTACAGCTAAGTTGAGCTGTTCAACGCCGAAAATGGTCAGCCGCATCATGAAATCAGACAAGTTCACATCACCTGCAGCGCCAGATGAAGCGAGTGCTGCTAGTGAGCGCGGCGGACGGGTGCCACAGCTTGGCGATTGAGCAGCGCTGTAGTAAATGGACTGCTGTAAATCATCTTCTCTCACAACGAAATGAGAATGCCATTATTACGGCGCCGCCTTAGAACGAGTGCCTGTGATGAGAAACACTTGTATCGCAGTTATCCTACCATCATCTCGGTATGGGGCAGAGATCATTATTAAGGGGTCATTTTTATAATCCGTTTCCCTGGGCCTATTATTTAAGATAAGAATGAATTTGAGCACGCTTTCTTGACGTTAGCACCTCCACGGGCAGCTTGGGGGAGGCACGGTATGTGGAGGCCGTGCTGCATTCGGACCATGCTTGAGCCGCTGTTGCCACGCGAGCAGTACGTCATTGTAGATCCTCAGAATTATAAATGACTATTGCAAATGAAGCTTCATTCTACCGATCATGCATTTCGTTTACTGTACCTAATTGTTAATTGTTGACGTATCCGAGGACGGCGCCGAGTTATGTAACAACAGTGAGCCGCGAATCGCGTTTCAAGTTCGCTATCCTCGGTTAAGCGTAACGGCAGTGAATCCAGCCGTGCAACAACGGTATTAACCTAATTAGGTGCATGAACAATGACAGAATGGCACCGGACTTCAGTTGCGCTGATTTAATTGGAATCCCAAGTGGGCGCAATCGTTGCCAACATTCGATTATCGTCATCGGCACGAAAATCATCAGTACAAAACACAGCTCATTCCAAAGGCAATATTTATTCCTTTTCATAGCACAGATCCATGCACCGAAAGTTTCTTATCCTCTGGAAAACTATAAAGCACCATGTCGTCTGGACCACCGACGTTCGCACAACTTCACGCACTCACAAGTATGTTTGTTTTCTAATGCGACGAGGCAAATAATTTTCGAGCATCAAACGACGTTTATTTTACAACTGGGCAAAAGAGGCTCACTAGTCGGAGGACATTGAAGCGCATGGCGCGCCACTCCGCAACAGCGACGTATCTGCTGGTTGACCTCGTGCAATCTTTGAGCACGTGGAACATACAAGATGATCGTCATTGTGGCGAGCTGTGACGGTCAAGGAAGATCTTGAAGACTGCGCAATCGAAAAAAAAAAATGCGCACACCTAACAAAAGGACCGTTTCATATTATATAATGGAACTATATAAGGCGTCCGTGTCATTTTTTTTTAATTCATATGCGTATATTCGGTTGCAGTGACTGAAATTGTGGTATACCGTCACGTATCTCTCTCACTGATGCGGGAATTGTAGAGGAAGGCACACCAGGTTGCGGCGGAAAGCAAAAAATAACATACATACATACATAC
Source organism: Amblyomma maculatum (assembly GCF_055883805.1). NCBI lineage: Eukaryota > Metazoa > Arthropoda > Arachnida > Ixodida > Ixodidae > Amblyomma > Amblyomma maculatum. The sequence continues at coordinate 8,765,151 of NC_139349.1, read as the reverse complement.
ATACATACATACATACATACATACATACATACATACATACATACATACATACATACATACATACATACATACATACATACATACATACATACATACATACATACATACAACCACGACCTCTGCGCCATTTGCTTGTGGCTGTCTTCCTCTTCTGAGTCATCTGTGGATGCTAAACACATACATACATACATACATACATACATACATACATACATACATACATACATACATACATACATACATACATACATACATACATACATACATACATACATACATACATACATACATACATACATACATACATACATACATACATACATACATACATACATACATACATACATACATACATACATACATACATACATACATACATACATACATACATACATACATACATACATACATACATACATACATACATACATACATACATACATACATACATACATACATACATACATACATACATACATACATACATACATACATACATACATACATACATACATACATACATACATACATACATACATACATACATACATACATACATACATACATACATACATACATACATACATACATACATACATACATACATACATACATACATAGTAAATAGACCAAAGGTACGCACCAAGGCTCTCGCGTCCCGTGCCCTATTTTTCAACCTCGACGTGACATGTGGCGAAACACACGCCGCGGTAGCCTTTCAAGCTAACCAACCTTCTCGGACGACGATAAACTTGTAGCAAAATACGGGAAGCTCGATATATGAAAACAAAAAATAGTTTCAAATTTATCAACAGTAAATAGCAAATAAAGGAGAGGGTCGGCCGAAGCTGAGCGCCGCAGTACGCATTTTCGTTTCTGGAGGCAAGGCCCATTTGGACATGAATCTTTCAGGAATGTAGCAACGGACGCTCTTTCTTCTCTCTGTTTGCTTTCCAGGCCTTCTCTTCTGCACGCCACGTGATGGAAGCCCGTTTTTTAGAATTGAACAAAAATAAAAATGAAAGAAACCCATATTCACAAAGGAAGCAAAGTGAAAAGAGAGACAGAAGGCGATGGAAAATGGAGAACTACGCGGACACATTTTCTTCAGAGCGTATTCGCGAACGAGGTCTAGCGAGGATACCTGGCAAGGTACGCAGCACCGTTAAGGCAGCGTTCGAGCAATGAGAAACGCTGCAGCGCACTTGGTTGCCTTCTCCCGGTGTCGTCCTCCTCCTCCCCTGTAGACGAGCGCTGTCTTCTTCGTCGTTGCGGCCTCCAAGGCACGCTCATCGCCGATGCGGCGGCGGTGTCCATCCATATATCCGGCATTCTTTCGACAGCCCCGAAGGCGGCAGCCAGAAGAAACGGACGTTGCTTTTCCAGCCCGCGCCTCACAGCACGGATTCGCTTCAATTTCATTGCTCACCATATATCACGGCCCTTCATCCTCTCTCTCTCTCAGATGCGTCGACAGCGCGAGAGCTTTGCACTCCCGCCTCCCTTCCTCGCGTCTGGCTCTCTCATCCTGAATACGTTTTGCGGGCAAGCGCACGAGCGCCCCGCTGCCAGACACAGAGCAGCGGAGCGCGAATGCACGCCGACACCAGCCGTCGACCGGCTCTCGCCGCGCGACGGTCAGCAGGAATGCTTTTCCCGTCGCTTTTTTTTTTTCCCAACTCCGCTTTCTACGTATCCCTAAACTTCGCCCCTGTCGGCGGAAGCATACGGGAAGAGTGGGGAAATCAACGAAAAACGAAGCAGGCGCCACCGAGCGGCGGCGCATTTCGAAGCTTTGATATGGGCGGCCGCACGCAAAGTGGCCCTCCAAAGCGCCGCCTAGTCTCGGCCCGTTTCGAGCTGCCCCGCTTACTGCCTTTTCTTACTTTTGGGGTCTTTGTTTTCGAGCTCCGAATTCGAACCGCGGGCGTGCGCGCTTGCCTCAATATATTCCGGAAAACTCGGACAATTGATGAGTGGTGCGCGCTCGAGAAATGCTGTTTTCTTTTGCGTTGCGCGAACGCGAATGCAAAACCAGCGGCTCGCTGAATTGTCTTCGCTTCTTTATCTGCTGTTCCTGTTGCATCGCGCCGTCTATCCGTCAATGAGATGCGTCCGCGCGCGGGCGACGCATCTCCTCCACCAACGGCGGGCTGATCATGCAGTAGTTTAAAAACGCTTCAGTGCGAGAGATTGCAAGATGCTCTTCCAGATCGTCGCTTCTTTTTTGCGTCTCATGCGCCGGAGTGATTTGTTGCAAACGCTCCTCTTAAGCCGTGTAGAGCACGCGAAATGCGGTGCAGAAGCATGCATTGCAGTCTAATGTAATACAATATTTCTGCAGTGCGGCGCAATGCGGCTTTGTACAGGGCGTTATATTGCAGTCAGGTAGAGAGCACATAGCTTTGTTTATTGTGAAGATATATAGTATATCCATTGTCAACGTAGCTTAGTGCTGTCCCGTCTAAGGCACTGCAGTTCTTGGCAGTCTCGTGGCTTAGCGGACAGTAATGTTCTAGTATCCAACGGAGTGTAGAGCGAAGCATTAGCCTAGTGTAGCCATTCGTGCATTGAATGAGCAATGGAAGAAAAACAAAAGTGCAAAGTTCAAAGCTTATTCAGGGTTTTAAAACTTATTATTTATTCAAAAGTAGTCATAGATACGACCATTCGAAAAAAGATCCCTAATTTCTTTGTGCCAGCTAAAGTTACGGTATCAATATCGTTCAGTATCAAGAAATTCTGCGGGAACACTGGTGGTCTGGCACCCCAGGTTTGTTTGAATAGTCTATGTCCTCGGCAGATATCCCCATACAGTTATGATGTGCTGATAACTCTTGCACACTGCTAGCGTCGGCATGACTCTGGCTGTGCATGCTTTGCAGTTTTCACACGTTTTACTACCGCAAGAAGCGCTGAGCTAGAGTTGCAAATCCCAGTGTGGAAGGAAGCATGGTCTGTAAGCACCAAATGGCACCTAGGGGCTTCTGACTCTCCCTCTGTCAAAGACGACAAATTGACGCGTCTCAATATGCAAGCACGATGGCTTGAATATGAACCTTGTGTTTATTTTCATGACCTAAGCAATGTCAATAAGATATTGGTTAGTTTACATACTGGTTAGGAATATTGGCTACATATTGAAATTGAGTAGACAAACGTTTGCGAAACGCGAGCGTAACGAAAAGAACTCATTTTCGAACAGTCATTTAATTCACTCGCCTAAAATGTGTCTCGAAGTGTGATGGGACGGGTATGCTCCATACACTGGTATAATAATGGCAAACGGCTGAGTTGATAGCTACAATAGTATTTTTTTAACACACATTTCGTGCGGTACAAAGTATATCTAGTTTGATTTGATTTTGTTTATGGGGTTTAACGTCCCAAACCGATTCAGGCTATGGGAAACTCTGTAGTGGGGGCCTCTGGAAATTTCGACCACCTTCACTGACATCGTTTGTTTTTCGCCGTCATCGAAAAGCTGCCGCCGCGGTTGGGATCCGATCCCGCATCCTTGGGTACAGCAGCCGAGCGGGGTAGCCGCTGCGATACCACAGCGGGTTTCATAGTGTATTTGTCGTTTTGTATGCTCTCTTTGTTTCCGCAGAGGTCTCGAATAAGCTCAATGTTATTAAATCGAACGTGTTCTCGCAACCTCGATGCTGCCAATCTCTCTGGCAACATCCCCTCGACAAGGACGGCAGCCGGGTTCCCGCGCTGCCCGAGTTTTTCATGACTCCATTTAGCCTGTGCGTAGATTTTAACTCCAGGCCGGAAGAAAAAAAAAAAAAAAAGTCCTATCTACCGCAGGACGACCGGTGAGTGCATGCTTCGACGCGCATTGGGAAAGAGAGGGAAAGCCTGGGAGAAAGCCCAAGTTATGGATATATGCACGGTGCCCCAACACTCCGCCAACAGCCTCTCGATATCGACAAAGTGTCGCTGCAAAGCCCCTCTGCCTGTTCGTTTCTAGCTAGGAGTTCCACTCTACTGGAAAGCCACCGCCACGCTGTGCACGCCTTCGGGGGTGCATCACATGTGATCCGATGCGAGGAGGCATGTGCTCTCCTATCTCACGCTTCGCCTTGCCATTCGCTTTACAACGTTCGTCGAGATTCCAAAAGGAAGGCAAATAATGCGAGAGTGGAGAGAAGCGGAGGGAAAGGATAAACCGATGTCTTCTACTTTTATCCCTTTTTTGGCTTGTTAGTTCCCTCGCTCTTTTTTTTCTTTTCTGTTCGACGCCTTTGTCGTTCAAGTTACAACTTCACTGGCATCAAAGAAACAAAACCAGGTTGTAGCGCAGAAAAGAAAAAAAGAAAGGACGATTTTGTGTGCGCTGAGGTGAGGCTGAAACAAACAGCGCGCAGTACAAGGACAAACACTCGTCGTTTCCACGCTTGAGCGGCTTGCATTCCTTCCCTCGGTTCCCTGCTCCTCCCGCCTCCCTTTTATTCAACTGCCGACCTCGTGCGCCGCCGATTCCATGCTCTTTTCAGTTTAAAAACAGTCGTTTTGTTTGGTTCCCCGAGGCGCGTGCTCGGAAAACGAGACTAAAAGTCTGTCGATTCGTACCTCGTTTTCTCGCTGTCGACATCAGCTTGTTCTTTCGTCTCTCGTTTGCGGGCAGAAACACGCAACTTTATTTTCCGGCCCCTTAACATAGGTACATGTAATGGCGAACACTACGACATCGACGGGCGAACGCGAGGCTACACGCAGACGCTGAAAAAATTATAAAAAGAAGAAAAGAGCAGGAGAAAATCAGCGCTGAAAAACGGAGCAGGTACGTTCGACGTGCTCGAATGCTACTTTTCATAACGTCCGCGATCTATGCCCCCTTCTTTCCCCCCTTCTTTCTTGTGCCTCTTCTGTTTCTCCCCTACGAAGACATAGACATCGGGTGCGCTTGGATGGCGAAGCAGAAAAAAAAAAAGAAAGTCGCTTCGCCACCAGCTTTGTACCGCGTCGCATCTGAGATGCACTCTGTTCTTCCCAATTTATTCCACCGAGCGAAATAAACTAAACACTGCGGCGGGAGGACGCGCATAAAAATATATGTCCACAACCCGGGAAAACATATGTTGCCGTTCGCACGGTGAGGAAGGGATGGGGGAAACCTTTTGATGCGCATATTGACCACCACCACCTCGCCCTGGATGCTGCTACAACTTGCGGAAGGAACATGCCTTCCTTCACTTCCAGATCCGGCAAACAGGCTGGAGAGTTCAGGCGGAGGGCTGGCGACCAGGCTGGGAACTTTAGGTGTAGAAGAAGAAATACAGCTCCCAGCGGGCATTGAGCAACGTATGGAGTCTGTGCCTTTCCTCTTTCTCCCAAATAGCCGCGACCAGATCGCTTGGCGAGTTGCTAATAGAGATTACAGCAATACACTTGAGACACTCCGGGGTGTGCGTAGTCCATCAGGTCAACTAAGTGAAGGGTGGCGATCTCGAAAATACGCTCTATCTTCCTGCGTAAGAAATGAGGATAGCATTTTTGCATACTCGTCGAATCACGCAGCAGCCCTTCATTCTGACTGATCTGGTTATTCTGAGCATCCGCATTTTTTTTTTTCACCACAACGTGAGATTAAAGCAGAAGCTGAGGCTCGCGCCGTCAGACTGAGCGCGAAGTTTTCAAATCTCCCAGCTCGTCCTCGTAGTGTTTCAAGGGCCAGCACACCAGCGCTAGCCTTCTTCTACTCAGTCTTGTCGGTTTCGTTTTTAATTTATGTGTCACCTATCAAATCACCCGTCTAGTTCCACTCTTCTGTTAAGAAATATTTACAGCGACTGCAGGTGATGGACCAGAATCAAGAAAATTATTAGGCGAAGTGACCGAGCCTCTTTGCCGTTGCTTATGCTACGCTAACCATGGAAGCGATGTTCTATTATCCAAGGGCGCCACCCACAACAACCTCTGGTGTCCTGATGGCGCGGCCCTTAGCCATCTCTGTACTGAATCAATGTTATTTTGATTTTATTTTTCCACTTCGGATTGTTCTTTTTTTTATTTTAAATTAGTATTGTAGGCCCCGCCTGGTATATGTCATTCACTTGTGAGGGAACCACCAATAGAAAATGCCCTACTCGGTACCTGGGGGGAAGTATCTTCAATCTTGACTGAGGCCCTAAACAAGCAGCGAATGCTTGAAAATAATGCGAATGAAATTAAGGTTACGGCCAACAGCCTCCAGCAACAGACTACGGCGCAGGTCAACTTAAAGCGTTGGTACTGAGGCGACCTTAGGAATTTGAGGATTTATTTTTCGTCACAACCTGTTGCCACAGGGACGGATTGGATATTGGCTCTTCAGATGTTAGTGTGAGCTCTCGTCTGTAAGGCCGACCCGTATTTTCCTGTACTTGGTGCAGGACTGCACAGCAAATGTTGCTCTTTGAGTTTCAATTGGGTGCCTTCGCACGTATCGGTGTAGAGGGCACTGAAGTGGCTGATGCGTCGCTCACCAAGCCCTGCTTGTCGATCCGGGATCCGTCGAGAGAGGTGCCGCACGATAACGCGAAGGTCTTCAAGGGAGTTGCGCCCAGCCAAATCACATCCTCTTGGGGCTCTCCCAACCAACGCCATGTGTAACCGAGGGACTAGAGAGGCCTTCCCAAGCCACTCTTCTTCCCCGCGGGTTCGTCGTGCACACCAGCGTGGAATGACTTGGCAAACCCCGTCGTACTTCATTCCGGCCCATCAACCTTCAGATCATCCATCGAATGATTCATGTCAACCACTCCCTCACGTAATACCCCTTAAATGGGGCCTTTGAGGTATCAGTTAAATAAATAATACGGGTCTGGCAACGTCACCGCTGTGTACACCGTGGGATTTGCATTAGGATCTGCGTCATTAACTTATGTAGATAACGGCCCTGTGAGATGTGTCCTGCTTGCTTCTATGAACAGGCGAGAAGAGCCACACGCTACATTTCAGAACATTGTTCACCAGGGCTCAAGCCACTCATACAAGGAGGTCTCACGCTTTCTCTCAAAGAAGCAAAACTCAAATCTAGACTCGAAATGCTAGCAGCAGCAGTTGTATTTGTGCGCGTGGCAGTGTAGTTCTGTTAGCTCACCGATCAGTACGATCCCGGTCTCGGCGGCCGCTTTTCGATGGAGGCGAAAAGCTATAGGCGCCCGTTTGCTGTGCGATGTCAGCGCACGTTAAAGAACCCCAGGTGGTCGAAATTTTCGGAGTCCTTCTCTCCGGTGTCTCTCATAGCCTGAATCGCTTTGGAACGTTAAACCCCGAAACCAAGCCAAACTTCTGATAACTAATGTTTAAGGGTCGCAAGGATTTAATTACCGCAGGGCTAATACTAGTAGTAGCTAACAGCAACTAAACTTCCGCGACGGTGTCTATATCTTTTCACTGGGTCGCATTTCTTGCTCCGCTGGTTTTATTCACTTTCTTATTCCAAACTCTTATCGCGTATTTCTGCTTTAACTTCAATTATTAAACAAGCAAGACTACTTCTTATCGCCTATGAAGACTATAAATACAGGTGATTTTTATATTCTCCACTTTGTATCATGATAAAGGCTCTTGTAGAGCCTTTACTCTATCTTCCCTCCAAATTGAGCTGCCCGCATTCGATCGAAGTACACCACTGCTTCACTTCTCTCCTCATTGATAACTAATATAATGTGCGCGTTTCCCACGACTTTGCCCGCTCCTCTTTTTTCTTTTTTTTTTAATCGAGGCTCAGCCTATACCGCACGATCATAAATCAGCTCCCACCTCTCCTTGCCTGATGGACGCTACGTTATGTTTCCAAGATACGTGCTATTTACCACTTACTGTACACGGCTCACGCTTTCACTTTACTCTTGCGGATTAGGCACCTCTATTAAAACTTGCGACGACTTTTCCGACAGGACCATCGCAGGCCGACGAGTATTCTTGCTTGCCTTGACAGCGCTCAGGGCAATGAAAGAAACCTCCGCTAAGTTAGCACCAAACTGGGAGACGAAGCGTCGACACACCACGGGAAGCTTCGGGATGAAGACGAGTAAGAAAATACGAAAGCTCTTCATATGGGCGTGACATCAATCCTGAAGAAGCATACTGATCTAAAGAGACTAAAAACAGTCAAATGAGCGATTCTCCTAAAGAATCAACGATCACCTGCGCGTTTTGTTGACAAGCATTACTGAACATAGACTGAGTTATCGTGATAACGTTTGAAAGGAAGCGCGAAATCATTTGATAAACTTTCGTTCGTCTCATCCGAAAATGACTCCAGCAGCTTCTCCAGCAGCTGCAACTGCAACCGGGTTCAGGCTTCTTACTTAAATTGAATGTTCCTTAGAGAAAGAGGGAAGAGTACACTGAGGCTAGAAAGAAATAACCTATTCAATCAGCCATTAGTGGTGTAGATTTCTAACGCGCGCCACTTATGCATCGCAGATTACGAACTTACTGAACAAACTTTTCCGCTCGCCTTAATGCTCCTTCTGTTTAAAAACATATTGTACTGAACAACCGACACATTTCACTGTTATTGCGCGTTCAGAGGCTACTACATAAATTTCCTTTTTGAAAACCAAGTGCTACAAAATTTTTGCCCGTAAAAGGCGTGTTTTCTACGGGTACGTCAAATAAAAACAACATATGGTATTCGTAACCGAACCAAAGGTTTCCGAAATAGCTTTTTGACTTTTTCTGACCCTGTTTAGGCCATCAACGTTTGTTAATTATTTTTACCTATTACCTCCCACCCACATTTATGTAATTAATACCCATCCGGAGCTTTTAATGGTTTAATAAACGATGATGATTCACTCAACAAAACCGTCATTTCTGAAACCTGAGCTAGGAAAAGTGGCGACCATTAATAACAGCCGTAGGTGACACATAACGGGGCATGACTGAACTCTCGGTCACTGTAGTTGTAGCATCTTGAAGGTTTCTTGCAATACTCTCAGGGAGTGGGCACGTATGAATGAGATAGCATTTATTGGCTCGTGCTTAGTGTGATCAGAAAGCGTGATCGGAAAATGTGACCAGAAAACGTCTTTTGCACCTGCCAATCACCCAAAGGTCGATAATAATGAAATCAATTACTGGTAATTAATCATGATCATTAAGTCACAATCATGAATAGTCAAAATTAGTCATAGTCATAATCACGATTGGTCATAACCATGGCTAGTCATAACAAAGACCATAATTAGTCTATGTCCATGACTATTACTGGTTAACAATGGCATTGGCTAAGATTAAACTGACTATGACTAACCATGACTGACTATGACTATGAAGATAATTATAACATATTGTTACGTGATGGCATGACAAGCGATGGAACACGGCGACACAACAGAAACAGAACGACGTGATGACATGACGATGAAATAAGCTTTAATGGCCAGCGGGCCTGGCGCGAGCGCTCCGCCCCGCGCCACTGCCCGCTTCGTCATCTTCTTAGCCCCGGCCGCTCAATTGCGCCTCCATTGAGCGGCGGTGTCGTAGCACTACCCGGGGCCACCGAGCGATCGTCCCGATCGATTGCTAGAAATCCATTGCATGAAGTGACGATGAACACAGACACAGGATTGGGACATGAAACGCTGGACATCGCAATGAATGCGAAGATGGGATGAATGCTTGCCCCGGAGAATCAAGCCCAATCTTCACCGTTTGCCGAAGGCCAAGGTTCATGGACACGCCGAACGGCTTGGGCGGGGTTGCTGTCTTCGTTCGAGTGGTCGTGAGGTCGCTTCGTCGTAGGGTCGGTCGGGTCGGCTTTGGGCTCTTCCTGGTCGTCGTGTGTTATGGTCAAGGATGGGGACGGGGCTGGGGAGAGCGGCTGGTCAGGTCTGAGCACAAAGGGCTGGGGTAAAGCTGTGCGGCGATCTCCACGGGCTCTCGGCCGATGGACCCGGCGTACGGTTGGCTTCGACGGGGCAAGACGAGGATGGGGATGAACCGCACCTCCAACCAAATGTTACGTGATGGTATGACAAGCGATGGAACACGGCGACAATATTATCATCTACTATGATTAATCGCAACTATGAATATCTATGAGTATGACTATGGCAAATCATGACTATGACTAACCTTGATTGTGGCCAACTTTGACAATGGTGTGACTGTGATTAACCATAGCTATGAATATGACTTATTATACCTGTGGCTAACCATAGTCATTGTTAGTCATGGTTAGTCAAAGCATAGTCCTTCAATGGTGATAGTCATGTTCACAGTATCTGACGTCATAACAGCTCTCAACATGCCAGACGTTGCCATAGTAACAGTGATGGCGCCACTGCATGCCAAAGACAGCAATGCTATCGCATTGCAGCACGTAAGGCACCCTAAGTTCCCCAAGGACTTTTTTTTTTTCCGGTTGGAGCTAGAGACACGGACGCTAGTCGCTCCAGTTTACAGCAATACAGACTAAAGCTAGCCGCCAACACGAACTACGATTTGTTTTTCCCTGTCTTCCCTACTACATAAACACGTGCTCCGCGGAAGTTCATGCCCCGGACGGCCATACAGCGATTCAGTGAGGTAATCGCGGCGAAAATTATGGCTTCATACCTGCAACAAACTTCTTTTTTTTTATCTTCTTCTTTCCTCCTCCAACACCTGGTCCAGCTCTCGCTCTATACTACGTGACAGTTGCTAGGCAACGGCGCGACGCGCCGCGGAGCATGCGGCATACGGCACACGGTTCCACGCCGACGGCTTCAAAACCTAGCGCAGTGTAGCTTTCGCTACAAAAAAAAAAAAAAAGCGCCAGTCCTGTCGCTTGTGTCTTCCTCTTCTGTGCCTGTTTGTGCGCTGCTTCCACGTTTACTTAAGGTGTGCTCTGCACTTTGTACTGCAACAGCCAAGGTCATATGGTTCCGTAAATTCGACCTTAAGCCGAGAGACGCCTTAGTGAAGGCCTCCGCAAATTTCGACCACTTAGGGTCAGTGTTGCCAACTCAAAAATAAAAAACCCGCGACAGGAACTCCCAAAACCAGCTAAAAACCGCTAAATGTATTTTTTGTGCCAAAAAGTTCATTTTTGTGATTTTTTTAGTTTGCAAACAAATATAACTAATAATATAAAAAGAAAGAACGCATTTTTTCTTTTCCGACTAAAAACCATTGAATATATTATTTATCGACTAGAGGCTGCATACATGACAATATACATTAAAGTTCTACAAACTATTCTTTCTTTTTAAGTTTCTGAAATGGAAAGTACTGACTAGACACTGCTGAGTGCTGCCTGACTGCACAATCACAGAAAGATGTGTCATCTGCAAGCGACTGACCACTCGTACTGCTGCTACCAGGTACAGGTGGGCGCTTTTGGCAGCCTCCATCGTGCCGATCTTTTGAACTACATTTGGTGGCAGTTCGTACTCTGAGCAGCATTTACCCTGCAGGTTTGAGGATTAGGTTCAAAAGTGCCGCAGAAATCGAGTCATGGTGTGTTCCAATGTTCCCTACTGTAGCATAGCGGCATCCCAGCGACGTCATGCGCTCACATGGTGACGTTTTCTCGCAGACGCGACTAGAATTTAAGACACGTTTACGGCTCAGAAATAAAATCTATAGAACTACCAAAAACCACCAAAACATCGCCAGAAAGGCTTAAAAACTACTAAAAATTCCGCCTGCCGCAGTACAAGACTTTCGCCCGCTAAATAATTCGCCCGCTAAACCGCTAAATTGGTAACACTGCTTGGGGTCATTTGCCATCAACTGACCATGTGATAGGAGGAAGCTTTACCAAGTGCTTCGCCGGCGCTTGATTGTTCAGTCTCATCAGGTGCGTGCCGGCCCTAGCACCTCAACGGTATACGGTGCAGGCGTCAAACTGATGTGTAGCTATGCTTAACATGGCTTACACTCGAATAACTAGGTTTACCAGGGATAAACTTTCATACTAGCTCTTATGTGCCTATTCAGCGGTTGAGGCCTGTCACCGCTGGTACATTGCCGTTGTGACCGAGCGAAAAGAAGTCACGAGACAAAGAGAATTTCTCAGAAGACAAAAAAGAACCACGACCTCTGCGCCATTCGCTTGTGGCTGTCTTCCTCTTCTGAGTCATCTGTGGATGCTAAACACATACATACATACATACATACATACATACATACATACATACATACATACATACATACATACATACATACATACATACATACATACATACATACATACATACATACATACATACATACATACATACATACATACATACATACATACATACATACATGCATACATACATACATACATACATACATACATACATACATACATACATACATACATACATACATACATACATACATACATACATACATACATACATACATACATACATACATACATACATACATACATACATACATACATACATACATACATACATACATACATACATACATACATACATGCATGCATGCATGCATACATACATACATACATACATACATACATACATACATACATACATACATACATACATACATACATACATACATACATACATACATACATACATACATACATACATACATACATACATACATACATACATACATACATACATACATACATACAAGCATCTCTCAAATTATTTGCATCTCTATATCGTAAATATGCTTAATAATTGCGTTCAAATCTCGAAATTAGAGAGTATCGTTTCTAATTTTCTCGAGATTATTACTGGTAGCGCGCTATCTCTTAATATATGCACATTTTTCCTATTAGTACTAGATGTTTTCATGCGAATCTTTCTATTTGAATCATAGTTCAATATACTGATGTTCTCATATTGCACAATACTTACGTGTGACTTTTTACTGTTTTTATGCTGTGCTTAGTTTTAATTTTCACATATCCATTTTGTAAAGGAGGCCCCATTTCAGTCGCCGACAATGGGACCTTCTTTTGCATAACAGTCTTCTAACACAACTGAAAAATGACTAATAAAATTCTGATTCTGATGCTGAACGTCATTATCTTTAAAATTCCCTTTTTTTTATTCAGGCATTTATCATGCATGGTTAGCATGTGTGGAGTATCTTATTGTACAAAACAAACTAATCTATTAATCTTCGATGACATTGTCATAGTAAAATGAAGTTCCTTGTCGTGGTCGAAGTTATAGAGAAGACTGTGCACACAGTCGTCACCTTCCATTCGTACCCTAACTCTCCTTTACTTCCCTTTTCTCCCTTCCCTTGTGCTGAGTAGCAGGCCAGTCTTTTGCCACCGGCCGACATCTCCGCCTTCCTATTCATTACATACATTTCTCTCTTTCTATTAATCTTCAGCGCTTGCACCAGAAAATAAAATTGATTTCGTGTTCACTGAGTGATAAACGAAGCGAGCGCACACCCCGCTCTGTCTACGCTCAATGCATTGCATTTTCTTTCTCCAAACGTCTTTCTCACGATTGTATCTTTTTACTATGATGCCTCCTTTTTTGTAGCCAATGCATTTCAGTTGCAAGTCGCAGAGATCAAATTCTGAATCATTATTTTCCCAGGAGCCGAAAGAGAAAAAATTCGTTACCATGAGAAGATGCAACCGGAAAACGTTGCACTGCGAATAAAATGTAATGTTTACATTGTCTGACACCGATAAATGAGGCTCTATATCCTCTAACCTCGACCTCGGTTGTCATGTTTGCTGTTCAAACAACGGTTCCCTGTAGATGAAAACTTTTGCTATGTAACTTCAGTTTGGAAGCGAGGCTGATCGAAAATATTCTTGCCCTGAAGGTGTGGCAAAGCTTCAGGAAAAACGCGCTTTTCATAAAACGGCAAATAAGATTCTAGCGATTGAAGAATTTCGGTGCCGCCAATTTTTGGTTTGAAAAAATCTCGACGACCAGTGTTAGCAGACGAAGAGAGTCTTAGGGCACGCCGCCACTGCACTTCCTTCGCCAGTGGAAGGGCTTTCTCTGGGTCGTTTAAATGCTCTCGACACGAGCGAGTGCGCATCTGGTAGCGATCTTTCCTTCAGCGTCCTCAAGTCGCTTTAAGGCACATTGAAGAAACTTTTGATTGATTGATTGATTGATTGATTGATTGATTGATTGATTGATTGATTGATTGATTGATTGATTGATTGATTGATTGATTGATTGATTGATTGATTGATTGATTGATTGATTGATTGATTGATTGATTGATTGACTGATTGATTGATCGATTGGTTGATAACGGTCACTCGCTCGATAGATCAATTGATCGGCCGACCGACTTATGTGCCAGTGCAACACTGTGGGCTACGGCATTGAGATAGAAGCGGAGAGATCCGGGTCTGACAACCAATGGTACTTCAAACGCACTTCGAAATAATGAGCGCCAGTTCACCGTGGCAGGAAACTTAACCGCTCCTTGTCGTCTGGGTCTAAGTGCTCTGTGCCAGAGCAGGTTGTGTTCACGAGGCGGAAAGCTGGTTATTCAGCCGCGACGGTGGTTATACCAGCCTCGGTGCACCCACAGCAGCCCGTTTACTAGTAAAAAGGGAGCGTTTTTTCAGCAACCAGAAATAGTAGCCCGCCGTATAGGCAAGACAGACGGGAGTCGCCGCAGAGTTGTGGCTTCGGATATGGCCACATGTGGCTATGTCCTGGCCGTTGCGCTAACGAGCAAACTTTTACCAATGCCAGCTCAAAAAGAAAAGGGGGAGGTGGGTGACGCGCACGCGATGCGATGCTACAGGGAAAAACAATATTCGGGGAATTTGCAAATCCGCTTTCAAAGTTTTGGCGCGTAATCTTCATTCTGTCATCCGCGGCTTCCCTTGTGTGCCTTTTTTCACGTAAACGATTTTGCTACTCTCCTAATCACTAATCTCTCAATTTGTGCCTCTGTTAACTCACAAATACTCTTTGTCGCCTCTCGTGAGCTACCGGCATGTAAATACCCGCTTTAACCAAGCCGTATGAACGGGCCTGCAGACAGCGTGTCTTACTCGAGATTCAAGGATGCTAAGTTTCCATCTGGTCCTCCCACCTAAAAGGACCACCTGCCCAAGCTGTCAGCTCCTGCATGCAAACTCGGCCATGTCACGTGTTCTCGTGACGTCACACAGCCAGAACACCAATCAGTTCCCGGCCATGTTACCTGCCAGCTACCGCCTGCCTGAGGCACGTTCGTAATTTTTCGCTCACGTTGACAGCAACCACGACGTCGGTGCCGCGTTGTACGCTGAGCCCCGCGTTGTTGAGCATCTTTACTAGAATGTATCGACGGAAACGAAAGATGCTTCTAGCGTTCATTCTTTTAAAAAAGGAAACAACGATTGGGGAGGTTGAGAGGGAGTTAGTGTAGGATACGTAAGGACGAAAAGCGCTTGCGCGTTACAACTGGCACATGATGGCTTAGCCTGGAAAGGTTATTGCGTCATCACTGCAACAATTATATTCAACTTCTTTCCATGGTCTGAGGCAGCGGGGATAAAATAAGCAGTTTCATTCGCAGTCCAATTGCGCACTACTGGGCGCTCAGACCATCAAATTTCCCTAATTCATAGTAGCGTCACCTTTTTACGAACTTCGTCAATTAACAAAGCAGCAATTAAGGCAAGTTTACAAAATCTAGACCATGCAAAAATAAAAAAAAGTTAGAGAATGGATATTAAAACATTAGGCTGTCTTTCTACTGGGAAGCGATGGTGAAACAGGACATACTTTATCTTTGGAGAGAAATTTAATCTGGCCACAAAACGACTCGGTCATAATGAAATTTTCTATCGACGCTAAGGCAGCGGTGAGTGCACTTTAATGCCATTTTGACTCCGAAATGAGCAAGTTTTCGAGGGACTTTGCTAAACTATGAAGAGTCGTTATTAATTACGCTTGATTGCGACGGCGTAATGTGCCGACTGAAGAGCTAGGAAACTTCATTTAATCTCTTTGGTGAATTATGATGCTTCATCGCTCAACCCATGGGAGTAGATCAATAGTGCAACTTACGAAACACGAGCGCGATCTGTTTAAGTATAAAACGGCACGGAAATAAAATGACGTAATGTCTACGAAGACAAATAATATTCTCTACGACCAGGAATTAAGCACTGGCAGCAAACAGGTTCGAGTGAGAAGCGTTAACGGCGCCTGCGCAGCATAAATTATTTAATAATAAACCTGAAAAGCTGCCAACGAGACTCAGTTTTAAATATCGAGCTAACTGGGGGGTGTGAAAAGAAATAAACGCTTCGGCAATATCGCCAGATCTCTGGCGGGGCGCCAGTATACGGGGAGATATACGAAGTGATTGAATACGCGCAAAAGCGTTACAAATAAATATATCAGAAGAAAATGGAGCGGAAGTTTTACATTGCCATAAATGCAAACTCGATATCTATTTACGCTCTTCTTGGCTCGGGAATCGATAGATAAGCGCAATACGCGACAAATCATATCCGGCGGTGGCGGCGGCTTTACCAAACCCGGACAATCTCGGAACGGATACAACTTAGTCTCTTCAGCTAACGCTCGCCACTCGTGATCGCGGGGGCGCGTGTGGAGGAAGAGGAGAAGTACGTGGGAGGGGGCGATAAATCGCGAAAGAGCTGCTTCGGGGAGCAGTATCGTCGGGTGAGGAACAAGCAAACACTGCAGCGCGGCACCAGCTAACGCACGAAGCGCGGCCGTGGCAGTCTCCGAGACAAACTCGCCGAGGCTGCTCGTCCCCGCAAAACTGGATTCACAACAAAGAGGCTTAAGCTTGCATCCTCCCACGTCGTCGGCGTTGTATCTTTCCCACTACGTTTTGCCTTGTTTTCTCTCACCCGTACGCACAGTACAGATCACTTCCTCACTTTTTTTTTATCTTTCCCGTTTTTCCTGGCTTCCTTCAGTTCCTCGCCGTTTGTGATTAAAATTCCGGAAGCGTCCCGGCTGGAAGCCGAGTTCCGCCCAATACCCGAATTATTTGCCGATCGAAGAACCCATTACGAAAGAGGCGGCGGCGGCAGACTCCCGCGGCCCGTGTACAGCGGGTAGTTGCAGAACAACGCTCGTCGCCCCTCTTGTCTTCTTCCTCCTCCTTTTCCTCTCTCTAACGCAGCGGCAGCCTTGTTTCAGATGCGCGAGCTCGCGCACCTGCGCGCGGTAGGACTCCCGAACTGCACGGTGAGAGTGAATCGGAGGTAATCGCACAGCTTCTCCGTTGGTTTTGCCCAGAATGAAATGAGGAACCCTTGAGGCAGCATAAGGTGCGAAACGAGAAAATGGTGAACTGTGCCGGAGTGAAAGAAGTGAAAATTGAAATTGATTTCGAGGAGCGGAAAGATGCAGTAACTGCCTCACTTCTATGTGGGCATCCGAACCTTGCCGTGATGGGCGGGATGAATGGAGAATGGCAGAGAGAAAGACGAGTCCTAGTGGAGGGCTCCCAGAAAATTTCGATTACGTCGATCAAGCCATCGGCGTTGGTAGGGGTGCAAAAGGGGCCCTTTCCTCATACCCCCCTCCCCAACCATTCTAACACTGGCCCTCCAACCGTTTCAACCAACCCCCCACCCTCCCCCACCCCAGCTGTGATGCGATGCGTTTGCCCCCCCCCCCTCTCCCCCCCCTCCCTCCTCCCTTACAAAATCCTGCCGATGGCCATCGCTTAAGCTACTGCTTACTTGCCTGCCCGAGATGCTTTAACGAGCACTGGCATCACGCATTACATATAGGCCAGAAGGATGTGCATTTCATGAGCTAGCGAATTTGCTACTATCACCTATATTCGGCAGACAGAGCAACAGTGGGAACGAAAAACAAGCGCGAAAAAATTTGGGGGGACACTTAAGCTCAACTTTTAAAGGCATGAGCCGACAGTGTTAATGGCTCCTCTTGACAGCTTCTCTTGCGGATCCTTAGTCGTGTACACTCAAGCTTCACTCACATGCATTTTCCTTAGCGCCTCACTAATCTCACATATATTCAATAGCATGCAGTCATATATGCTACATCATTATGGGAAAGATCAGACGATACCATGTTCCGCTTCAACCGAGTCGTGTGGACGTGCTGGTGTGGCCCGTTAAAGGCCACACACGAAGGCGCCTATGTAGCATTTTGATGCTTAGGTGTGTCGTATTATCCATCGGGTTTGTTTTTGACACTGTGTTTTTAATAGTCTGCGCTTATAGTTCATGAACAGAAAACAATGGTTCTTTGTAATGAATATAATGTCGAAGGAAATGTCTGACTCGGGATCCCAGGGGTCCCTGGTTCGGTCCTCATCTAATCATGAATTTTGTTTTCAGCGCAATTGATTTGCTTTATATACTACACAACTTAATGGAGTCTAAGTCATATGTTGCGACCTTGTAATCAGAATTCATATAATTATTTACTCTCTTTGCATTTCCACCGCTCACGTCTGAGGTCAAACCTTTTCGCAAACAACTTGAGCCACGATTTCAAAAAATGGAAGACACTTCGGACGTGAATTGAACCGATTGCAGATGTTGGCACTAGAGGGTAGCTGAGGCTTCTTTTTTATTTTCCACTTTCTAAACTGATTAATTCTGATTGCTTTAATTTGTTGGCTTTAACTTCCCAAATTGACTCAGACTATGAGAGACGCCGTAGTGGAGGGCACCGGAAATTTCGACCACCTGAGGTTCTTTAACGTGCACTGACATCGCACAGCACACGGACGCCTTCCTTTTCGCTTCCATCAAAAAGCAGCCGAAACGACCAAAATTCGATCCCGCACCCTTGGGCGCAGCGGTCGAGTGCCCTAACAACTAAGCCATCGCTGCGGCGCTGTTTAATTATGTTTAATTACTAAGTTTTTACAGTTTTTACATATTAATTCCTGATCCTGAGTTCGGTAAGCAAAGTTGTAAAGAAGATTTACAAACCAACGATCAAGTTCTTTCTAGCACACAGCAAAGCTGTGCTGGAACCTTCAGAAACCACTTATTAAATTCTTTCCCGCGAGGTATGTTGCACGTGGTCCATTTTTCCGAGTTGCAAAGAAAAAGCACACACTATTTAAAAGAAACGACTACATGACGGGGCGCTTGCAGACTGATACTGTGCGACTCTCAAGTGTACGACGGGTGCAAGAAGTCGACGGCAGCGTGCATGTGCAACGGGAAAGTGGAATCATAGGCCTCATGCTAGTGCAGCACGATGGCGAATGTTCTATTTTTTGTGCCCTCGTACAATAACAAATCCGCCCTATTCTTTTTGAGCTATAGCCTCCTGCTTGTGATAGTGAAAGCCAGTATGTGCCCTTTTTTGAGCTTCGCATTAACAACGTGGAAAAAGGAAACGCCATCTGTTGAATGTAAAGATTGCTATACAGGGTAGAACGAGAGAAAGTGGATGACTTCGGAGTATGATAGAGCCCTGAACAAGGGTTGAGAGGAGGAGGGGGAGGAGGGGCAGGGGGGGGGGGGGGGGGAAGCGAGGGGGGCAGAGGGCTCAGTTCGCAAGTCAGGCTTAATTTTTAGCAAGAAATAGGTGCTCTTTCTAAGTAGACATATTCGCCTACTACTTCCAGTATTTCGCTACCTAATGTAAACTGCTGTTCCTTCCCGAGGCTGTTGAACATTACCTTAGTCTTCTGCATATTGATTTTCAAGCCTACCTTTCTACTTTTCCTGTCTAGGTCATCAATCATTATTTGCAGTTCATCCCCCGAGTTGCTTAGCAAGGCAATGTCATCAGCAAATCGCAGATTACTGAGGTATTCTCCATCTACCCTTATCCCTAATTGCTCCCATTCCAAGTCTTTGAATAATTCCTCTAAGCAAGCTGTGAATAGTACTGGGGAGATTGTGTCTCCTTGCCTAACACCTTTCTTTATGGGAATTTTCTTACTTTCTTTATGCAGAACTATGGTTGCTGTGCAGCCACTATATATATCTTCCAGCACGTTCACGTAAGGCTCGTCTACTCCCTTATTTCGCAATGCCTGCATCACCGCCGATGTTTCAACTGAGTTAAGTGCTTTTTCGTAATCAATGAATGCTATGTATAAGGGCTGGTTATATTCCGAGCATTTTTCTATCACCTGATTGATGGTATGGATATGATCGATAGTAGAGTACCGTTTCCGAAACCCTGCTTGATCCTTTGCTTGATTGCAGTCTAGTTAGGACATGTCTACTTAGGACAGGTAGTAACCGCAGATCCGGACCACGAAAAGGAAATAACAAGAAGAATACGATTGGGATGGAGCGCATTTGGCAAGCACTCGCAGACTATGACTAGCAGCTTACCGGTATCGCTCAAGAGGAAAGTATACAACAGTTGCATCTTGCCTGTACTCACCTATGGGGCTGAAACGTGGAGGCTAACCAAGAGAGTTCTACTTAAGTTGAGGACAACCCAGAGGGCTATGGAACGAAAAATGGTAGGGGTAACATTAAGAGATAGAAAGCGTGCAGAGTGGGTCAGAGAAATAACTCAAGATACCGACATTCTAGTAGAAATTAAGAAGAAGAAATGGACATGGGCAGGACATCTAGTGCGAAGAGAGGATAACCGATGGTCGCTGAGGGTAACAAACTGGATTCCAAGGGAAGGAAAGCGTAGCAGGGGGCGGCAGAAAGTTAGGTGGGCGGATGAGATTAAGAAGTTCGCAGGGGTCAAGTGGATGTAGCTAGCACAGAACCGGGTTAAGTGGATAAATATGGGAGAGGCCTTCGCCCTGCAGTGGGTATAATCAGGCTGATGATGATGATGATGATGATGATGATGATGATGATGATGATGATGATGATGATGATGATGATGATGATGATGATGATGATGATGAGGTGCTCTTTCATAAGGTTGCTATACCCCACTCTGCATGGCAAGGAACGGCAAGAATGTACCAGAGGGATCTTGGAACCAACAGAGAGACGCTTGTTCACAAAAACTCTGCCCCGCCACGGTGGAACAGTGGCTGAACTAAAGGATGCGGGATCAACCCCAACCGCCGCAGTTAGTTTCTGATGGAGGCGAAAGCGAAAGCGAATCTTACTGCGCGATGGTATTGCATGGTAAAGAACACCAGCTGATCGAAACTTATGACCTGAGTCACTTCGGGACGTTAGACCCTATAAACCTAAACCAAATAAAATGATTCTCTGTTCGATCTACCATAATGCTACACAGCGGTGATGGTAGCCCTACTATCGGGAAGGCAGCGAGAGGCTTCCAAAAAAGAGCTCTTCATTGGACTGACCTGCGCCTACAAGAAACTCAATGACTCGGCGGTGGCGGTAGCAAGAAATGGGCTTGGCAATCTTCAACGAATAGAATCTCTGCCAACCGCTTGTCAGCCTCGGTTGAAGAGGCGAAGAAAAAGATCCCCGAGCAGTTAATAAAGTTCACTCACTCACTCACTCTGCCATATTCGGTTGCGCTCACTTCAAAGCATGCGAGGTACTTGAGATAAAATGCGGTAATTGTCTACGATAATCTCTAGAAAAGTAGACCGAATAACGGGTTGCTAAAAACATTCCAGGTAAATCCTGGAATTCCTGGATTTAAATCTTGAATTTACCTGAAATGTTGCCAGGTAAATCCTGGAAATATTCCAGGTAGCGTCTATCGGCAGAAAAAAAAAAAACGCCGAAATTGAGCATGCGTAAAAAACATTACAAGCTTTTGTAACAATTGTAATGATCGTAGCAACTTATTGCGGTTGGGCTTCGCCATACCAAAGTCTGCTGCCGTGCGGCTGCGCTAGTTACACGGACGGGTTTAAGATGAAAGTTGTCTGTATGTCTTCAAACCCTGTAATAATACAGAGTGTATTTTCTTTTATTTAGAAGACATACCGCATGAGTGGAGTAATTTATACCACTAGACTAGCTTTTAGTTCCGTTATTCCCGCTTCATATTTACTCCGAATATATTACCATGGCTAATAAATGCACCTCCAATGTTCTCAGATTTGTTATAAAAGAAAGTGCATCCAATATGGGCACAAATACTATATGCCCAAAAAAAGCTGTGTCGCACGTTCTTTGAGGTACAATGTGCGTTTCCAGATATCCGCCAGAAGATCATCCTTAGTCCAGACACTGTCCCCGTGCTTGAAGTCATGCACATGGTACCGTTTTTATTCGGAGAAAATGAGCGGCAGACCAGCGACAGCACTTTGTCGCGTCGCAGCTGCCGGCTACAAGCGACGGGCGTTCAAAGTCACCGACCATTGTGAGAGTAAAAATTGATATATCACTGCGGAAGCTGTATTGGGAGAATGATGCGAAAGCATTAGCATTGGCTCCACGTTTGCGGCTCCTCCTTTCTACATCTACTTATCCACGCCGTTAATATTCGACTACCACTCTTCGACCACGGATGCTACCACTCGACATGACTGAGCACTTTTGTGTCTCATGACCGACGACTCACATGACTCACGAATCACATGATTCGACACTTTCATGTCACAATGACTCATGACTCATTGATGAGGCAGCACTGATTTATACCTTGACTTACAACTCTCATCAGGTCACGGACTGATGACGTCACTAAGTTAATGACGCGAAGAGGGTACGAACTTCTGGCAACCCATTCTACGAACACTTCCGGCACCAGTATAGCCTGCTAATGTTTTGGCATTCGTAAAAACAAACGAAAGCTTGAATTAACTCGTGCAACTTCTTTTTTTTTTTCTGAGCTGACTCGGAAGGAGCAGCTGACGTCATCGTCAACCTCTTGGCTCGCGAAGGCTACGCATGTAATCAGCGAGACTACAGAAGTACTTCAAGTCTTGACACTTGAAGACCGTTGCGGACGGTTTCGCTGCAATTTGAGAGTGAAGGTGTTATCGCCAGTAGTTACTCTTTCGACTGCAGAAATCATGAAATATGGGTGACAGTGGTTTAGCGGCACACAGCAAAACCTCGAAAGCTAAGATAAATAAACGAGTACAGAAGGCTAGCGAGAAAAGAACGCGACGTTTCTCCGAGCCCCGCAAATATCCTGCTCCAGGCAACAGGCACTCTTTACCACACTCCGTATTGCTTTCGCCTAGTTTTTTTAGGCAATACGAGTAAAAGTGACGGAAAAAAGAGCTGGTAAGGACCACAAGGGAAACAACTTTCACGCATCGGACTCTTCAGCATACGGCAGGCATACCTCTCTCTTGCCTGTTCAAATATCGGGAGAGCTCGACGGGGCGGGGTCCACCTGGCGTAAGCCCACTGTTGCACCTCGCGGGCAGGAAGTGATTGACGCCCTTTGTTGACGCTATAAGCGTTCCACGAAGAGGCGACTGCGAGCTGCCGCCGTCCCCCGCAGCTTCTGGAGCGCTGCTCCGACGCCAGCTGTCAGCGGCAGCCGCTCCGTCGACGACAAAGAGCGCGCGCACTTTCCTCAACAACGGCTAGGCCTCGCGTGTGCTGCTGAGAGCGATGTGCGGCCCTCGCAGTGTATGCGCGCGATCTGCTTGCGAACGTCCAAACACTCGGTGCGAAGACCGCGCGTCGGCGCCGGTGAAAGGGGCGGAGATCAAGCACGGCGGTGTAAACAAACTATTCGCGCGATGGAGCACGCGGATACGGAGCGAGCCGTCTGTTTGATCCCGAGAAGGATAACGTTGGTTAGAGGGTTGTCACCTTTCCATTGCAAAGAAGCCCAGGCTACACTTACCACAACCAACAATAAAACAAAGCCTGCGGGACATATTTCAGCTGGAATCAACGAAATTATCCTTAATAATGGGGCGTTGTTAGCTGATACTAAGAACCCGACTTATCTAACTTTCTATCAGAAAATTTACAATAACATAGATGTAGTTTCTTATCACAATCAGGGGAACTAAATGTGAATGTAGTCAGAGCATTTGTAGACAAAATGAGCTTTAATAACGTACACGGGCCTGACAACATTTCTCCTAAAATTCTAAAGCATTGTGATAGACCAATTTCCCTTTATCTCTGTCACCTTTACCAGTATCATCAGGTGCACAACGACTAGAAAATTGCATATGTCATTCACGTTTATAAAATGGATTTTAAAAAATGAAGTAGTTAATTAGAGGCACAATTCACTTACGTCTATTCCAAACAAAGCATTTGAACATATTTTATATCAACAGATAATTATATATTTATTGACAAACAACTTCCTCTCCTCACAGAAAAATAGGTTGCTTGGTAAGGGCTAATTTTGCACACCACAACTGATTTATTTATTTATTTATTTATTTATTTATTTATTTATTTATTTATTTATTTATTTATTTATTTATTTATTTATTTATTTATTTATTTATTTATTTATTTATTTATTTATTTATTTATTTATTTATTTATTTATTTATTTATTTGTCTTTACCCTCAGGGCCGTACAGGCATTTCAGAGAGGAGTAGGCAAAAAGAAATACAGGAAAAAAGAAACACTGCAAAAATCGGGTACATAAATAATACATCCTATATATACAATATTAGCTATGAAATCGGCAATAATTGTATTAGTAGACACAAAACTAGTAGTACTTATACAATGCAGGTTAAAGCTTTGCGAAAGTTATTCGTATCAGTAATAGATATAATTTCATTGAATATTATGATGACCTCGTGTCCGAAATGCACAACCGCGGGGAAATCGATTGCCTTTTCCTGGATTTTCATAAGCGTTTGATACGCTTCCATGCCCTTTATTTCTAAGTAGATAAACAGCAGTAAATGTTGATCGGTGGGAAACAGTCTATTGTTCAGCCTGCAGTGCATAGTATGAAATGGCCAGAAATCGAATTTTGTAGATGTTGTATCAAACGGCTCAGTTTTCGACCCACTTGTTTTCTTAAGATATAAAAATTAAATTAGCTCAAAAAAGGAGGGTAGTATGTCGTTTTAAAGGCAATTAAAAATGAAGTATATATCGCTCGGTTTAAAAGTGATTAATCACGTGTTCTTCAATGTTGCTCAGGATGGAAAATGAAACACTATAAAATGCGTTCTTGTTACTGTATACACAAAAAAAAAACAATTAATTTCGAATATCAATGTCTCAACAGAACTTACACAGCTGCGCGAAAATACCAGCAAAAGTACCTGCGTGTGAAATTTTCGGCTAGTTGTTCATGAAATGCTCCTGATTCCAAAACACCTTGAACATAGTGAGAGACGCGTTACTTTTCTTTTAATTAACAGCTAATTTAACATTCGTCAAACAATGCTCGAATATATTTGTACGATTGTATATATTGATACAAACTACAGTCGACGACGAAGCGGAGACAATCAGTGGCTAGTTGACGTAGACGATGAAGTGGTTGCTGGTTGACGTAGACGGCGAAGTTCGTTGCCTGGAACCGCGCTCAGACCGCTGCTCGGACCGCTCTCGGACTTCGGCAGGCTTCTAGGCTCAGGGCGTTGCCTGGACGTTTGGCGCAATACCCGTTACAGTCTGGTGGAGGCGCTGGGTGCGCTTTCCCATGTTTACACGCTTCACGACGGATCTGACTCCACCAGGGACTCAGTCGCCGCCTCCGCGGACAGTCGCCTGAGGTTGGGCCCCTTTCCACCCCTACGAGGATCACGCAGCCGCAACTCTCGAGTCACCTCGACATGGCCACTGATCTCAGGCTCTCAGCTCCGATCCTTTGCCACCCGCCGCGAACACCACCATCTTTTCACGGCGACGTCTTCGAAGACGCTGAGGATTGGCTGGCGACCTACGAGCGTGTGGCTCGGTACAACGGCTGGAGTGACGAGCGAAAGCTCAATAATGTTTACTTCGCCCTAGAAGAGTCTGCGCGTACGTGGTTCGAAAACCACGAGGGCGCCCTTACCACCTGGCAAGCATTTTGCCGTGAACTTCTGACCACCTTCCCCAACGCCGACCGCCGCGAGAAAGCTGAAGCTGCACTTCAGTCCAGAAACCAGCGGCCAAATGAAAGTGTGCGCATGTACTGTGAAGACATGACCCGTCTTTACCAGCGTGCAGACCTCAATATGAAAGAGGAGAAGAAGCTTCGACACCTCATGCGTGGAGTTGAGCAGGAGCTGTTTGCGGGCCTCGTTCGCAGTCCAGCGCGTACCGTTGCTGAATTCCTCGCGGAGGCAACTACCATGGAAACGACGCTCCAACAACGGGCCCGGCAGTACAACCGAGATGTCAGCAGCCTGGCGCCATATGTTTTTTTGTCGTGCCATGGAGGCGGTGCGGACGCCTTACGTGACCTCATTCGGTCGGTTGTTCCAGAAGAACTCCAACGTTTCCGTATGCCTCAGAGTGCGCCAGTGACATCACTGACCGAAGTCGTCAGAGATGAAGTACGCCAGGCTGCTCATGAATTCGCGGTCACCAACGTACTGCAGCGCGTCGTAGAAATGCCCACGCACACATCCGTTGTTCGTCAGGCAGCTGCCTACGATCCTGTCGCAACCATGCCTCCACGGGTCGACGACAAACGAACGTACGCGTTCGTTGCACGTAAAGCAGCTGCCTGTGGTCCTATTGACCCGACACCGGTGGTTAGCCACATCTTTCCGTATGACGCATCGGCTCAAGCTGTGATGCCTGTTCCACGCCCTCGCAAATCGGGCGTGTGGCGTACGCGGGACCGCAGGCCAATCTGCTACCACCTTTACCGTGCATGCCCGTATCGCCGAGTGGGACTTCGCGGCTTCGGACCCGATGCGCCCTGTCCACGGAACGGCGAACGGCCGCTCGAAATTGAAGCTCATCTGTCGGCCCGTCAGAGGCCTGGAAGATACAGGCGCTATGACTCAGGATCGTCATCTCCGCTGGGGTACCGTTCCCCAATCCCTCGCAGAGACGCCAGCAATACTGAGTGGCGTTCTCCCAGTCCACACCGGGAAAACTAATTCCAGCGGTCCCCGGAGGCAAGCCGCTGCTGTCGGAAAAATTGAGGATCCTCCGCCGCCGATACACCGATACGCTGATTTCTCACAGGGGCAGGGTAGCGACGGCATCCGACGCGCTACTTCTGATTTGTGCGTGACACTTGACGGAACTGACACGATCGCTTTACTTGACACCGGTGCAGACTATTCAGTGATGAGCCACGCCCTCGCCCAGGAATTGAGCAAAGTTGTGACGTCATGGTTGGGCCCTATCATTCGCACGGCTGGAGGTCACCTCATTAGCCCGGCCGGAAGGTGCACAGCCCGAATTGGCACCCGCTTTTTCGTCTACGTCGGTGAATTCGTTGTCTTGCACGAATGTTCGAGAGATTTGATTCTGGGGCTCGACTTTCTGCAGGCAAACGGTGCTGTGATCGACCTACACGAGGCACGAGTCACATTCTCGACTAAACGGGCAGTGGCACGCTTCGACACCAGCAATCTCTGTAGCCATGTTCTGCGTATTGTGGAGGATGATGTCACGGTGCCACCAATGTGCAGTGTCGTAATGCGCGTGGAGAATGACCTATTTCATCACTTTGAGGGCATGGCGGAGGGTCATATCCCGCTGCTGCTTGAGAGGGGTCTCATTGTTGCCCGAGGTCTCGTCCACCTACGGGATGGCTGCACTATCGTTCTGCTCACCAACGTTTCGAACGAATTTCAGCACCTCGTCAAAGGCACGGTGATCTTTTTCCTCCGAGACGTCGCGGAGTGTCCACATTTGTGCACCGTGGAAGAAGCCCTTCAAGACGACACTGGACCTCGTCACGTTCTGCCACCTGTCGAAATAAACACCGAGTTATCGCCGGCTCAGAAGGATCTGCTTTCGGCTGTCTTGGCAGATTTTGCAGAATGCTTCGCAACGTCTTCCAAAGAGGGCCGAACTCCGGTCGCCAAGCACCGTATAATAACAGACGAGACCACGCGCCCCGTATGTCAACGCCCATACCGCGTTTCTCCCACGGAACGAGCAGCAATTCAGAGACAGGTCACCGAAATGCTTTCCAACGATGTCATTCAGCCGTCTACAAGCCCGTGGGCTTCGCCGGTTGTTCTCGTCAGAAAGAAGGACAACACTGCGGTTCTGTGTCGATTACAGAAAACTTAATCTCGTCACTAAAAAGGACGTTTACCCACTTCCCCGCATAGACGACGCACTCGATCAACTGCGAGATGCCCGATACTTCTCGTCGCTAGACCTAAAAAGTGGGTACTGGCAAATAGAAGTGGATGAGAGAGACCGGGAGAAAACGGCTTTCGTGACACCCGATGGCTTGTATGAGTTTAAGATGCTACCGTTCGGCCTATGTTCGGCACCGGCAACGTTCCAACGCATGATGGACACCGTTCTGTCCGGTTTGAAGTGGCAGTCGTGTTTGGTTTACCTGGACGATGTCGTCATATTTTCGACCACCTTCGACTAACACCTAGAAAGGTTACGCCTTGTGTTAAAAGCTCTCCGAAACGCCAACCTGACAATCAAACCGGAGAAGTGTAACTTCGGCTTTGAGGAACTTCGCTTCCTTGGTCACGCGGTCAGCGCAAAAGGTGTTCGCCCGGACCCTGAAAAGACAGCTGCCGTTTCTGGTTTTCCGCACCCTGCTGACAATAAAGCTGTTCGACGGTTCTTAGGTTTGTACTCCTATTACGGACGCTTTGTACGAGACGTTTCGCACATCGCAGAACCGCTAACCGCACTGACTCGAGATGGCACGCCGTTCCCGTGGGGAAGTGAACAAGAGGCCGCTTTCCTTGAGCTTCACAGCCGCCTACAGAATCCCCCGATACTAGGCCATTTTGACGAAAACGCCGCAACTGACGTTCACACTGATGCCAGCAACGTTGGGGTTGGTGCAGTACTAATTCAGTGACAAGACGGTGCATAACGGGTCATCGCTTACGCGAGCCGAACACTTACCCGCTCCGAAACCAACTATTCAACAACTGAGAAAGAATGTCTGGCAGAAATATGGGCCCTCGCCAAGTTCCGACCATACCTCTACGGCCGACCTTTCCGCGTTATAAGCGACCACCATTCATTATGCTGGCTCGCGAGCCTCAGAGACCCCTCAGGACGATTGGCTAGATGGAGCCTTAGATTACAAGAGTATGACGTAACAGTGGTATACAAATCAGGACGGAAACATCAGGATGCTGACTGTCTGTCGCGCTCGCCCATCGCCATATGTCCAGAAGAAACGGCCGATGATTTTCTCTTTCTGGGGGCTATTAGTACAACCCAAATGGCGCAGCTGCAGATAATGGACCTAGAGTTAGCGTCACTCGTCGACTATCTGCAGGGCGTCGACGCCCGTATTCCCCGTGTTTTTCATCGTGGGCTTCAAACGTTCACTCTGCGTGGCAACGTGCTCTACACGCGAACTTTTGCTAACAGTGAAGAGTCGTTTCTCCTTGTTGTGCCCTCCGAGTTGCGCCGAGATATATTCAGTGCCTGTCATGATGAACCCACCGGCGGCCACCTGGGGGTGAACCGTACACTTGCACGAATTCGTCAAAAGTATTATTGGCCCAGATTACTCCCATCGGTGCGGGCCTATGTACGCTCATGTCGTGACTGCCAACGTCGGAAGTCTCCGCCATTGAAACCCGCTGGATTTCTTCAGCCTATTGCTCCGCCGAAGACCCCTTTCCATCAAGTGGGCATGGATCTTCTCGGTCCTTTTCCGAAGTCCTCGTCTGGCAACCGTTGGGTAGTCGTCGCGACAGACTACCTAACACGGTACGCAGAGACCGCGTCCCTTGTTAAAGGTACTGCAGCCGAAGTTGCTCAATTTTTCGTTCATAACATTCTCCTAGGTCATGGCGCCCCCGCCGTGGTAATCACTGACCGTGAAACAGCTTTTACTGCTCACCTAATCCGGTTGGTCATGACTCTGACTCACACTAGCCATCGACGTGCGACGGCGTATCACCCTCAGACCAACGGGCTGGTGGAGCGCCTCAATCGCACCCTCACCAACATGATTTCCATGTATATGGACGCAGAACATCGCACCTGGGATACGATTTTGCCCTATATAACTTTCGCGTACAATACCGTCACTCAAGAAACGACGTGACTGACCCGGTTCCAACTTGTCTTCGGTCGCCAAGTGAACACGCCATTGGATGCCATGATGCCAGTTGGTCCTTCTTGCGGCTCTGACTCCGAACTTGACGCCGACATCTTTGTTCAGCGTGCTGAGGAAGCGCGGCAACTAGCACGCCTCAGAATCCACCTACAACAGGCGAATGACGCTGCTCGGTATAACCTCAGCCGAAGAATCGTCACTTACGAGCCGGGCTACTTCGTCTGGGTGTGAACACCTGTTCGTTATCGCGGCCTATCTGAAAAGTTACTACGCCGATATACCTCGGCCCTTACGAGATTATTCGCCGTATCAGTGACGTCACCTACGCCGTTGTTCCCGTAGCTTCAGCTCCATCCCGAAGGCCACAGCGTCCTGAAGTCGTGCACGCGGTTCGGCTGAAGCTATATCATGATCGTGTATGACTGAACTTTTCGTCAACACCGCTGGGTCCTTGTGACACTTTTGTGCACCCATTCGCTAACTTCTTCCTAGTAGCACCACGTCGCATCGAGTCGACGCTACGGAGGAGGGGGACAGTGATACAAACTATAGTCGACGACGAAGCCGAGACAATCAGTGGCTAGTTGACGTAGACGATGAAGTGGTTGCTAGTTGGCGTAGACGACGAAGTCGGTAGCCTGGAACCGCGCTCAGACCCGGACTTCGGCAGTCTTCTAGGCTCAGGGCGTTGCCCGGACGTTTGGCGCAATACCCGTTACAATATGTACTATTGTTCATAAATAAGTGGCGATAACAAGAGAATGCACTGGGACAAACGCAGGACAGAGCAGCAATTAATACTTGGCCTGTGTCGGTGTTCGAGAACTGATAGCTACACGACAAATCACATAGCATGAGGAATTGTTTCCTCTCTTGTATCAAATTTTTTGCAGCAGATGACAGAAAACCAGGTGTGCGTAGAGGAGACTAGGAAGTTTGCGGTTAGCTGCAGCAGGCGCAGGGTGGTTAGGCGGTCGATGTGGGAGGCGCATGTATTCTACTGGAAGATCCGTTACCTGCGCAGGGACCCCATATATGCTGTGTGTGCATTCTCTGCGACAGAGCCAAGAATCAAGATAACGCATAGACTTTTCTCCTGAGAGCTGTTACATTTGTGATGCGAACGACCCGTTTTAGTTCCTCTAAATATCTCCAACGGCTGTACGAGTAACACAGGCAAATGTTCAAAGCGGGCTTTCGCACTTCGGTCATGGGGAGGGGGGCAACGCCTCAGCTGCCAGCTCCTCTGTCGTTGAGGGGTTCGTCTACGTCGTATGCGTATCTTTGGTAGCAGGAATGAAATTCTTCGCAGGTTTCCTCCTCCCCTTGCACTAGATGAATAAACGATTCGAGATCCTATTGCACAATCGGACTCTTCCGCCAAGTCGGTTCTCAGGAATGCGAGAAGCCTTCCGGCCATGATAGCGGCCTCGACTCAACTGTCCAATATCCCGCGAATGCTCCACCGAATCTCAGCAGCAGAGGGAAAAATGCGTGTAATGTGTGAGATGCTGAGGGCCCTTGAAAGCAAGGTAGGCTGGCTGGCTGCTGCCTAGCGTCGCGACGGCCGGGAAAAAGTGAAAAACAAATCGACATTTCTAATATCGGGTTTTTTAAGTGCGCTCGATTTGCATGGGTTCCTGCCGGCTATACGCAATGGTGATCTCGGTATTGACGCATACCGTTCCG
Organism: Amblyomma maculatum; assembly: GCF_055883805.1. Classification (NCBI taxonomy): domain Eukaryota; kingdom Metazoa; phylum Arthropoda; class Arachnida; order Ixodida; family Ixodidae; genus Amblyomma; species Amblyomma maculatum. The sequence goes on along the minus strand of NC_139349.1, from coordinate 8,733,549 downwards.
GATGTGCGAATCTCGTATCGATGATGTCAGATCAAGATAGCGCTGGCATGAGAAAAAGGAAACAGTGAAAGAGCGTGAACGTTGCAGCAGAAGTTCCGAGTTTCCGGTAATAATCAAATAAGAATTGCTCAGCAGAAATGAGAATTATTAACAGCGTTGTTCATGTGATACAGAGTTAAAGGAAAATCAATATGCGCGCTCCTTTTATGCATCGAGCCATCCATCATACCAGCGGTAATGAAAGGCGATAGAAATACAAAAAGTGAAACCCCACAATATTTTTTTAGATAATAATTTAAGTAATTGTGTGCAATACTTGGCATCCATGGCAAAACTAGATATTTCGCTGAAAACAGGCTCGTCTCACACTCTCCTCTCTGAGATGTCCTAAATACTTAGGATGCCATTTTTATTACAAAAGCTAACCTGCTCCTATCAACGTCAATAAATGTCAACATGCTTTTAATTTTCTGTTAGCTACAATTAGAAACGTTTTGACGCACGCTGCGCCGAATAAACATTATCTGCCTATATGCGCTGAAGGCTTTGCTGCTTCCATCAAAATGCGTCGTAAAATAATACGTGATTTGAGGAGGGCGTGCAGATGGACTAGTTGATGTTGCGTATCATGCAGACGTTAGAGTGAATGCTGAGAGGAGAGGCGAAAAAGGGGGACACACAGATGACCATTAATGAATGCTCATGAACAGACATGGGCATCCTCACGAGGGTGAACCCTCATGAGGGCGTCCTCACCCTCACCTCGTGAGGATCTGACTCGGTGAGGTGAGGGCGAGGGAGGATCGGCGCTGAAAAATTCGTGAGGACGAGGGTGAGGGAGGGCAGAGGCGGTGAGGGGAGGGTGAGGGAGGGAAAGATACAGAGTTTGAGGGGCGAGGGCAAATGTTCCACGAAAGGCGTAGTTTCTGCAGTAAGAAAAAACACGCGGCAACGCGAAAGGCATGAGGGACAACACACTTTCTCCTCCACTGGGCATGTGTTGTATAGAAAACAGATGTAATGGAACGGAGCACAGGCGCTGCAGCTATAGAAGATGCCGGAACGAAAGCCACAAAATTGCCCCGGCGCTCGTGGTGAAGAAAAGTCTAAAAACGACCCTAGGAAGCTCCAGGAAGTCACCGAGAACGATGTCGCCTTTTCCAGCCTCACAGAACACGACAGGACCGGCAAAATACACAGGACCCCCGTTTCTAACTGCTAACGTTTCTTTGCCATTTAGGAAAAAACACGCCCAGAAAAAAAAAAAGCGCGTCTAAAGTAGAGGGGACGCGCAGAGAAACGTTGAACACAAAAGACCGAGGTGGGGTGATCTTATCTGCTGGGACCCTGCCACATGTTTTTTTTTTCTCGTCCAGATAGCTTGCATGAGTAGCCGACGCATGCGAAATGTTTCTTGACAGTGTTACTTGACTGTTTGGTTAGCAAGGTTTTACATAAAACTTTCATAAGTTGTGTAAATTACAATTCGCAACAAAACCAACGGAAATAAACAAACAGCATTGAATTTGTGCTGATAATAGCTGCAATAAAATAAACCGCAGTTCAATATCCGTTGCATTCTTTGTCATGTGTTTGCAGGAACAAGAAATATTTTCTTATTTATTTTATCTATTTTCTCCTTGTTGTGAATTATCAAAATTGTCAAATCGTTCATTAATATGTGCGGCTCGTAATTACAGCGCATTGTTTTTTCCGCAATTTCAATAGCATTAAGTTTTACTTTTTCTCTTTTCTTAAGACAGTTTTCTTGAGATGGGTGTTAACATAGCATCGATTTGAAAGTAATAACTACAGCGTGTGAGCATTGAGCACAATTTCGCGAAAGAGTTGTTTCATTTCCAGTATCCAAAGTCTATAGAGTGTTCTCATTTCGTGCTAACCTCTTGAAGTCCTGCACCGGAGAAGGTTCTTTAATATTCTTTGATTTTAGCATCTGTTCTGTTTTCAGAATAAGTTTAATGCATCGGAATGCCCGAACGATCGTAAGGCTGAATGCTGTCATAGACTCACGCACGACGGGGATATGACAATACTGTACCAGGTTTAATTCTTTGCCGAATGCGCTTTCGGGTTGGGTGCGCAAGGGTGCTTGCAGTTCTAGATACATGTGTTGCTGTTCGCAAATCAAACCATGCTTGAGGTATCAGCCTCGCTATAAAAAAAGAAGGTATTTTAAGCCCAGCGGTTAGCTCATTCAAAGGTTCCTAAGAAGAGCATTGCCTAAAATCTACCTGTATGCCGCTCTTGACAATCCTGCCTACGGGGAATGGCGCATATAGCGTGGATGTCTGGCTGCAAACACTGACCAGTGCAAGATTTGCCTCTGAGGTGGTCACCTTTGTTTTAGAGGAACTTGCCAGGGATGCTAGGGATGTAGAGCAGCACCGCTGCGCTGAAGAAGCGCAAGGTACAAGATCCGTTGTCATTCCATATAACTATCAAATTTCCCACCGCTTAAAAAACATGGCTCAGAAAGGTGACGTATTGGTAGTCATCACTGTACACGAAAAACTGGCTAGCTTGTGCAATATAGTGCAAGGAAAGCACAAGCAGCTAAGGATGCAGTATCAAACACTTAGGCAGGTTCGTGCCGAGGGAGAGTGCCGTCATTTACCATATACCAATCTCCCGTGTCAGAAGCTACACAGAACAAATTGGATGTTGCAGAAACGTCGCACTTCAGAGCTCCACGCAGGATTAGACGCACTGGCGGGGTGGTGGAGAACTGGCCGTCTATGTCGTCAGTGTCGTGGTTCTGTTCCAAAAACGTGCACCTCCATTCTGCGAAACGACAATCTTGAAGAAGTTCGCGTTCGAAACAAGCAGAAAAGTATACGAAGCATACTACATTAAGATGGAATTCACCACTTGTGTTAGCAATTGAAGCCTCCGTCGCCTTATCCGATAACTTAAGGAGTCGCACGTACGGCAACGTGCCAGTGTTCTTATTTTGCCATTACTTAATTTGCCAAGATCAGCTTCACTCTAGGGGTGGACCACGTTTATGTCGGCTTTCAGCACCTTCTTATCCAAAGCATGATTACTGTGCTTGGTACGTCACGATATAAAGCGAAAAAGTGATGTAGGCTCAATGCTGCAGAATAGGGCAACCGCTGAACTGGAATTTTTAACTGACGTAAAGCAGGGTTTTAGATTTCAGGAAAGCTACAAAACATCAATTCACATTTGGTTATAGAGGTCCGCACTGAGTGCTTTTGACCTAGGCGATGACAGGGTGACGTCGAATTCCAGCCCTCCAGGACGCTTAGACCTCGAGTAAGACCCACTGCCTCAAAGCCAAAGCTTCGGACTTTATGAGAACGTTTTAATAAGTGTCCCTACATTTTCTTAACATAAAGATGATACATGCCGCTAAGGCTAAAGTCGCACCAGAGAGCACCTGTCTCGCATACTGTTAAAACGTCTACCAGGTCGGAAGAAAAGGAAGACTTTAGGGAAGAAGGCTTCGAGGGTTTGCGTGATACCTGCTCTCGAACGATCAACACTACCTCTCATCTTCAGCGCCCCACATTCACTCTAAGACTGACTCAATATTAATAAACCAGACAGCTGAGATAAAAGTAAGCCCAATTCCGCGTAGTCGTGGTATGTCCTAGGATCTCCAGCTGGCAGGTTGAAACTATGGCAGCCCTGATTTTTGTGCACCTGATTGTGCTTAGCCATTTCTGTGGAAGGAAAGAGGCCTCCTCTCTTCCGCGGATTTCCCATGTTGTTGTGCAAGCGGTTGATTGCTTCTCGTGTGAAGCAGTGAACGGGTTCGAGAATGGGTTCGAAGCAGTGTGAAGTGTGAACGAAGCAACGAACGCCACTGCTCGTACTAGGCCGCGGGAAGATGTTCCATTCGGCGGGCTACAGTATTCTACAAGGCTGTAAGCCGGAACGTTGTTAGCCGGGGTGCACCTCAGCCTGCATGCCCGAGAGGTTTGGTTAGCGGCGCTTCGTTTGAAGACCTCTTGGGAGGGCGACAGATAACGCACAAAACAATCAGTGTGCGCCTAGCTTTGCACCCTGTGGCAATGCGCCGATGACAGGCGCTTGACTCCCCCCCCCCCCCCCCCGGAAAGCTGTTAAAAAAAGAAAAAAAAATATCAGAGCGGTGGGCAGACCACGCACGCTGGTCCAGGGCTGGGCTCAAAAGGCGGCTGTGGCTGCTCTTATCAGATCTCCCTGAGGCACCGGGTGGAGACATGGATGGACGTGGCAGCATTGCTCTCGGAAGGATACACATGCGTCCACCTCCGCGCGGTCCTTTCCTGCTCGCTGTCCAAAGAAAGGGTCTTCCTTCAGCTCAGTCCCCCCCCCCCCCCCCCCCCCCCAAAAAAAAAAAAAAAAAAAAAGAAACAGCGAACTGCAGGAATGGCTGGGGAAGCCCTTCAGTTTGTGTTGCTATGTCCTTTCGATCGGACCGCTCAAGTTGTTGACGCTTGTTGAAACAACACTTTGGTGCGCTGTTTGCAAATTCTATATGCTCAAGGACGTCTGTGTACTATGTGCGGGAATAAGTTTCCATTGTGACAGTGTCCTCGGTTATTATTGGGAAATGCGCGGTCCAAGTGAAAGGTGTGTAGGACGTCATGCAGGTTCCGGGTGTTTCATTTTTTTTTTTTTTTTTTTTTTGCCGCTCTTGCCTTCACAGTGCAGACAATCCGTTTCCCGGCTTTTGCATATGCGGGTTTGTCCGGAATGAAGCAGATCAGCTATGGAGATGTGAACTTAGGCGAATTAATGCAGAGTGCTGATTTCGGCTAGTTGGCGCATATGTGTTGCTCTTCTGTTCCCGTTCACTGCTTTTTTCATAAGTGATCCTAGATTAAAGCACACTATTCAGGAAGCATAATCAAACCTTATGCATGAAATTCTGGCCTGTTCACTTTGCACATCGTACTGTTCTAGTTAGGCGCTGTCTGATCCTATTCTCGTACAGCTTTAAAAGAAATTGAAAAAAAAAAAGATTTTACGCAATACTGAGGCGGCGTTCGTGAAAACCAGAAGCGCAACAGAGGTACGTGTTTCACTTTGCGTTTTCGGTTTGTTCTTGGACGAAAGCGGGATGCGATACGGCGCCGTGTCCTAACAACCGCATTTTTACGCGGCGTTTCCCAAATGACACTACATGTACATGTCTGGAATTATCGCGCACGGCCCCGGGCTCGCATGCTATGTCCCCCCATCCCAATCCCCTCTGCGAAGCGATCGAGGGTCATGACCCCCTGACTCCCTTGAAATTTACGCTTCTGTATGATAGCGTTTTTCTGTTACTTGAATTAGATTACATTGTTCTGTTGTCTAATATGCCGTATATGCCTCATGCCTTCCGTCTGCGGCTGGTTAGAAGTTAGAACCTCCTCCTTCCTCATGCGCTGTGTAAATGTATTTGATCACTCTATCTCCTTCAAACACATGGCGTGTGAACCGATGGGCAGGTTTGCCCGGTAAACTATGGCAGTGGTTATTTTCCTTCCTCCTCGAAGTTTCGCCTTTGATTGGCATGCTTAGGGCACTGCAAGAATTGTTCTTTGCACTTTTCACAGCCTCTGGTTTCCATGTGCAGTGCATATCTTAATCTCAGCAACTGTCGGAACAAGTACCAGATGGCTCTTGCCAGTGATACGCGACAGCATGAATGCAGCCCCGTCATTTATTTAAGTCCATTGTTAGCTTCGAAAAATTCGGATTGCTAAATGATCAACGCGGCTTGACACTGCCGAAAACAGACGCAGATAAGAATAGTTTGCGCTTTTTTGACTCGCTGTAACGTTGTCATAGATCGAAAATAATGAAAAATAACTAAAATATTCAAACTGCTGGGCATGAGGTTGAAGGTGAGGGAGGGCAAATGAGATGAGGGTGAGGGTGAGTGAGGACCAGCAATATTTTTTAAGTGAGGATGAGGGCGAGGGAGGGCGAATAACTTTTTTTAAGTGAGGGTGAGGGTGAGGGAGGGCTGCCGATTGTAAATTGAGGGCGAGGGAGGAAAGGCCAAAATGAGGGCATTTGCCCACCTCTGCTCATGAATCATCAATGTGTCTTTCTTTTCTCGTTCTTCACCTCAGCATTGGCGTCATCTCGTTCCTAAAAGACATTATATTTCCTTAGCAGCTCTAAATGTTACGCACTGAACTACTACATACTTTTGATGCGGTCACTCTTCTACAATACCTAAGGAACTAGACGCCGGCAAGAGGAAGCGCGAATTATCACCTGTTTAATAACACAAGCACTTTTCATACTTACAGAAAGATGCGTGCGATGATGTTAGAACTAAGATGCCAAAACAAAAATAATAAAGCAGGTACATAAGATGAAACAGCACAAATTGAAACCAAACGAACAACGACAAATAAAGTCAAGCTCACACCCCAGGAAAGCAAACCATGAAAGCATGTCAATCATCTTGTGTTAGTAATCCGTTGTCAGTTACCGCTTCGTCTTGTCTGTGTCTAGTTTTTTTGTTGTTGTTTTTTTTCAGTATTGTACAGAATTTGGTGCATCAAAAGCAGCATGTTCAACCAACCAGGTCCGGTTTTCGCACTCTGCGAACTGCTCGCTTCCAGTGATGTGATAATCGCAGTTCGAAATAAACATTCAGTAAAGATGACAGCGGCTCAAAGGCGCACCTCTAGTATAGAAAGATAAGTGCTTTTCTTAATGCGCTAGAAATGTTCACAATCAAATAAGGCTGCCCTTGGTCATTCCATTGAAGCACAAAATAAACAAAGAAAAATTATACGCACTGGTTCTTAAGCTCTTCCTATCGTATTTTTTTTTTTTTTTTGCAGCACAACTTACCAGAACAAAAGGCTGCTCGGCACAAAAAAAAAAACAGCAAGAATGTCATTTTCAGCATATTTAAGGAACTTTTATGAGCAGACTCGGGCACTGAATTACCTGCAACTCTTGTACTGCAATCAACGCCACGACCAAGGCTATCTTCCCTATCGTTTTTTGCTTACGTGATTCAGTCATCTTTAGCTGTTAATAATTCTGATAAGAAACAGTGCGATCCTTATTCCGAGAAGTGCGAAGTATGCGAATTCTTGAATTTTGTTTAAGAGAGTTAACTGCTGAGCTAGTTGGTTGTTAGACATAATAACAAAGTATTCAGCGCAACAAGACACGCACAAGAAAGCGCCCGTGGGGTCCTTCTTCTTGTGTCAGTCTGTGTTACGTTGAATGCCCTGTTATTGTACCTTGAATATTCACTTATAAAAATCAAAACGCGACTGTTTTCTCACGACTATATCATAATCACACGCGCTGTTGTCTTCCAAGAAGACCATATCTTACCCAATACTGTTACGTATTGTCCCTAGTTATCATATGACATAAATTATGACAGTTATTGACAGGAATGTAGAAACTATCTGAAATTATTAATAAATACACCATTTACTCTTGTGCATAAAGTAAAACTTCAGCACTCAAACCTAATTCGCTGCCTTTACCGACAACAACCTGTCATCCAATAATTAAAAAAAAAAAGCATAGTCCGTAAGGTTTACTCTTTCTCGCCGTTAAGATATTATCTTAGTCAGCATCTGTGGCTTGTTTGAGCGCATTGCGCAACCTCAACCAGGCACAGTGCCCCAGATTGGAGAGGAGGAAGAACAAAACGAAAGTTCACTTTGCTCATCATTAGTACAGAGAAGCGACGTTTTTAGAGCACACACACACGCACGCCACGCGCAAAACCACGTACGCACGCACCACACACACGCAAACAGCCCGCCGGGGTGGCGCAGTGGTTACGGCGCTCGGCTACTGTTCCCAAGGACGCGGGATCGAATCCCGAAAAACAAGGCGTCCGTGTGCTGTGCGATGTCAGTGCACGTTAAAGAACCCCAGGTGGTCGAAATTTCCGCAGTCCTTCACTACGGCGTCTCTCATAGCCTGAGTTGCTTTGGGACGTTAAACCCCACAAACCAAACCAAACACACACGCAAACGCTCACACGCACATAGAGCTGCATGAGTCTTATTTCCACATCACGAGTGCCGTCGTTTGGCAGTCGAACAACTTTAGTCATCACCAACAAGAATAAGATCAAGGCATGCGGCCAAGAACCTAAAGCATGTTCGGAATTCAAACCAGGATTGTGACAAACCGACGAATTTTTCAACACTCTGCTTCCCTCCCGCACGCCGCTTTGTCGGTGCAGTTTTCTTTTCATTTTCATATGCTGCCCGGGAAAATGATCTAGAAGCGGTCGGTCCCCTTTAAATAAAAACGAAAGCCGTGTTATGAAATACGTCTTTCTGTATTTTTGCTGCAACTTACGCTCATTTTCTGATTTTATTACATTACTTTATGATGACTATGCTCCCCTTATCTTTTCCTAGTTTAATGGGAGAAATCTAATTAATTGAGGAAGCCATGCGGGTGCGGGTCAATGTAGATTTCATCTTTGTATTCACACCTCCGGACTCGCGCGAGTTTTTTCCGGGAGCAGTCCTCTTCCGAACACTAAATTACCGACAGAAATTTAATCCTGCAAGTTATTTTTACCCGGTGACTGCTGCCATTGTTCTTCTGGCTTCCCTCGCAAGGCTCTATACCTGCTGCTGAACTAGGAGAAATAAAAGCTTTCTTGTCTGACGTAAGTTCGCATGGCCATACCATCAGCCAGCTTGGCGTGTTTTGCGCAGTTTCTTTGTTTGTTTGTTTTTTTTTGAACTCATCATTTCATTACTTAATTTTGCAAGCGCAGAAATTGGCGCCGTCGGCCCTCCCTGCAGGGAAGCAATGGCAAAAGGGAGCAGGGCAAGGTAGCAATAAAAGAAAAGAATCCTGCTTCGCCGCTAGATTACGGTTCGGTCAAATGATCAGTTCGTGTTAAAAAGAGAGTAACGTGGATGGAGGCGGTTAAATGCAATCGAAAAACAGACGTCAGGCGCTGCGTAGGTATGTAACACCATGCACAGCAAATTGATTCTCGAGAAGGCTTCATGAAGTCGTAAAAGCGGTTCATAGCGGCCAACAAAGCTTGTAGGGTAAAGCTCGATGGCAATTTGGAAGCGACTTGTGTGTCGGAGGCCACTTAACATGGTAAAAAAAAAAAGAACATCTGGCGGTTCACTAGATTTACTTTTTTGTTTTTTGCTGTGATGCTTGGTACTTCGTCTCCTTCGCCATCGCAGCTCATACATTTTCTCTCTCTCTGTGTGTGTGTGTGTGTGTGTGTGTGTGTGTGTGTGTGTGTGTGTGTGTGTGTGTGTGTGTGTGTGTGTGTGTGTGTGTGTGTGTGTGTGTGTGTGTGTGTGTGTGTGTGTGTGTGCGTGTGCGTGTGCGTGTGCGTGTGCGTGTGCGTGTGTGTGTGTGTGTGTGTGTGTGTGTGTGTGTGTGTGTGTGTGTGTGTGTGTGTGTGTGTGTGTGTGTGTGTGTGTGTGTGTGTGTGTGTGTGTGTGTGTGTGTGTGTGTGTGTGTGTGCAGAAATGTGTTTAACGACTACATTTTCAACTTCCTGTGTCCGCGTGTCAGTTCATCTACATCGCCATGAAATGACTAAGTCAAATTGGACATACAAATTAAAAATAATATTAAATATATACTTGTATTGGTGCCCCATTTCTTCGGGAGGATATCACAGCCAAATAAAGTAACTAAACTGAAAATAAAATTTCGTAAATTTAAACCGGGCAGGGAACAAACCAGACTCTACATGGATTTCGACATGAGCACGCTGCTCATTAGGCCAAGAAAGCTAGTTGGCCCAAGCTGAATGGAGGTATATTTAGAGAACGCGTGATGTGAACCGATGTGAATGGAAGGAAGGAACAAAATCACGTTCACATAAAAAAAGACAAAGACAAGACACTACGAAAGGTCAATTTTATTCATTTATATATTCAGAATATCCTCGCAAGATGGCCAAAACGTTCACCACGCTTCACTTTTGCTAACTCGGGTTAACCATGGGTAAGCACGGACCCTCAGTGTGGCAACGTACGATGAAGCGCGCGGCTGTTTAAATGGCCTAGCATGACGCCCCGCATTCCTTCACACTACGGAGCGCAACGAACGACGGAACGCGCGCCATCTGTTGCAAAGAAATGGCAAAAAACAATGTCACATCCCGGCAAAGCACATCTTCGTAGAATTACTATGTAGACTTTATAGTAACAGGTGCTGAGAACGGCGCGCCATCTATTGCTATGGCCGAGATATCGCACCGATCACGCACTAGATAACTTGAGGGATAGCATGGCTGCATGTCATTTCGCACAGCGAGCGACACCTTTAAAACGTTGTCTTTTATAATTTTCGAACGCGCAGAACAGAGTACCTTTATTTATTATGCGTTCGCATTCCAACACGTGCTTCACTCGTCGAAGCTCTTGCAGTGACCGCATTTTTTCTCATGTGTGATCGCCTTTGTGTTTCTGGGAGGCTCGCCATCTGCGTAAAATACCTGTCAGCATCCTATTGCTTGCATCCGCCAGAGCTACCTTACCTGGTACACGTTTTACAAATTGATAGTAAATAGAATAAAAGAAAACAAATGCTTGCTACGAGGCGCCGATAACAGGCAAGGATACTATGTAGAACACGACACATCATGGATGCTTCCACGTGGGATGCTTACAAGAGGTGAAATCAAAAGAGTACGCGTATGTGCCAGTAATGGCAGCCTTCTTGGCGCTGTGGCTTACATGTGCATGAGATTAAAACACTTAGCCACGTGCATGCATTCATGCAATGGGTAAATCTAGGTGTAGCACGGATCAGGTCTCAAGTTTAGCTTCAGGATCAGAGCCGTTAGGCTAATAAAAACACGATGCAATCGATGCAAGCTACTGAAATAAAATAATAGGATTAATCTTCACAGACATAAATAAAGCCTGATAGAGCACATGCTCTAGGCAGCGCTATCAAGAACTGAAATTAGGAGGAAGACATAGACTTGGGATCGCCATGTAAAGCGAGAACCCGAAGGTTCGTTACACCCTGCTGGCATGAAAGAACTGCCAGGGGTATATTCCTCTGAGAGGCATGGTGGCTCTTCTTGAAAACATTCTTATCATCAAAGACGAGGTAATCAGCTCCAACGACAAATGCCAATAACTCATTACGTCCAAAGTAGAAAAAAAAAAGAGTAAAAAGTATCCTGGGGGAGGAAGAAAGCTTTTTTCGGTGGGTATGGGAGAAATTATGGAGAAAGTTTTCAGGGACATGGTGGAGACAGCTAGCGCTGGACTGTGTTAATGGAAGCCAAAGGGAAATAGCTTTTCCTCTCGACTCGACGTAACCAGGCTGTTGACGCTGCTGCTTATCTCAAAGCCGGCAACGGCGACATGTGTCGATGGCTTGAAACAGGCCCGCGTTTACATCTCTGAGCCTATTCGCCTCTCTCGGGGCGCGGATTGAGACGGGAGATTGAAATATGAAGCATATTATTAAAATGCTTTGGGCTTGACTAACATCCGTTTCTATAGATTTTTTTTAAACTGTAGTGTTGCAATTGGGCGTCGATGCATGCTATAAATAAAAGCACCGCGGACGCCGATAAGAAAACTACGTGGAACACGTCCTACCGGGACTCTTTAACCACTGTTGTCGCTTGACGCGCTGGTCTTAAAAGGGAGGGCAAAGCCTTGGCACATCTTCCTGAACGTACATTTTCAGGCTTTCACGGAGCACATGGAACGAATTTCCCGTCAGACCTTTTTTTTTTTTTTTTTTAAGGCAAAATATAAGCCAAGACCTCCGAACCAGTACACTCGGCTGAACAGACTAGGCCCAGAATTGGGCGTTGGCCGTAAATAGGGTGGTCTGGCGTGGCCCTGCCAACTTGGTCAAACGCCGGACTAGTATTTCGTACCTTTTGGTGGAAAGTTCCACTTGGCCGCAGTAGAAGGTGGAATGGGAATGGCCTTTCCCAGTCATTCTTGGTCTGTTGGTGGTCCAGGAGGGCAGATATTGCAAAACGCCAAAGTATACGTGCAGTCGGCAGCTCAAATAATATTTACTTGAAAGCAGCAGAGCGAAAAACGGTTCATTAGAAAGAGCTGTCTCACAGAAGGACGAAACAAGCAAATGAAACACAATGAAAAGGCCTGTCACTGTTGTCATTCACCAGGCTATCGTAGACATCTGTGTTCTGGATGGCCATGGTATGTTGCGGGAGGTAAAGCAGAATGTTGTGCCCCAGGTTGGCCACTGCCAAACGATGGCCCAGGAAGACTACCCTGTAGTTTCCCGCCCGTTACTCCGATGCAGCTCAAGCCATGAACAGGCGCCGAAGAGCTGCGCTTTTAAAATCATTGCAATAGCCACCAAGTCCGTCAAGGCCCACCGGTGTTCACACTCACGTCACATTCGTTCGCGTGCCCAATCCCCCCTCCTCTCTTTTTTTTTCTCTCTCTCACACACACACACACACACACACGCGCGCGCGCGCGCGCACGCACGCACGCGCGCGCACACACACACACACACACACACACACACGCGCACGCACGCACGCGCGCACACACACACACACACACACACACACACGCGCGCGCACAGACAGACGTACACGCACGCACACATACTGAGTGCGGCTAAAGCTAAATTACGCCTCTTGCGTAAACCTGCCATTCTCTGGTCACAGTGTCTGCTCACAGAAGAGTGCTGCTTGCCGGCGTAGCGCATAGCATCTCCTCTTTTGCTCTTTTGACGACATTGTTCTCTGAGGTAAATTATATGGCATTTGATTGAAAAGTCATGAGAAGAGAAAATAGTGGTACTGTGCAACGTTCAATGCCCTCTCAGCCATCAATTTAACGCATTCATGCACATACGCACAGAACATCATTCCACACGCCAAGGCGTCGTCAACGAATCGTATCCTCAGCTGTTCCAGACGGCCGTTACTTTTCTTCTCACTTCCAGTAAATTTATCATCAAACACTTTCTCACGTGACTAAAAGCAGAGTTCTGTCTCAGTAAAGCTCAAGTTAGGAATGTGAGCACGTAGCACAGTTCGCCAACCTTTTTTCAGCCTGTCAGTCTTTCGTCGATTTAAAACGGCGGTACGAAAACCGTTAGCTTCAGGCACTATGAGAACAGTGAAAAAAAGATGAGCGCCAACAGCGTGCTACATAGCGACGGAGCTGAGCGTTTATTTCCTGGTGACACAAGGCTCGGCAGCGCGAGAAGTACGATTTCGGGCTCCGGGAGATAGGTCGGCATCTCGCCGTCAGTGCGGAAAGGTATTTGTGACGCGCCACCGAGGCTGCCTCAGTCTCGCTCGCAGACCGGGTAGTGAAACAGCGCACCCGTTCGTTGTGTTTCTGTTTCTTCTCTATTTTCAAATGCGCCTCGAATTTTACGGGAAGATTGAAGACACTGCACGCGCAACTGTGAATCAGAGTGCATACCGTGCATATCTGCGATATAGAGCCTTAGGTGTCACCTCAGACATCAGAAAACGAGGATAAAAGAAGGAAAATACGCAGGAAAGCGGCTAGTGCTTCAATAAAAAGTACAGCCTAGGGCGGGAGCATAAAACCTGTGAATGCTGTATTGTGGTGAATCGGAATTTGCAGAACCCTAACACAGCCTTCTATGTCTCTGATGAGAACGGAGAGCTACGGTTTGTGCACTTTCGCAAGTCTAAACTCAACATCAGCTTTTCGCACTATTGCGAACAAAGTGAGTGGAAATGAATGCCCTGGGCCAGGTGGCTATATTATTTTTTAATTGATTTTACCTTCTCTATCGGCAACGCGCGTCTTTCTTTCTACTGAGTGCGACGTTGAATGCCACTGTTGAACACTCTATGTCTTGCCTCAGTGAAGGCTGACAGGGTACGAATAGACGTATAACTCTTTCGTTGAGTGCTTAACTGTATACCGTCCTGTGAGATCCCGTCGGCGCATGGCGCACCAGTAGACTCCTATACTCCGGCATCACATCGCCCGTAAAGTCGCCCCACTGCACCTGCCCATGTACACACCTTAAACCCCAAGACCAAGCCGAACCCTGCACTCCTCACGCATACTGACTGCTCACTGGCTTCGGCCACTCCAGTATAACTAAAGGCTTACTCCCATAACCTATAATAAGCTATTGCTTATTATAGGTTATGGGAGTAAGCATTCGGCGTCATAGTTGTCAGCAACATAGGTCGGAAATAATCAGGGGCTGCGTAAAATATTCCTATCATGATAATTTGTGGTTCTATGATGGATGATTTATTGGTGTGTCATAAGTATTTGCGAGTTAAAAAAATCATTGTAACTTATTGATTAATTGTTGAAATAAATTAATGAAAAAATTAGAAGGGTTCAACGCTGACGAACCGAATATGGAGCGAAAGCATTAGCTGCGAATGACCGAGCGTTCTTCTTCTTCTTCTTCTTCTTCTTCTTTCTCTTTCTCTTTATCTTTTTCTTTTCCTTTTTCTTCTTCTTCTTTATCTCCTTCTTCTTCTTTTCCTTTTTCTTCTTCTTTTTCTTTCTCTTTTTCTTTTTCTTTTCCTTCTTCTTCCTCTTCTTCTTCTTCTTCTTTTCTTTTTTCTTCTTCTTCTTCTTCTTCTTCTTCTTCTTCTTCTTCTTCTTCTTCTTCTTCTTCTTCTTCTTCTTCTTCTTCTTCTTCTTCTTCTTCTTCTTCTTCTTCTTCTTCTTCTTCTTTTTCTTTTTCTTCTTCCTCCTTCTTCTTTTTCTTCTTCTTGTGAGAAGGATACCTCACTTTCATTCCTTCTACAAACGCACAACAACAAAAAATGCTCATAAGAAAATCGAGACAAGGCTACAAGAGAAAACATTGGTATCTATTTGGTAAAGTGGTCGACCACTCTGAAAGCCCTGCTTACTTCTCGGGAAAGGTCCCATTAAGCCGCAGGCAGCGTATACCACGGCCGCTCACTGTCAGTTGGTTGCGTCAATCATGGCGGATTGGCACCGCCAGATTTCACCGTCTGACAAACGTAGCATGTTCGACAATAGCGGAAGATGTCTCGCTTCTGACCAGGCTAGGTGACAGTGCGGCTGAGGCATGCAAAGACCTTTGAGCCACTCAAATTTCCGGCCAGTGGCTCGCCGTGAGCGTACCGCAAAAGTGCGCACCTCAGACTTTTTTGTACCACCACCTTAAAGGCCCACTGTCCAGGGAATGACCTTTTAAGCAAAGGAGCCCAGTGCTTCGATCAGGTACCGGAGACAGTCTGTGCAAAATGCTACAGCGATACGCGCGCCGTAAAGCAGCAAAAATACAAATCAAAGTTCTCTCATCCTCCCCGTCGGGAAACCAACTTCCCCGTTCTCTACCACGGCCGGTCTCGAGGGAGAGCGCGCTCGCGCTCGAGACCGGCCGTGTCTCTACGAGCCACAAGGCTGACGTCGCAGTCGCAAACGAGATTCATTGGTCCGTCTCGCCGACTGACGGGTGAAGGATAGAAGTACACATCTAAGTGTGTCCACCGTTCGCTGCGCGCTTTTCCCTCGCCACGGTCAGACTGAATGCAGCGGCGAGCGCTCCCGCGCCCGTCTTTTTTTTTTTTTTTTTCGTGCATGCAGAGTACCACGCCTTACCTCCCGCCAAACGCGGAGAAGGAAGGGGAAATTGGCTGGCGGAGGCTAGACGACCGGGTAGGAGAGTGCAAAACCTTTGCGAGGGAACGGGAGGAGAGAAACACGACAGAATCAGGTGATTGCGGTATCTGTAACTGCGTTAATTACTCTTTTCAAAAACGTTTTGCGGCCTTGCGTTCTGGGGCGAAGTCTCATAGTTCACGGGGAAGAAACTATTTTCGACCAGAGGGCCTTTAAACGTATAAATGGACAGCACGAGCCCATCGGCGTCCAGCGGGAACGAATTTTCACGTGAGACAGCCGGCCTATCAAGCTGGCTGGGGCCATTTAGCGGCCGTTGCACTATCAGCAACGTTAGGTATCTCCTTCACATGACTAACGATCGCCCCACAGAATGGACCGCCCTGCTAGGCCCTCAGGAGCTCTTCCCGGCTGAATATGATAGCATCCCCAACCGTACGGGGCAAGGTATGTGTGCGACCATTTCCCGCTGTTCCAAAAGCCTGTGCCGACGGACATTCGCGTAGCTTATCGGGCTGGTTCCTACACTCTTATCTGCTGTGTGGCCTCCGCTGCTGAACGGCCTGGCGAGAGATTTTTCCCGAGTGTCGCTGATTCCATTGGGTTGAGAGTGCACTAGCACGGCGAGAGCAGACCCCTTTCGGTTCTGTGCTTGAACCCTGCTGTGGATCTCCCTCTCCGCGCCGGGACACGCAGAGGGACCTACTATCGGCTGCGTGTGAACCCAGGAGGGATCTTATTAGACGTCCTCATTTTTGGCGCCCAACGTCGGGCCCGAACCCACAACCCTGAGATTTAAGAGTCTCATATGCTGTACCGACTGAGTTAGCTGGGCCAATCAGCAGCGGAGGCCACGCGACAGATGTGAGGGTAGGAACCAGCCCGATAAGGTACGCGAATGTCCGTCGGCATAGGCTTTTGAGACAGTGGAAAATGGTCGCTCACTTACCTTGCCGTTACGACCGGTTCCCGTGGCCTGTGACCCGCGCTCGTCGCCTCCGTATCCGAACCTCCCCGCGCGCCCGCAATCCGGCTCCCCAGGACGCAACTTCATACCTACGTCACGTTAACCCGCACCTCACGGACAAAGGTTCGCGTGTGGCGCAGGAACAGCACGGGCTGCGCCTGCAGACACCGCGAAACCCCACAATATATATGAAAGGAATAAACATATAAAAAAGACAAAAAAAACATCGTTCCATACCGTTAGCTATCGTGTCATGCCCTTAACGGTGGAGTTTAAGTGTCCTCCTACTTTTTCGCCAATAGGGTCATTTTTTTACCCTACACTAGCTGCACCAGTGTAGCAAATCTCCAGTACCTTCAACGTTTTTGTTTGTTTTTTTGCAACACTAGAGTAGCTGGTATAGGCTAAAACAATGACCTTGCTATCTCTATCTCAAAAGACGCATTATGAATGGATAAATGGACGTGCGTAATGCACAGTCCCACCCACCCGTGTTACACCGCCCCCCCCCCCCCTCACCCCACACACACACACACACATACAAACACGCGGACACCACTACCACTTCATCCCACGACTGCCCTGAACAGATGGTTAGACGCACACCGCAGACGGCGCACATCCCACCTTTTTATTTTTGCTGAGTAATCGTGCATTATGCGCGACTATAGTACACCTTTCCCTAAGTCCTCCCGACTTAGGGAGAGGTGTTTGAGCAAGGGTTACTGAGCAATTTCAGGGATTTGCGCTAGAGACGAGGATGAAAAAGGAACATTGGGCATAGAAGAATCCAACTGGTACCAACCCTTTGCACCACCCACACAGTAGTGAGTAATTTCACATTTTCAGAAAAACAAACATCCGAATAATCTTTTTTTTAACTGATTGTGTTAAAAATGCTGTGTTTGTGTTTACGTACTTTACTTTCCCCTCTACCATAATGACGAACTATATTATTGGCTCAAGAGAACATGCAAAAAGCACGCTTACACGCGATGTTTTCATGTTCCGCTCAGGCTCCTATAAATTTAAAGAAAAAAGTCATTCGCCAAAATATTAAATCATCTAATTTCGTTATCCTTTCATCCGCCTCAACTTTTTATCTCCTCTGAGAACAAGTGACCCTTAGGGAGAATAACCTTCACACGGAAAGTTAAGCAGCGCAGCACCGCAGATCCTGACCTGGCTTTCTTCAAGTGAAATGACGCACAGGAAGGCTGCGAGCAGACGTTGATGCCTGCGCGTGACGTGAAATACTGGCCTTCTGGCAGGCAGAGAAGATAGTAGGCAGGGAAAGAAGCCGGCATGTTCCGGTAACGGTGGTTTTACGGCGCCCAACTCCCTGCCACTAACAAATGCGATTCTGCGGGCTGCGCGGCAAAATAGCTTCTTCAGTGTGTGTCTTCTTCCGCATCTTCCCAGAGCGCACTTCTAGCCAGGCATGGAAAGAAGGAAGTTGAAGTAAGGACATAAGCCCAAAAGGAGAATGGTTACTAGGGAGAGAAGAATGAGAGAAGGAGGAAGCAGTCGCGGCACGCGGCGCGAGCGATATATGCCGTCATTATTACGAGCCCAGAGGTCGGGATGAACGAGAGCGCGCCATTAGAAAGCGGACAGCGACAGCCGAGAGAAATGGGCGTCCGGCGACCGGCGGGCCGACCCGCGTCACGGATGACTTGTTGCTCCTCGGCCCAACCATGCCCGACCACGACGAGCTCCTCTTCCCTCCTCCCATCGTCCCGCTCAACGTGGCCGCAGCGGGAAAGCCCTACGTCAGACCGAGCTAGGCGCTTTGTTTTCACTACACGACCGGCGCGCTTTCGATGCTCTCTTCCCCGCTTCCCTTTCCCGCAACCAGGACGAGCTCTCTTTCTTCCTCCGATGGCCAGGAAACCACCAACCTCTTCCCTTCCGCCACCGGCGACGATCCTGCCTTCATGAATCCAGTTCCCTAGCGCTTTGTCAATCTTGCCTGCTTCTTGTGGACCCGCACACTCCTCGCCATCGCCAGCGTGTCTTCGCTGCATCCGCTGCTCTGCCTTACCCGCGACGTCTCTCTCTCTGCTCATCCGTTCTTCGCAACGGTAGTTTCATATAGCGTTCCTTTTTTTGCTCTGTGCGTATTCGTTAGCACGTGCGTATGTGCATGGGCGTTCTCGTCGTCACCGAGGTTGCTTTCCCTTCTTTTCGTGTCTGCGCGAGCGCGGCCGTGCGTGCCTGTCGGCCTCGCAGCAGGCACAAGACGACCGAGCGCCGCGCTCGTGGCTGCTGCGGTGGCGGCGGCGGCGGAGATAAATGGCGCTCGCTGACCGTCGTGGCAGGCTTGGCTTGCTGCGGGAGCCCTCGGCTCTGACGGCGCCCCGCCGCGCGAGACGTCTTTGAAAAGGACGGCGCCAAGACCTCCCCCCCCCCCTTCCTTCCCCCTTTCGCTCCCGGACGTCGTTGCCGCAGCCGCCACGCTCGTAGGTCTTTTCTTCGCTCCGAAGCAGGGAGAGCGCCGTGTCTCTGCCGTGCTTGTTCCTCCCTCTTCGCCGTCTTTCGCCTGAACGAAGCGGAAAGAGTCGAGGCTTGCGGCTTTTCAGCCGCCGCCCCGCTCTAGCCCCCAGTTTATTCCTGACCGGGTGTCTTATCGGTACACGGAGCCGTGATCTATGACGACGGCGTCCAATTGAGCCGGCTCGATTCCTCCGGGTGGCCGGTTATTGCACACGACAGAAATCGACGATGGCCCCCGCGGCCCTAATCGAATCAAACAGTCAAGCGCGGGGTGAGGGATTGACTCTGCTTCTCCGACCCGATCAGACATATCGTTTTGTACGTGGTCGATAACCGGGAGAAGAGACAGACTCGCGTAAACATGGAGAGCGGTTTGTAAGCGGGTAATTGTGGCCCCGGAACACGCTAGTTTTCCTGCCTTACCTGGTCCCCGGTGTGAGTTCAATGATTCCCATTTATTCAGATTTCCTGTCGTTTTAAAATATTTTTGCGCATAGTCTAGAGTCAGGTAAAACACTTTTGCATCCACGCACGCAGGTGCTGGCTCATTTTAAGTGTCTTTATTGACCACCAGTAAGAGTTAAGATCATTTTTAAGCACTGTTCCAGGAATTGAGAACTATTTCTCCAAAGGCACCTAACGTCGCTCGAATTCTAATGAAGTAAAAACAAGATTGTTGCTAGAAGAGTCCTCAAAAAGTGGTTGCAAATTTTGATGAACCTAAAACATAAAAACGGCCTTCTTCTTAAGATCCAAATGTGCAGTTATTCCTCAAATTTAGGGGTCACTGTTTCTACTTTCAACCATTTAAAGCCGCTTAAAATGTATTCTATGTGCTTTGAGTGAAAATAATTCATGTAAACTTCACTTTCGAAGTGTCTTTTGTGCAGACGCGGAGCTAGAGCACAGCCCAACAGTAAGCCAAGCGACACAACATAAATTCAGGAAGACATTACGTCACTGCGTCTATACGCCGCCGAGGTGGCGCTGTGGTTAAGACGCCAGACTACTGTACCGGAGTAGCCGTGCTCGAACCCGACCGCCGGCGGCTGCATTTCGATGGAGGCGAAACGAAGGGGCGTCCGTATGCTGTGCTATGTCAGTGCGCGTAAAAAATCTCCAGGTGATCAAAATTACTCCGTAGTCCTCCGCTACGGCATCTATTTTGTCTATTTCCACTTTCACCCAGAAAAATTGTGACAGGTAATGCGCGTTTCCCTTCCTTTTAACCAATTAAAAATAAAAAAAGAAACTGCGTCTCTGTAAACGCAGTACAAAGTGACACTAGTAAATTGTTTCAATATGGACTACAGATCCTAAATGTATACTTCACTCTGAAACCTTAACGCCTCAAAATACGTTATTTCCTGCGTCTTGCCGTGCATTATTCCGCCTACTACCGTTCTTTTTCTTCAAAAACTACATTTACGCATTGTCTGAACGTCACTTTTTATGTTATAAAGGAATTACGCTCAGTGTGACCTCTATACGCAATCATCCCTTACAGTCCCTTATATCTTTGTTTCGCTTAGCTATTTTCTTCCCTACCTTATTTATCGCTCCGCCTGCAGACAGCACCTCAAGCAACTAAGTGTCAATGCCCATAGCCGGCACGCATCTTTTTCTCCTTTTTTCTTACTTTCTACTTTAAATAAACACCACTGCGATATTCACTGTTGCTATTACACTGAAGGCTACTTCTCTAGCCACATATTTTTTTTTATTCGATGCACACTTAACGTGTTAGCAATAACACCTTCCTGCCCAAATATTATTTTTCTCTAACAGTTACTACTTCATTCAGTGCTACACCTCCTGCAATGTTATTTAAAAAGTGGAGCATACCTTGCGTGGATAGCAGTTTCAAATTATGAAAACATGACGCTTAATACGACATCTCTCCACAATATTATTTTAATTTCGCTCATATCTTTGTTTCGCATTGTTGCAGTCTTTTTCAGCCCTATTATTTCGCAAGTTGCAGATCAAATGTTTGAAAAATGAGCGATAGTTTCTGCGACCGCCCTCTTTTCTCCCATTTTATTTTTCGAACAAAATAATACTACTACTGGGATTACTGCCCCTGCTTCACTGGAGGCTTCTTCTCCATAACATCCATCCAAATTTGGAGCACATAGAGTTGGTTCATACGAGCGGATCAAATCGAGGATGATCAACGCAATCTTTCGCGCGTCAACGCAATATTCGTCCCACGTGACCACGCATCTAGGAGCCGGTCCTGACACGGGAGGTTTCACACAAGTGCAGAGGACAACGTCCACCTCAGCTCACTTGCATTGTTTCCGAGGCTTGGGAAATTCTCGGCAGGGCAGCTGCCAAAAATTCGAACGCAATAAGCAACGTTCCGCCGAGGAAGCTCCAAATGCTAGCTTAATTAAATAACGCATGTCATTATTGATATCACAAATACAGAAAACACCAAGTACTGACTAAGCGTGACAGCCCACGCTTATAACAATGCCTAAATGTGCGCCTCAACGAGCTCATTATGCTTTCACATAAAAGGGAGGAGAAACATTACATACCAACCGTGTACGGAGCTGACTCGGCGTTTTCAATAGTACATATAGGTTGGCGGCTATCAGCGAGCGCTAAAAACACGGCCGTAATTTCGTCAATGTATGCTTCCTTTCTTATTAACTCATAGCAAGCACAAACGACAGAGAAAAGCAGCCACTCAGACATACGCAAGCACACCAGACTCATAGCAACACAGAGGAGGAAACATGAAGCGAACAACGTGGCGAAGAGAACACGCGAATGGGACGAAATACAAGGCTACGCTCGAACTATACTCAAACTGCGAATGCGGCAAGAAAGGCGCCAAACTAAGTCTACTACATAGAGTAAGGCTGACGTTATTCCGGATAGCTGGCCCTACGAGCAAGCCCTTGTTGACTGAGCTAGTACCAATCAAGCTAAAACAAACCCGTTCAGTAGCGAAATAGCGCACTGAATAAGGCACTGGGCTTATTTGTCTAGTCCACGATCCGAGAGCGTGGTAATACGTGAATTCTACTCAATGTCGCTCAAAGTAGTGACGTTTGCGTCCCGTGGCACGCGGAGTGCAATGACGTACGCAGACCATCCATGATCCGTCTCCTTCTGCTCGTCTTAACCAAACTTTAAGTGCATGTCTGCTTTATAATGAACCGTTATTGCCCCAGCAATATTCCCTTTTTACCATTCTTGCTTTGTTGAAAGGTTGAGCCTCCTGAAACACCCAAAAATAGGGAGCAACAAAGTTTACGTGCATGAAGACTTTATGCTGACACCTTATTGATCAAGCATTACTTGCCCCTTACTGTTCCTGTTTCGTTCAAGGCCACTCCTCCTGCAACACACAAATCAAAGGTGAAGCATGCTTTACGTTCATTTGCGTTGCACTGAAGCCTTGTTGCTCGGGCACTATTTCTTCTCTTATTTTTCTTGCTTTGTGAAGGTTATTCTTTATGCAATAACACTGAAAAAAATGAAGCATATTTTACATCCATAAGATTTTGCTCTGAGCCATTCTACCCGTGAAGAAGACACCCTCCGTCTCATACAGGCGCAAGTCACCGGCAGCGTAGAGTATGGCCTTCTACCATCAGCTCACCAAGAAGGAACGAGACCAAATGAACACCGTCATTCGTAAAGCATACAATACAGTCCTTGGTATTCCGCCATAGCTCCAATAAATGCATTGGTAAGCTCGGAGTCCACGAGTCCTTAGACGAAACCAAGGAACCGGTTCTTTCACCCTAAAAAGCATGGCTACAAAAAAAAAAAAAACACATTATCGTCAGAGTTATCATCTAGTGAAAGGGCACAGAGAGAGACTTGCGAGAACTCCGACGAAAAATTCTTATTATCCCCTAGCATCCCCCTTTCTATTAGGATAGTCCCGATCCCTAGCCACATGCAGCGGACAACACATGGCCAGATCGACAAAGCTCCACCGACGCTTCAAGAACGAAACCTACGTGATGTACGCGGCTGCATATCAAGAGCAAACCACATTTGACATCGCTGCTAATGATCACAATTAATAACCGATAGTGAGTGCGTCCTTCACAGCCGAAGAAGCGGCCTCGGTGGAAACGTGCGCCATAGCCCTCGCCATGCGTCACTGCGGCTAGGTGAGAGAGCCATCACATAAGTACACGCCGACACCAAGCAAATCTGTCAGGATGACAGGATAGGTAAACTGCCGAAAGTGGTGGCGGCCCTTACCTTCACGACGGGATCCCCCACCTCGCTGACCCGATTTCAACGGATAACATAGACCCAGTCCAAGGAGGACTCGAGGGAAATTAGGCGCCATACGTGTAGCCCGCGCGTTAAAAAAACCGAGCGAATCTATATTCCCACCCATCGCCTTCCGGTGTACTTAGAGAAAACAACCGGAAATCATCCGGATTAATCGAAGAACGCAACTTTGCCATACAAAAACAATCCTAAAAGAGTGGCTGTCGCCTGCCAAGAGTTACAGAACTATAATGCAACTTCAATATATACATGCATGCATACATGCATACGTACGATCATCGATAGCGTATCCGACGGTTTCAGAAGCAGCGCAGGTCACCCCCGTTTTGAAGTAGGGTACTGGCCACACACTCGAGAAATTTCTTGAGTGTGTGACCGTAAGGGTATCCAAGTGCACTCCTAGAATTACCTCTCCTTCTACAACACCCAGAAGAAGGTGAAGCATGTTCTACGTGCGCATAGGCGTAAAACTGAAACCATACTGCTGACTTGTTACTTCTTTTAGTGTCACCGCTTAATTGAAGTTAACTACTCCTGCAACACACATTCAAAAGGTGAAGTATGCTTTACAGGCATGTGGATTACACTCAAATGTTTTGCTCAAGCAATATTTCCCTACTATTGCATGGCTACGTAGAAGGCACCACTCCTGTAACACCCAGTTCAAGGCGAAGTACGCTTTGCATGATGCAGACCCCCTTTTTCTTTTCTTATCTTTTTTTTTTTTTTTTTTTTTTTTTTTCACTGAAGTTTTTCTATTGAGTGAATGCAATAATAGTTTCCCTCATACTTTTTCTGTTTCGTTGAAGGCTACTTTTTCCGCAACACGCGCGTAAAAGGTGAAGCACGCTTTAAAGGCATGTAGGGCATTGAAACTACTATTGCCCATGCACTATTTCCCTCTTGCTGTTTCTGTTTCGTTGAGACATTTCTGGCAACAGCAATTAAAAACAAGGGAGCACTTAGCCTTAAATTTTCAGGGTATGAGGCGACAACGTTAATATCTCCAGTTTCCCTCCACTGTTTGTAAACTCTTGTTCGTGTGCATGCAAATCTGGCGTGATGTCGTCGGCTTCGTTGGCGTTGGCGCTGTGAGGTGGTAGCTGACAGCTAACATGACCGGGCACAGATTGTTCATACTGCTGTGCGATGTCACGTGGCTACATGGCATAACCAGTTAGCAGGAGCTGCCAACTCGGGCTTCTTAAATCTGATGGAAGCCTGAGATTAGACAAATATAGCCCCCCCCCCCCCCCCTCCCGCCGGGACCAATGCTTTCTGAGTCAGGCATGCTGTCCCTAAGCCATGCAGACACGTTCGCGCGGCTTGGCTAAGCGAGGCGCTATATCTACGTTGAATTGTCTTCGACAAAATTTGGTAGCTCGCGACTGTATGTCAAAACGTACTTCTGAGTTAGCATAGGCTCGAATTAAAATAATAGCGATTGAGCGAGTGGCAAACTTCATGTATACGGGAGCGAGATGTAAAGGCATGTCTCTAGGAGAACGAGGTGTGTACGCGAGCCGCGAGGAGCCGTCAACGCTTCTTGTCATAATATTACAATGCAAAAAGTCCATCTGGTTGGTCCTTATGAGTATTCGAGTTAAATATGAAGCGTTGCGTAGAGCATGTTATTCACAAATAACTTAAAAATTGTTCCTGGTGACCACTCGTGCCGATTCCGATTTGGGCGACAAATTCCATGTCACGTCACATAGACTTCCTGGGCACGTCCGCTCATTGGAAGCTGCCAAGTTACGCGTGCGGGACGGGACGTCATGAGGCACCGTCACGACTTGTTTCTTCTTTTTTTCCTGCGCACCGGCGTGGCTGAGTAGAGGGGGGTAAGAGAAGTGTTATTTTCGATCGCCCATATCTTCAGTGCCAATAAATATAACTTAAATGTTTTTGCATTGCGGTGATGATTGATGGGATACCTATTGCTGATGCGCGTCTTCTAGCTTTAGTAAGCAGCTTTTCATATGCCCTATAAGAAGAAGCTTGAGTGTCCCTCCTATTTCTTTTTTCACGTGTACTGATTAGAACACAATCGAAGAAAATCACATTATAGAAGGATAGACAATTGGGCAAGTTGGTATTGGTTCATACTGGAAAGGTACTGCGCAAAAAGGCACAAGACGAAAGAAAGGAGACGTACAGACGCATATGTCTGTCCGTCTTCTTCCTTTTGTCTTGTGTATTTTTGCTCTGTACCTTATAAATATCTTATAAATACCTATAAATATCTGGTGCGGACGGAGGCTTTTTGTCCTTATTAATTTACAATGGCCTCACCACAAGAATCAAATCAGATCACTATGACAGTGCAGCCGTGCTTAAAAGAGTTGACGTTCGAATAAGTGGGTTTAACAGGGATAAACATCTGTTGTTGTTTTTTTTACCTACTGCAGTTATGCGCTAGGTTTCCAAGAAAAAAATTTAGACGGGCCTCAATAACAGCTGTACCACTTTTTATGATTTCAAAAATGAAATTACCCTCCGCACCACGGCACAACAAAATTTCTCTGCCGAGCCCCTTTTTCAAAAAGCTCGTGTCTTCGGCGTGCTCCGAAACGACGCCAATCATTACATGTCACTCTGTGCTGCACGTGTAGTCTCTTTAGTGTGGGCAGGAGCAACGACGAGCACTGCAGCGCAGGTGGTACTGGAAAAGTCACGTAGCAGATGCCCCACGGAGTAGACTATAGTGACTGACGTTTCGCGGCGTTCGATGAACGATTTTGTTGAGCCATAACATCGAAGGAAGTCGCCTTCTTGAATTTTTAAAAAACGATGTGACCATTACTAACTGCCGGGTACAAACATGCTTCACATTTAATCACCTAAGTAGAATAGTTATGAAGTTCACTATTGGAATTTAGCTGATCAGAGCACTTTCATCTATTTTGGATGTCATCCAACGCTGGTAGTAACGCCGCAGTAGCCATCTCAATATCTTAAAAAAAAAAGAACTGTATTTAACATTTTGGTTCGTCTCCCTTGAAACAACCGGTATATCATAGCTCTGAATTAGTCTCACGGTGAAAGAATACCTTGCACCGTGCCTTTCATTCAACTGCATGCTATGGCGTGAATAAAAATTTATTTCGCAGAAAAAAAGACTATTTTTGTTTTAGAGGTGATTAAAGTTGGGTAATTAACGAAATACAAAGTGCAGATCCTTTTTAGGTAATAAGTCTTCATCGTTTATTGTAAGACAAAAACAGACATCTTCATGCGGACAAACTTTCTTCAGACATACTAAAGATTTACTAGTGACATTCCCACGAGCATCCTTGCCTGGAGACATTCATAAGAAGTTCACTTTTTGTTTATCATCATGATTGTTTTGAACAAGTCGCTGGACGGGGAAATAACTTCCGCGTTGTTTTTTCAGCACCAACTCCTAGCAAACGTCACAAAGGCCACTGCTTCGTCCTTCTCTTCCCGATGCAATCATGATGCTCCCCGGCACGTTCTGCTTTTTTGTGTGTTTTGGTGCGTGCTTGCGGAAGGCGGAGGTCAACATATTTATTTTTTCCCGTGGTGAGCTCGATTTTCTCTGAGCACAACCCGTGCTACGCAGACACACACGAACGTTCCTACACACCCACGCACATAGACAGACACGTGCGCCTACACACACACGAGATATGAATGGGTCTAATGATGAAGGAGGACCGGGTGGCACCCATCCCTGCGCAAGGCCGCAAAAGATATAGTCGCGGACAAGTCCGACAGGCAGCGACGGCGTCCGCCGGGAAATCAACGAGCGCAAGATTACAATGGAGCCAGGGTCAGTATGAGTCAGCGGACCAGCGTCGTCGAGGAAAGGAGCGCACATGAGAAAGAGGGGCCCCACGGTTGCCAGCGCCGGTCCGGACTTCAGGGCGAGCACGAAAGGGTGGAAGAAAACTGGGCCTCCCGAAGACTGCTGTGCAACTGCGAAACGAAAATGTTTTGGTTGACATGTGCATCCCGAAAGTTGTTGCGAAAACGGATATAATGAAAATGAAGAATTAGGTTGCTTAGAGCATTAAGAGCATAAAGGCCGACAACAGGAATGTGCATCGTCGGTCTCTTTTTGCACGCCGTTACCAATCAGCGTGGTGCAGGAGATTCAGTCAAGTTAGACATGGATAATTCAGGTCAATGTTCGGATGTTGCCGCTAGACGAAACAGTGGCACTGAAACTTTTCTCTGTTTGCCTTTTCCTGGGAAAGGTGGTTCCCATACAAAAAGGATGACAAACGTGTTGTTAATAACTACCACCTCATTTTGTTAAACAGCGTCCCTTGTAAACTCTTTGCACATACCATATCATTGCTGCCCACGTCAATTATGATTCGTTCTTGCATAGTACCAACATGGTTTCAAAAAGCACTCCTAGTGTGAAACACAGCTGGCCATTTTCTTCACAGCGTCCTCGACCGAAGAAATATTGTCGACAGTATATATATTTTTTCATTTCTCTAAGGCTTTTGACAAGGTATCTCACAGTCCACAACTTTACAAATTAAATAAACTATACCTAGCTTCTAATGTGATTGCATGGTTGAGAAGGTTTTCTTACTAACCACCATGCGGTCGTAGTTAACGAAAATTACTAAAATCGTATTCCTGTTAATTCTGGTGTGCCACAAGGCTCCGTTCTCGCTCCTTTACTATTCTAATCCATGTAAATAACTTATCCAAAATACTTCAATCATGTGTTGGCCTTGTTGCAGATGACTGTGCGATAGCGACTGATAGCGAAGTAACTGATTCTGATGATTAAGACATCCTCCAATCGGACCTTGACTCAATAACTGCATGTTATCAATACTGGTTAATGAATCTTAACTCTGAAGAATGTAAGGTAATGCATGTGTCACGTACTAACTCTCAGTTTTCATCTTACCACTTACAGAATTTCTTGCTGGAACAGGTTACAGCTTACAGCTATTTGGGTATCTGTATCTCTTCTAACCTATCATGAGAACCGCACATCAACTATATAGCTAACAATACTAATCGCTGCTTAGTCTATTTAAATGTAATTTTCCAAACATTAATTTGGTCCTTACTTCTACTTTACAAAACATTTATCCGTCCATTGAATATACAGCGTCTGTATGGGATCCTGGCCTTGATGTTCTAATAACCTCAGTCGAATCAATTCAGAATCGATCTGCTCCTTATATCCTTAGTAATTACCTCGGTACTACCAGCACAACTAACATGACGAACACCTTACACCTTTCTGTTCTCTCACTGAGAAGTCAGATACTTTTACTATGTCTGCTATATAAACTGTACTATCATAGTGCACTTCACGGCCATTTCCTTCAGCGTACCCCATACGCATCACCTCGCGTGGACCATCGTCATAAAATCGGATGATTAATATGCCGCCCAAACGCTTTCTACAATTCATTCCTGCCACGTTCAATTAATGATTGGAGTCACCTTCCTAAGGCGGCAGTATATATAATCGATATAAAATTTTTCAAAATGCTTACTGCACATTGTGATGTTCCTAATTGATCATTTTGCACTGTTTGTTATATTTTGATTTGTGTCCTCATATATTTTGTGCCTGTCTTTTATTCCTCAATTTTTGTTTTGTATTCCACTCCCCTCTGTAACGCCCTATCCGGGCCCTGAGGGTAATACAAATAAATAAGTAAATAAAATCAAGCAATCGTTTTTAATCTTTCCGGTGTTTTCCGACTAGTTAGTTCCCCTGACTAAGCATGCAACTGCATATTTACCGAAAGCGGAACACAACAGTTCCTGTTTGTTCAAAAGCAGACTGAGCGAACGCTTCCTCTACCTTACTCTGAAGCTTCGCATTCGAATGCAATATCAACGCAAAAAAAAAAAAAAAATGGAGTAGCATTTTTGTTTGGCTGCCGGTGCAGCTACACATATGTAATAGTGACTTCGATATATATCCCCACTCCAGGATCAGTACGCAAAGTGCACAGCGAACGAGCGCCGTCGGGAACGACTTTCAATAACACATCTTCATTTGCCAATGTTCGTAGAAGGAAGCGCGTCCTCGGCACGCTTCGGCAACCTCATTCGACATACGCAGAGGGAAGAACCTGAGCTAGTTCGACCGCATCCTCCTCCCGCTCGATGATGATTGGGCGTACTGCCGGTGGCAACTTGCGCACAGCTGAGGCGGCGTCGTGTGCTGGGACGTCGTCTTGAGGGACCTCAAATGTGGATCTGGGGACGTCATCGTGGAACGCGGCATCCACGCAGTGGCGGCTAAGAATGAAGACGAGCAGCAGGCTGCACGAGATACTTGTTCCGCAGAGCCCGCTCACCATTGTTCACTCAGTGGCAAAATCAAACACTGCGTTCGAAACTGCAACAGCCTTCTAATTCTTCTCGCCTCAGCCTTGTTTGGATGGCAAATGCGAACTTCGGCTTCTTTCTTTACGCCCTTATTGCGTAGAACGATGAAGCGTACAGGAGATCGGTCCAAGTCCAGCAACAGCTATGAAGGAGGAGCGGAGGTTTCTTTTTTCTTTTGTTCTTTTTCGAGAAAGGTGTTCCTCT
The DNA here is from genome assembly GCF_055883805.1 of Amblyomma maculatum. NCBI lineage: Eukaryota > Metazoa > Arthropoda > Arachnida > Ixodida > Ixodidae > Amblyomma > Amblyomma maculatum. The sequence goes on along the minus strand of NC_139349.1, from coordinate 8,703,684 downwards.
AAAACGGCAGGGAAACGTTTTAATAAGTGGACAGAGCTATGCATTACTGAAACATTATAGCGCTACAGTACGGTAAAATGGGTCTTGTCAGGCAGCAGCATTCAAGGCTAATGGATTCTAATGCTGAAAGCACTCTTGATCGGGAAACCTCTGGCATATATCAGAAGGAAAATTTTAACCAAAGGTCTCAGCGCACCGTTCAGTTCCCTTGTCTTTACTGTCTGTGTTTGTGGCAAAATTATTTTAGCCCCTCGAGACTACCGTTGGTCGCGTACATCGAAATATTGAAAAAGCAGCCATAATCAAACCTTAACAGAGCTTTACAAAACAAATTTTAGGACGAAACTCGGTATTAACTGCTTTTTCAATCACAAACTAAATCGCCCTAAATATGCAGATATTTTTTGCTAAAATTTTGATATCGTGCGAAAGTGGTGTTGTACAGGTTTTTCTTTTCTGTCGTTTATAGTTTTGTGCAGTTGGCTAGAATGATAAACGCATTTGTCACGAATTCAATCTCTTTTCAGGGCGAGTTACATTCACGCTCCCCCGTGGGGTCATTGGTGTTGTCTTCAAAAAAAGTGTCCACATCACACCTACGTTCTCGTCTTCATTGCTGCGTTGCGGCGATGGAGGCGGCACAGCGTTGCTATGCGCAGCGTTGCTATGCGCAGCGTTGCTATGCGTAGCATTGCTATGCGTAGCGTTTTTATATGATGTTCCTATTCACGTGCTCCTCAAGCAAGCAAGACAACATTTTGAGGCGAAAGTCTTTATAGACTCATGGGTGTGTGCAGAAAATGTTCGTTCGCAGAAGGTGTCACACCGTCCCTGACGAAGAATGACGTGATTTGTGAGTAAAAGAATGGTTGTATGAGGTCAGTTCAGTTCAGTTCAGTCGTTCAGTCGCGTCCGACTCTTCGTGACCCTATTGACCATGTCACGCCACGCTTTCCGGTCTCTCACTATCTTCCTAACATCACATAACTTCATCTGCAGTGCCTCGAGGATGCCATCTAACCATCGCGTTCGCTGCCTACCCCTTCTCCGGCGACCCTCAACCTTTCCCAACATCAAATCTTTCTCCAGCGACTCCTCTCTTCTCATTTGTATGAGGTAGAGAATGAAAAAATGTCTCTATGTGCAAAGTTTTGTTGATGCGGAGTAATGGCTAATTACTTAGAGCCAAAAAAGTCAATTCGGCGCCGAAATAATTTTTGACGTGGTGTAATGAAAAATAATATTAATAAAAATAATAATAGCAAAAATAATAATAGTAATTCAGAGCCAAAAAAGTCAATTCGACGTTGAAATAGCCATAGACGTCGATATAGTGTGCAGACGTCAAAACAGCGACAGACGTGCAAATTGTGCAAAATACGTCAAAATTGTGCAAAAATGCTGTAGAGCTTTAGTGTCATGCCTCGTCATTGCTTACAACATGGAAATCAGTTACTCAAGAGTAAAAGAGGGAAAGAAGGCATATATAAAATAAAAACAGTAAAAAAGAGAACATCCTTCAAAAGAGAAAAAGAATAAAAAGAAAAAAAAAAGGAAACAAATGAGTGAACAAGGGCCAATTAAGTGAACAAAATCGCAGGAAACGCTTTCGCCTTACCGCACTTAAGAAAGATCTAGTACCTACAACGCATTTCGCCTTTTTTTTTTTTTTTTCGTGGCTGGCACTGCCCCAAATAGATTTCTGTCGCTAAAAAGGCAGACAGAATAAACAAAACATGCGAAACTGCGCACAGAACACAACTCCAGCACAGTGTGAACCTCGTACCTGTTGCCTTTTTACAGAGTCAGTATTAATGGGCTCATAGTGAAAAAAGCAAATGCATCCCAGAAGGTGTCCACGACAGGTGTCCGCAAAAAAATTGTGATCAGAAAGTGTATGTCCGCAACCCCAAAATGGGCCCTCTGGACTACCGAATTTTTATTTTACTAAACTTGGTGTTCAACCTAATTCGAGTGTTGCCAACTCAGTACCGAGCTCAAAATCTGGATTGCCCACTCGAATTCTTATGGCCAGTTCTGTGGTGACCTACAAATTTAGGTGGGCCAACCCCAATATTTGGTCCCCTGGACCCAAAAGTTTGACTTCTTCACAATTTAACCAAATTTGATCTCTAACCTAGTCATAATCTCGAACCGAGTGAATGAAAATTTAGTGGTGACCTCGAAATTTCAATGGGCCACCCCAATTCTTATGGCCAATTCCTTGGCGACGTCCAAATTTAGGTCAGACAATCACAACATATTTGGTCCGCTGGACCCTTAAACTTGACCTCATTCAAATTTAACCAAAACTGACGTCCAGCATAGTTCGAGTAGAGCAAATTCAGTGATGAACTCCAAATTTGCATGGACCAGCTAAATTCTTATGGCCAATTCTGTGGTGACCTCCCCATTTAGGCGGGCCACCCTCCTAAATTTGGTCCCCTGGACCCTATAAATATGAGCCTGTCAGAATTTGACCAAAATATATGTCCAACCTAAACTAAGCAAGGTAAACTCAGTGGCACCTTCCAATGTAAGGTGGGCAATCTCCAAAATTTGGCCCACCATACCGCCGAAATCTGACTTCGTCTAAATCTGTGCAAATTTTGTGTCCAGCCTGGTTTGACTATGGCAAACTCACTGGTGACATCCAAATTTATATGGGTCACCCCTAAAATTTTGCATGCTCACGCATTCTCAGTGCGTGGTAGGCTGCGTGCACTATTGGATTTTTTTTAGATAATCTTCATTTTTTGATCGCCAATCACGAACCCGGTCAAGTCTTGCAAGATATCACATCGCAGACAGGCAAGTTGACAGTTATCAAGACAAAACCTTAGAGGCGACATAGATTTAACAAAAAATTCCAGCCTCATGCCTGCTCTCTCGGAGTACGTAAGGCATACAAGGACACGAAAGGCAAGGAAGAAATGCAATTTCCGTACATAATCCGCGCCAAACAAACCGTGTGATATGCGGCTGCTCGGCCAAAGCTGCCATCAGCCCCAATCCCCTCTCCGCCGCCGCATCCAGCCGATCAGAACTCACCCCTGCCAACGCCATTTCCTTCCGTGGCTCCTCCGCGAGCATTACGAGACGTTCCCCGACCTCGAGCAGCCCTCGTACCAGTAAGCTGGCTTCCCCTCATATTGCCAGCATCCGAAGGGGGAGCCCCGCAATTCTGCTGCCTAGGCGCGCGCAGCCGAAGCCGACATCCGGCAGCACGGGCCAGCGCCGGGTTGCATTATCTCCGCTCGGGGTCGACAATTGATTGCTCATTGGTCCCTTTTCCCGGAATGCACTAGCCGATGAGCACCGGCCCCCTGTCGTGGCGAGCGACGACCGAAACGGCCGCCCGGTTACGCTGATAAAGGCCGCTCTTCCTTGAAACACAGCTTTCAGCTGACGGTTCCGTGTGTTAATACCAATGAAGAAAAAAAAAAAAAGGACACTGGTTAATTTTTCCGAGAATCAACTGATATGTACCTTAAATATGCAAAAACCCCTTTTAAACCCCTCCGCAGGAGCATTTGAGGGGCTGAAAATAAAGTAACTAAGCTGTGCACAAGCGACTTAAAGAGGAACGCACACGTATTATGGCTCGTAAAATTGTCAGAGTAAAATACATGGATGTTAAGCGATAGCGTAATGTCTCCACGTTGCACAAAATACTTTTTCGTCCACGTCAGCAAGTTGGCGCAAGTGATGGTGCAAGTTGTCGCGAGCACTACAATCTCGCTGTAAACAACGCCAACATATCACCCAGCGGGACCGCCGAGCCACGCCCGCAGCAGATTTCGTTCGCCTCAAACCCCGATTGATAACAAAGTAACATAATCACGGCGAACGAATGCGCCAGTAATGTAATAATTTTTTTTTATTTCGGGGGAATTCTTTGGAGTTCGGAAAAAAGATACACGGGAAGCCTTTCTTATCGCTGTAATAATATAATAGAAACTCTTGGGGTCCTGTCCATCTTTGCAAATGCCATTTATTGTCTTAGGTCAATATTTAGCAATATGTAAAAAACTATCGAATACATTAATTGCAAAACAGAAAGTAGTCTGTTATCCGCAAAATGGCTGGCAGCTGTATGCAACTGCTTTCCGTTGCCTACCTCAATTATTTTATTTTTAGCCGCTCACGATAGCTTGGGCACCCGGTATATTTTGTTCACTCTCCCTGGCCCATCGCCTGAAATGCCTGTATAGTATGTCTGGTGGCGTCCATGCTCCATCCCGTGGCACTAACACCAAGCTATTGGGTGGCAAAGTAGTGCTCTAGTGTTTTTGTTTTTTTTTTGACAACATGCATTCCGGAGATTTCTTGCAGCCCGTAGTGCAACGCTCTTGCGTACTCAAATGCTGTGTTCATTAAATTTAATGGTTTAGTTTGGGTTGAGGGGCTTAACATCACAAAGCGACTCAGGTGATAGGAGACGCCGCAGTGCAAAGCTCCGGAAATTTCGACCACCAGGGCTTCTTTGCGTGTAAAATTGTGACTAAGAACACTGCTTGCTTCGCCGCTTGATGCAAGGAAAAAGGAGAGCCGCTACCAACTGCGAGATCATTATTTCAAGTGCGAAAGAAAGTGGGGCAGGTAGTTCGATTTCGGCAGGACGGTTTCTACGGAGCTTCCTGAATTTGCTGAGTTTCAGTTTTGTGCCGGAAAAACAACGATAGATTTCCATCACTTGCGGGAATCTAAAATATTGTTTTTTTCCTTTTTCTAAAACTAGTATGGCAAGGTATTGTACAACAGCAAGGTAAAACACCCCATTGGTGCTAACCACTTAAGTCAAATGATAAATTAGTAATTTTAGTTCATTGATATTGTAACTAAGATAGTGTTTTTGAGGTAAATTACGTACACTTAACTAATCGTTTGTTCCTGAAATTTTTTTTTTCTTTTTTTAATATGAGCTCCCTAATTTTGGAAAATTTGAAAGTGTTCACTGAAACATCCGGCCCAGTAACAAGCACAGCTATGTTAAATTCTCCCAAAATGCGAGCACCACAGCTCAATATCCATTACCGAATGATTTATTTTTGGCCACAAAAAAAAAAATGCTTTCGATCCTGGGTTGTAATTTTGCTAGATGATTTATTTTATTTTTATTTAACAAATACTGCAGGCCCTCAGTGGGCTCTAGCAGGAGGGACGAAGGGAATACAGTTACTGAAATACTTAAACGCATTAATGCTCTCTTAATGCAGAGTTGAAGATTGTGCATGAAGCTGTCTTGTTTGACAAAGCGTAAGAAGCGTGAGGTGAGGTTCAGGGCCCATGGCAAGCTTGTTGGTTTTCAGCAGAAATAGGAATATTAGACTGGATTTTCTTTCTTGTTTGCAGCTGTTGGATGGAATTTTCTTTCAATAAAATAGACGTGTGGTCATAGGTGCAACATTTTGAAAAGATGAAGCGCGCGGCTTTCCACGGAGAGATCTCTAATGTCTTATACAGGGTCTTGAATATTTGGGGGCGTGGATTTAAAAACTTCCTATGCAAAATCTACTACCCCATTCGAGCTGAAATAACGTTCACAAAGTAGCAAAATATCATCTACGTTATCTGATAAGTGATTCAACATCGGTACTTGCCTATATTTTCCGAAACCGAGGAAAAACTGCTCTCGGCGGCGTGCACAATTTTCGCAGAAGAGAGTCGAAAAGCTATTTTGACATGATACGTCATCTGTCGAGCAGTGAGACAAGCTCCATCCCGGCCGTTGGCGCGCTTGCCTCGCTGCCCAACAGATGACGCATCATGTCAAAATAGCTCTTCGACTCTCTTCTGCGAAAATTGTGCACGTCGCCCAGAGCAGCTTTTCTCGATTTCGGAAAATCTAGGCAAGTACCGATGTTGAATCCCTTTTCAGATAACGTAGACGATATTTTGCTACTTTGTGAACGTTACTTCAGCTCAAATGGGGCCGTACATTTTGCATAGGAATTTTTTAAATCCCAGCCCCCAAATATTCAAGACCCTGTAGTATGTCATCGTTGTCCAGCCGCAGAAGAAGGCAGCATCAGCACGCCTGCCAAGTAAGCGCAGATAGAATTTCGTGGCTGCTGAACTGAATGCCGGCGGCGTGCTCTCCCGTTCCCGCCTGGCTGAGCGGTCCTGCCAAATATATTTGTGGAGACTCGATAATTAAGGACTTGTCTCTGTGCTTCATCTCCACAGTCTTAATGTCCTTCTTAGTGTGAAGGTCCTAGACAGTGCAATTATACTCTAGCTTAGCTCGGATAAGTCTGAAGTATGCTTATTGATTTACCTTGAAAGGAATGTTTTGTTTTGTTTGTTTGTTTGTTTGTTTGTTTTGGGGGGAGGGGGGCGAGGAGAAGAGGAGGAGGCCGCCAGTCAACGCACCACCGGCTGTCACCCGTTAATAATTAGGGGGATAATTAACAATGCGCCCTTAACGGTGCGCACACTCCCAGACACCCTTAGAGTGAGGGGGGGTAGCTGTTCCGGTCGGAAAGGAGATGCCCTCGACCTGCGTGGCAAGTAGTGACAGAAGGGGGTGGCCGTTTGGTGCCCAGCTGTCGCCGGTTCAAGCCAGAGTAAGGTTCGGAGTCAGAGGTAACAAACAAAACAAACTTTATACACAGCAAGAGATGATACAGAGGAATACACAAACACTAAAATTGCACAGACGAGAGGTTCACAGAAAAACAAACGCTAAGCATGCAATTACAGAGGTATTCAATAACACAGAGGCCTTACAACACAAATGAAACCCGAGAGAGACACATAAGCAAACACCAAATTGTTCACCGGGCACTGTTGCAGTCCGACGCCTCGAGAGTCACGATGTGGCCGCCATGCAAGACGAGCGCCGCTCCCTCGCAGGTCCGTGGGCAGCAGTAGGTGATCCCCGGGAGTCCAGCCAAGGTACTTCCGAACACGCCGCAATCGCTGACTGACTACACAAGCGGCGCGGTCTCAATAAATAGGGCGCGCCGCGTCTGTCTGTTAAGGCGCGCTAAAGCTAGCGCGCACACACACTTGGCTTCGCTGGTTAAAGCGCTCCCCTTTCCTCCCGTTGAGCCGGCGTCGTCATTGGCTAGGACCCGTAGAAATTTCTGGATGGTTCTGGCGTATTCCAGACTGGTGAGTCACCTTCATCGCCGGGTGGTGAGAAAGAGGGCGACGGCGACGCGTACAAAGCTACGCGCTCTCTCGCGCGGGAAAGGAGGTTTTTCTCGAATCTTGTGGAAGTTATCATGCGGTGACGCGCGGGCCTCGCGCCGCGCCGGCTTAATAAAAATGTGCGACGATTTCGTGACACCGGCAAAGAAGGTAAGGGCCGCCCCTGATAAGCTAGCTTCTGCTTATCCAACATCAGCCTTGCAACAATCCTTCAGAGTGCATATCAGACCAACAGTGAAGTTTGATATCACAAAGATACGCATCGAAGCTATACAGAGAGGGATGGACGCAGCGCTTGGTACCACAGGTTACCAGGGGTTTGTAAGCCACAGGGCATCTAACACTGTCACAGTACATTTAGCCACACTTGAGGATGCACGCAAAATGAGCACAGTAACACAGATTCCAATCACAGCAGAGGAGTATCTTCCTGTCCTGACGTATTTTGAGTCTGGTCCAAACACTCAGCGATGTGTCGTCTATGACCTAGACCTACAAGATTCCCCGGAGACGGTGGCCACAGACCTCATATCAGGAACACATACTGTGTTAGCCGCACGTCGTATGGGGAACAAAGGCACTTTTCTGATCACATTACAGAGACCAGCTACCCTTCCGGACAGATTTTACTACAACGGCTGCATAGTGCGACCCAAAATGTACAAACCTAGACTGGTGCACTGTTACAGGTACTACAGAGAAGGCCATATGCAGAAATTTTGTCCATATGGAGTTAACCCCGAATACATGACTGAATCTGGAGAGGTGAAATTCAAATGCGGCCTACGCAAATCTGATGATCACGATATCACTTCCTCTAAGTGTCCGACAAAAAAGCGAAAGCTCGAGTTAGCAAGGGCTGGACGACGGAAACAATATGCACCGTTATTGGTTAAAGACAGATTTGCAGCTCTGGCCGAAGAGCTGTTTGATGATCCTCCTGAAGAAGAAGAGTCTGTTGCAGTGGTTGCACAGAACAGTGCATCTTTTGCTTCTACGCTGAAGAATGGACGACGCACAAAACGGAGCACAGTGGCATTCACTGCTGATGAATTTCCGGAACTTGAAGACTGCACAAGCCAGCAGGATGCAATAGAAAAAGAAATTGCGATGCTTTCAGCACAAATTGCACAGCTGTGACAAAAGAAAGCACATATAGCCCAACGCCGAAAGTAGAGTTCAGAAAAACAGAAAGAAACGCTTGCAGGCAGTACGACAGCAAGGTTAGTGGATGCTCCGAAGTGTAAACCTGCCGCTAACACACCAATATGGGAGGCGGTACTGGACACACTTACGCAACTGACACACCTCATTCAGAGCAGCTTACATCATGGATAGAAGTAGCCGAAACAAGTGGCAACAGATTACACAATGGAACTGCAGAGGGCTCTTTAATAAAGTTGGGGAAATCAAGACAAAATTATTGTACGGCAAGCTGTATTCATGGACGTTCTTGATACAGGAACATAACAGGTTATATTCAATAACAGGATATATAGGGTACCAGTGTCCTTCTATCCCTGATAAACGAGCAAGAGCAGAGGCCGAAACGCCAGGAAAAGCTGCCGTCTATATTAGGGCCAACATTTCCCAGACGCCACTTGACTTGAGCAAGTGGTGCAACACTCAGCAGGAAGTAGTTGCTGTACTCACGCGCCCAAACAAAACGCCCCTTATATTAGAGTCCGTGTACGCTCGGCCAAGAAACACAGTGCTTAATCTTGGATGGGTTAAGCATATTCGCCATTAATACCCTGGAATTGCGATACTAATCGGTGGAGATTTTAACGCTGCGTACACTGTATGGGGATATGATTATGATTCTAAAAGGGGTGATCAAGTGCATACTGCCTTCACAGAAATAAAATTTACACTGTTAAATCATCCAGGAGTCGCAACACTACCTGCAACACAAACACGCTCACCAGGCTTGACGTGGTGGAAGGGCCCTGGGCACCACAATGGCAGGTGGAATTAGATGCATGAGGTAGTGACCATGTCCCCATTAGTATTGGTCTTAATTTGGGACATATGAAGAAAATTCGAAAGAAAGCTTCTGTGACACATTGGGGTGGTGTACGGCAGGATACTCGAAATCATTCAGTTAGCCCGAATACTCTTGTTACCACCCTTCAAACGGTACTCAAGGATCGCTTCATTACAACTACAGTGAACGAAGATCAGCCAACTCCCGACCTGCACCAACTAAAACTTTGGGCACGCCGAAAACGGACCGAGATACAGGCTGGTCGGCATCCTGAAGACGTGCAAAGAAAAATTGAGGTAAACAGAGTGACGGCACAGGCACGCCTATATGAAAAACAGCTGGCTCATAGGAGATGGGATGAATGGTGCAGTCGTTTGGGCTCAGGAACGACCAACAAGGCCCTCTGGAAGACTTTCCAAGGCATGGAAAAGAGGCGACAGGTTAAAGATCATGCGGAAAGTATTAGACTCGCATTACAGCTTACACCAGAGGAGTTTGCAGATCAGGCTGCTGCCCTTTTCTTCCCGAACCATGCACATTATCCGGCGCCTTCATCGACAGTGGATGCGGTTGATAAAACAGGAAGAACATCACCATTTACCAAATTGTAGTTATTGGCTGCTATAGAAGAATCGAATGGTAAAACTTCGCCTGGACATGACGATATTCCTTATGAAGTCCTCAAGAATTTAGAAGGAGCCACAGTTGACAGCTTGTTGGATGTGGTAAAAGAGGTATGGCAAGGAGGAGACATTCCACTCGGCTGGAAACACTCGGTGGTGGTCCCAATACCAAAGGCTGGGAAACCTCCAACAAGCCTAGAATCTTTGCGGCCTATCTGGCTAACACCCACAATTTGCAAGATCTATGAAAAGATGATAGCCACCCGCCTGTCATGGTGGTTGGAAAGTAATAAAAAATACCATGCTCGATAAATTGGGTTCCGAATAAACCTTGGCACAGAAAATGGACTGGCTATGCTCGCTAAAGAGGTCATACACGTGTCGCCTTATAGACACCTAGTGCGCACTGTAGTGGCTACCGACATGGCGAAGGCATACGACAACGTATTACATGCCAAGATTCTTAACAACATGGAATGTATGGGCATTCCCTTGCAGGTCATAAAAGCAGTACATAATCTGCTTAAGGACAGGTCGTTTTCTATCCGGATAAACGGAAAACAAATTGGCAATTACACCTCGAACAGAGGCGTGCCATAAGGGTCAGTGTTAGCCCCATTGCTATTTAATATCGCACTGATCCCATTGGCGTGGAAATTAGTTGAAATACCAGAAGTGCGGTTCATGATATACGCAGATGATGTCACGATTTGGTCTGTTCATAAACAACTTGAGAGACAGAATCGGTATCTGCAAGAGGCTTTAAATGCCATAGATGAGTACGTCCAATATGCAGGTCTGGAATTGTCACCTCAAAAGTCCGGTTACATTCATGTTGCAAACAAGAATGGAAGAAAACAATTGGCAACGCAAAGAGTCACCCTAAAGATTGAAAATCAAGCATTAGAAGAGGTGGACGAGTTGAGAGTTCTTGGCCTAATTCACAAATCCGGCAAAGGAACACAATGGCTTCATAAGGTGAAAAAAGTAGCTGCGACTTCCTTAAACTTGATAAAACGCATTTCGTCTAGGGGAGGAGGAGCTCGAGCGGACATGGCAAGACGTCTTGTACAATCGGTGTTGCAGCCGAGGATACTATACCAGGCCCAAATCCAAAGACTCACGAGGCAGCAGTGGGCAAAATTGGAAACAATAAATAGAAACGCAATATGCACTACCACAGCCTTACCAAAACTTACCCCTATGCCTATTCTCCAAGAGTTTGCATAGATAAATACGTTGACAGAATTAATTGAACAACGAGAGGCAACAAAGGATATGAAGCGAAAGTACGTTATGCCCATAGCATCCTTGTACAACGAAGTGGCAGTTCAAACACCACCAATGGCTGACCTCCCTCCGTGGGAATTCACTACTATCACGACAAACAAGACCACTCGGCTTCGTCGCAAAGAAAAGCTGGCATCTCGGCCTCTGGTTGATGCACTTCCAGGTACCTGCATTGCATATACGAACGCATCAATTACAGAAAATGGCGACATAACAGCAGCTACTAGTCCAACACACAGTGAACTAAAGGTACATAATTAATATGTTTCATAATGCCCGGACCCGCTTGTAATGGAACTCTATGCAATCCGCGATGCTATGGAAGCCATAAATAAAATAGATTCCATAACAGAAGCCCACATCTATACAGACTCCTTAGCCGCCATAAAATAATTGAAGAAAGTGACAAAGACGCTATGTGTAACCCAGGAAATCCACACATTCAATAAAAAACAAAAACAAAGATACGCATCCAGATACATTTGACACAAGACGATGCTGAGAACGCTGAGCAAAGAAAAGTTGACCACCTCACACACGAAGTTCCAAACACTAGTGCGCCCCCCACCAGGCTCCTTTTTGATGCCTGCTCCGCTGTTCCCATCTTAGCATCCTCTTTAAGGAAAAGTACACATGCCCTCATTCCTCCGTGTACATTTCCCCTCCCTCATAATTTGACGAGATTGGAGGAGGTTTCCCTTAGAAGGATAAGAGCTGGGGCGGCCCTTACCCCGTCGGTAACATGCCGATGGGAATCTCAAGCAGACATCGGACCAACCACATGCCCGAAGTGTTCCACACCAGCTGCAAAAGTGGATGTTCGCCACGTTCTGTGGACTTGTGCAGGGACAAGGGCATCAAGGACACAGATTCTGCGCCAAGTGGGACTAACCACAACAAGGGAAGAGGACTTCTCTAAATGGCTCACCGACAACGACAAGAGTGGGAGCCTGCTCCGGTTCCTTACCGAAAATAATTAACATGAGTTTCTATAATATGCCTTATGGCAAGCTTGCGTAGGAAAAAAAAAAAGAAAGTTTTTTATAGGAGGATGAACATGTATTAGCAATCTGCCTGTTTCAAAGTCTGCTGAAGTCGCGTAACATTACCCACAATGATGTCCTACCGATGTGAGAATATGTCTCGCAAGCGGCAAGTGCGGGAATGCGATTCCCAGTGCAACAGTGTACCCATTTCTCGGTTTCTTCGGCATGATATGCTTGAAAATCGGGTCTTAACACCAGTTCGCATAGACGAAAAAGACCTTGTGCAATGGCGCTCATTGACCAAATATTATATTTTTACCACAAGAAACAGAATCGATATATGTTAAAAAAATGGGGGGAGGGACACACCTGAACTTTGTATTTAAAGGTATAAGGCATCAGAGTCGATAGCTGCAACCTGCGTTGCACTTCGCTACTCGTATACCATTAACTTTTAATTGTGTCTTTATTATCTCGCATATTCCCATTAGCATGTTGTGGTAGCGTAAGCTGACACACGTGAGAGACCACATCGGAGTAGCGTCCCTGACTCTGCATCCAAGAGCCCTGGAAGGGTGGTTTCTATCCATATCCTAGGCTATAACAGCTTAGGAAAGAGACATGCTGTACTTCTAATCAAAATGTATCAATAATAAACGCGCTGCCGAACAAGCGGCAGCAAAGTAACGAAATACCATACTATCAGCTTTTGCTAACACAAATACTGCGACAGAGCCGTCGTCAGTGTCCCTTTAAATACCACGTACCTATACCAAATTAAACGATATTTTTATTGCGTGAGCAGAGCTGCCACTGAGCCAGGCTTGTGCAGCAAGCGACGCACGTGCGAAACACTTCTGCCTATGTCGACGGTTTGTGTGGCGTCGCAAAGTCGCATGTCATGGCAGAGCTGGCAGAAGCTGCCAAATTGGGGAGAATTTGTTCTTTCTTTTTTAGACGAGAATATAGAGCCCACCGGGACTCTTGCATCCCCAATGCCTTTTATGTCACGTAGAGGATTATGGTTGTATGCTAAAGAGTATGCGTGACCCAAAAGTGAAGGTAAAACCTAATATATTTTCTCGGATAACATCATCGTTACAGTGTCTCCATTTAGACGTAGCATCCGTTATCATTTCGTAAATTCAATGAGCAATCACGAGGCAGCCTGTAGCCACTGTTCCCAATGACCGAAGGTGATTCCTTGCATCTAAGCCCAGAGCTGCTCCAAAGTGAATGAAAGGTGCATCATGTGAAAATATTCAGCATGGCAGCCACGTTGAACTTCGGTATGCAGAAAACTGCAGGGGTGCGCTTGGTGCTGAATAAAAATCCAACTCAAAGCGTAATGATTTCCGGAAGCAATAGTTTTGCACAACGCTATCAATAAAAAAAGTCTGTCGGATGATCCTAATTTATAAAGAGGAATTAGAAATTCGGTGAGTCGTACAGGAGCGAAACCTCTCACCGGACGTGAAAAGTCACTTAACCATTATAAACATCCAAGCCAAGAGCTGGAAGCAACGCACAAGCAAGCGAAGAAAGGAACGCAAATCCGAACAGGTCGATATTTGGTGCAGAGCCCCGCTGCTCTCATCCGTATGGGCCCGTTCACAAGCCGCTTGTTTGCAAGCGCGAGCAACTCCGGTCGGATGCCAAGCTGGCTCGTTCGCTTACTTCCGCTCCAGCGATATCGGGCAGCGCTAGGGCCACTGGAGCATCGCTTCGCGAGGCACCCCCTCCTTCCACCCGCCGGCAACTAATCGTCCCCTGCCCCAACACGTCTCGCTCGATGGGATGTCCGCTCGCACCTACGCTCATTCTTCGTTCCAAACTCCTGTTCCATGATGCTTAACTTTTTCCCTTTCCTTTCTCTATTTTTGTTTCTTCTAACGCGCATAGGTGTATTATGCGCCTGTATGCTGAACCCTCACTCCTCGCATCGGCTTCTGGCACGAAGTGAGATGGGGGATTCTGTTCATACACGGCTGCGCTGTCTCGGCGCCAGGTATGGGCGGGCTAATTATGCACGCTCCAGCGCTGGCCCGTCCGCGGCTCTGACGTCCGGGCCCTTTTGTTTCCGGCGAAAGCTCCCGCTTGAAGCGCCCTACTCGTCCATCTTTCGCGCGCGCAGGGAGAAACAAAGTGAAACGACCGATTCGCTAGACAGCCCTGGCCGCTTAATCACATGCCTTGCCGCGAGAGCTGCAAAGAGCAAGCGGCACGGGCACGCGCATTTATTGTTTTCGTTTATTTTACGTGTTTTGTATTTTGGTCATATGGCGCCATCCACATATGTGCGCGAGCGCTGGCGAAGAGGTTTCGTTCCTTTTTTTTTAATCACGTTCGAGGTGGGCAGGCTTCCTCCATACTGCGCTGCCGAGAGGCCGCAGCTGCTCAGAAAGACAAAGATTGTTCGCACTCTGCCGGCTTAGGAAGCGTCTGTAGTCGGTTTCAAATCGGTAACAACGTTAAAGCGCGCGAACTTCGTGCCTTCATTTTCACTCACCGGTTGGTAACTTCCGGTTGGTGGAAGGACACAAGATTGATGTTCGCCTGGAAAAAAAAGAAAAAAGAAAAGAAAATCACCATGATACGAAACACAGAAGATAAAAACGCACTTCAAAATTACACAAGCTCTTTCCGAAGTTGCTATTAAGAATCGCCTATGTCATGGCTACTTTGTTCAGCACAATGCCAAAAGTTCAAAAGGACTTTGTGTTCTTTTTAATTATTCCCACTGCGTGGCGATATCGATATCAGTGACTACGGATTCATAAGGTCGGTATAGCAGTCCACTCACATTGACTTTAAGTACTTACATCCCGAACTCGCATAGACCAAAACGTGTGCAAACACGCAGGCGTGGCTCCGTTGCCCGAGCATTTTCAGCGTATGCGTTCTAAAGCGAGCTGCGAAAAAAGCTGGCCGCATTGTTTGTTGTTGTTTTTTTTTTTCTCGCTGCTAAGAAGTATCGCGCAAAGGCGATGGTGACAAAGCGCTATTAATGATGTGTGATGTCTAAGCAGCGTGAACGCCAGCTGTTTGGCGTCTTCAACGACCAGATAGCAACTTGTGCGGCTAGCGTTAGTTACTGACTTTGCCGCTTTCAATAAACTGATGATTCTACGAATAATTGTTGTTGTTTAGCTCCGGTTAACCCTAGTTGGATTGCGAAAGCAACGGCGGAAGCTTCTTTTGCCTAATACATTATTCCTCTACGCGCCTGCGTGTCGTAGGGGTAACAAGAATGTAAACGGTTCTGGCAGGCTGATTCTCATATCCCCGTCCCGTACGAAAGGAGCGACCCGAATAGGCAGCTCCTGCCCGTGGCATAGGGGTAACGTGAATTCAAATTTCATGGCAGGCTGATTTTTTATTAGGGACCACGGACAATGACACGGCACACAACGACGAGTGGTTAGACCTGGCGTAGTATTGCTCTCGCAATAAAACGCTGAAGTTAGACTCCCGGTTTCATCACAGCGAGCCCATTGTGCCACTGGGCGATGCACAGTCAATGCACAAGACGATGACGGTGCGCCTTCATTGTTCATTTTTCTTTCTTTTTCCAGCCCAATAGCTTGCAGGTTCGGTCGCAAGTAAACAGAGCGAGTGCGAACAAGCCGTCCCTATATTAGACAAACAGATCGTTTGCCCATGGAAAAGGCTCAGTAGTGTCCGCCACTATTGCCACAGCTTGCAATCTCAGTTAGGCAACACGTGAAAATGTTAAACGGCAATCGTATTGCTCAGTTGACTCGCGTTCGCACCTGTACGTCGTCGATGTCAAACCTGCCGGGGAAGACTAGCGAACGCTCATTTTTATCAGAAACATGTTTACTCGTACTCACTTAGAAGTGTCTGTGCTAAGAATCATCCGGGCAGCAGCCAAGCTTTCACTGAGCTCAGGAAGCATAGCGTGGGAAGAAAGAAGGACGAGACGGGACAAACGCTATCTAACCTGCCCAACCCTACTCCCTTCTTTCATTGAGCCCCGTACGGCGTCCGCAGTCACGTACAACGCCACGCGGCTTTATCCAAGTACAGGCGCCAGTCGTTCGTCAGTCGAGAAAGAATGGTAACTGCAAAACATGTGTCTCCTTCCGCCTCTGCATCGGTATACTGAGAAATTCGTTATCTGTGTCCCGATTTGAAAATAATTTATTTACTCGCATAATGAGCGCCCTTTTGCTGCCTGTAATTCTTAGTAAATTTGAGGAATGCCTTTGTTACGCGCGAAAAATATGTTCAAAGAAAACGCTGAAGCTATGAATGCGGAAAAGGAATAAGGCTGGTGGAATAAATATTTCATTCGATACGACAACACCTCCTCAAAAAAAAGAAACGAACTCTTCAGCTTTGCATCCACGCTCCAGAGCATAATTCACAGCTTCTATCTATAAACACCACACTTACAACTCGCTCAATGGTTCATTATGCTCTCCACGAAAGTGCAATTAGAGTTTCCTCTGGCACAGTTCAGAGCATTAGCCCACACACGAAGCTAAACCGCAACAATAACCTATAATAATTATTATATATGGCCACACAAAACGCCGCGGGTAGTTTCGATTAGGGCTAACCACGAATGATCGGTCGCTAGCTCACTTAGCCCTGGTTTACCGTGATATATCTTAAATTTCCATAGTTTTGCTTGATTCAAGCTGGCTTATACCTTTGGTTCTATTCTGTTATTCGCTTAATATCTAATCAGTGTGTGTGTGTGTGTGTGTGTGTGTGTGTGTGTGTGTGTGTGTGTGTGTGTGTGTGTGTGTGTGTGTGTGTGTGTGTGTGTGTGTGTGTGTGTGTGTGTGTGTGTGTGTGTGTGTGTGTGTGTGTGTGTGTGTGTGTGTGTGTGTGTGTGTGTGTGTGTGTGTGTGTGTGTGTGTGTGTGTGTGTGTGTGTGTGTGTGTGTGTGTGTGTGTGTGTGTGTGTGTGTGTGTGTGTGTGTGCGTGCGTGCGTGCGTGCGTGCGTGCGTGCGTGCGTGCGTGTGTGTGTGTGTGTGTGTGTGTGTGTGTGTGTGTGTGTGTGTGTGTGTGTGTGTGTGTGTGTGTGTGTGTGTGTGTGTGTGTGTGTGTGTGTGTGTGTGTGTGTGTGTGTGTGTGTGTGCGTGCGTGCGTGCGTGCGTGCGTGCGTGCGTGCGTGCGTGCGTGCGTGCGTGCGTGTCAGTCCGTTATTTGGCGGGCGTGCACTAAGAGTAACGTGTCTTATTCATCGCCCAAGGGTCCTGGATAGTTCGACTTTCATCTCACCCATCCATCTGAAATTAGATGCTTGAGTTGGCAACTCCTGTCATCTCATACGGCTTTTCCAAAACGGCGCCGAAAAATGAGTACGCGGCCATTTAACTTGCCAATTATACCACCTGCCAGAGCTTAATCCTGTTTTTTTCTTTTTTTTTTTTTTTTTTTTGCTTGCAACGTCGACAACATCGGATTAACTGTGGCACGAAGCTCCTAACACTATCGAGTAAAACAGAATTAATTTTATGGCCAGGATCCGTTCTGGGATTTCGTGACGGAAATTCTTATTTTCTGGTTGCCCCGCACGGTTAGGCACAGTGGCCTTGACAGCCGACCGATTTGACTTTTTAGTGTTGCTTACTTGTTTCGGCGTTCAAAAGCTGGGGGAACCACTTGCCTATCGCTGCATCACCAAGAGGAAAGTATACAACAGTTGCATCTTACCTGCACTCACTTATGGTGCTGAAACGTGGAGGCTAACGAAGAGGGTTCTATTCAAGTTCAGGACAACGCAGGGGGCTATGGAGCGCAAAATGTAGATGTAACTTTAAGAGATAGGAAGCGTGCAGAGTGAGTCAGAGAATTAACATTCTAGTGGAAATCAGAGAGAAGAAATGGGCATGGGCAGGGAATTCAGTGTGAAGAGAGCATAGCCAATGGTCGCTGAGGGTAACAAATTGGACTCCTAGGGAAAGAAAGCGTAGCCGGTGGCGGCAGAAAGTTATATGGGCGGATGAGGTTAAGAAATTCGCAGGGCTGAAGTGGATGAAGCTGGCACAGGACCGAGCTGATTGGAGGAATATGAGAGGACAACGCCCTGCAGTGGGTATAGTTCGGCTGATGATGACGATGATGATGGCATCAGCAGCAGTCTGCACAACGCAAGAAGTGGTTGTGATTATTACTCGAGTGGTGACAGAAAATCCACAGTTTCGCAGCCGAAGTACGCTGCAATTATTGTATCAGCCCGTGCATTAAGCGAGCAAATGGGGTGTTTGTTTGTTTGTTTTTATTTTTGTTTTTGAATTCCAGAAAAGATGGTTTCAATAGAACGAATGTTTCAACAATGAGACCACTTTTTAGAAATTACGACAGAAGTATCGAAGCAACCTCTTAGGCTTTTTTTTTTTTTCTTTTTAATATGCCTACGATGCATCTGCGGATGTGTCTAGGCATGTCAACTTGGAGACGTTTGAACTTTTTCGAGCGCGCATACGTCTTGATAGTAGTTACTGCCATTCGTACATGAAATGTAGCTAGAAGCTCTCATTATTTATAGCTTTTTTTATTACTAAAGAGAGAGAGTGGCCCTTTAATGAAGAACAGAGGTTTTAGCCAGCGTTTAAATTTTGCTGACATGCTACTCTGTGTAGGAAGGGAAATTTGGAGGAAAAGATTGAAAAAGCATCGTAGGGAGATTAAAAGAAATGAAGGGGGAGATAAAATGCGGCCAATAAATGCGTTCTAATGTGCATCGTGGAGTAATGATATAAAATGAAACGATGAAATTCATAGTCCGATAAATGTGCGCATGGAGTTCACAGCGTGAAAAATGCCTGAGGGTAACATTTAAGGTGAACTTAAAGTTTTTCTAAAAGTCCAATTTCTTTTAAATACGTAAACAAATGGTTCATTGCGAGTCTCTGTTGTCTAGGACAGGCTAAGGGACCTAAAACAATGTCCATTGTTAAAGGCACTGGGGAGAGCTTTTCCATGTTATGTTCGTAGCACGCACGCCTCTTCAGCGTACGCCGGACATTCAAGCAGGGTATGTTGCAGTTGCACAGTTTCAACCGAACCACAGTTGTCACAGAGCGGACTGTTCATTTGACCAAAACGGTATCGCAAGCTATTTGTATATGCACAGTTCAGACGAAGTCGGTGGTAAGAGTTTCTAGTTGGCGAGGAAATTTCGGAGGGAGTCTTGATCTTAGATGTGGGTCAATCGAGTGTAAAGAAATTGATAGTGATTTGTCGACAAGCTCCAAAGTCGATACTTTGCTTCAAGTAGTACTCTTGTTTGGGCGAGTTGGTTCATCTTTGAAAGGTTATGTATACTTGCGCAAAGAACGGGACACAAAAAGGCACATAAACGACATGTACGGAGCGCTCCGTACATGTCATTTATGTGCCTTTTTGTGTCCCGTTCTTTGCGCAAGCATACATAACTTTGCTTCAGTAGCAAATTTTTAGCCAGTTGGGATGCATCAGATTTCGTGAAGTAGGTCGGAATGCATCTTTGTTGTTGGTGGCCTTTACGAGCCGCTTCATCTGATTTTTCATTGGCTTTAATGCCACAGTGAGCTGGTATCCACTGAAATTTTATGCAGTGGCCTGCGGCAGTAGCCAAATGATGCAGATACCCAATGTCAAGGAAAACAGGCTGATGATTGGGTTTCTTCAGCAGGTTATACATGATTTGCAGAGATGCTCTGGAATCCGTGAAGATAACCTATCGGCCGGGGTCTGGCGCAGGATATAGGAAACAGCTTCTTTGATGCCATGGAGCTCAGCTGTCGGAGATGACTGCCTACATGTATCGCTTAATACACCGTATAACACGGATGCTCCCTGATCCGATTGCTCTGAACTGGGTTATTTTTCAGCGCCGAAGAAAATTACTTGGAAAACTGCGTTACTATCAAACAAGCGTACAGGGGCGGTGGCTGCTTCTAATCCTCCGGGGCTATAGAGCCTAGGAACCTTTTCCGGATACGACAGTCTCTTTTGCCACCAGGGTATCTGCTGTGCCTGCCGTCGTTGGACCCCGCCGTTTTGGTGGCAGACGACGGCTGATGCGAAGCGTGTTAAATTGGTTAAATTGGTTCACAGGAAGGGAAAGGCGCAGTAACTGTCACACTTGCTCTGTGGACACCCGAACCGCGCCGTAAGGGAAGGGAGGAAGGTGGGAATGAAAGTGGAAAGAGAGAAAGAGGAGCCGTAGTGGAGGGCTACGGAGTAATTTCGACCACCTGGGGATCTCCACTTTTTCTTTTTCCTGGCCTCTCTTTCAATACCCTGTCCGCACGAGGCAGCGGCAGCGGGGGTGGTGCAGCCACAGTCAGTTGACAGATCCGTGCCTTTGCGTTTACTTCTTTCAAAATCTTTCAAAATGGTGAAAATCTCGCGTGTGCGAGATCTGTTCGCGAGAACTGGTCATACTAGATCTGTCCGCGAGATTCAGCGAAATGTGTTCTCCTTGTCTAGAGTTCCTGCCATCTCCATGGCAACGTAGAGGGCGCGATGACGAGCCACGCAATCTCACATTTGCAGGACTACTGCAAAGGACGCGCACCAAGGAAAGGAAATTTTCACTATGCGGCCCGAACTCTGACGTTGCTTGCAAAAGCTATACACGAGGTGCGCGATGTACTGTGTGCAGAAGCAACGCTCAGGCTTTCCCATTTCTCCAATGAAGTCTCTGCAGGACTCTCGGAAGTTTTTTTGATGCCCCATTGCTTTTAAATCCGACTCATTACACACACCCCTATACTCAAATTTGAAAGGTCTGACTCACCAGCTGACGGATCAGTTGGCTTTAACGACACTGGCCCAGGGAATACCCTCGGAGCTTAATGCTGCGTCGCAATAAAGCTAGTTACCGCGCTCTCTCTCTCTTCAGCAAATTATAATGGGAATAACTGATGTCGTGGCAGTAAACGTGCAGCGGGACCATAATAATGAGCATTAATGCTCGTAAAAACAATAATTCATGGTTGATAGTGAGAAAACTTAAGTTAACCGAAAGTGTGCATATTTTAGCCACACTGCCACGGCGGACTATACGATGTGGAATATGTTAGCGCATGTGTATAAAAGTTGGCAACAGCGCATTTCGCGGTAATTCTGATATCATTAATAGAAACTAAAGATGCCTATCAAAAAGAATATACAGATATGATGCATCCAGCCCGCAGTCCCGAATGCATGGAACGAAATTCGGAGACATAAAATGAAACTAAGTACATAAAATACGACCATCGGTAAAAAAGAAAATTATAGATGTGGCGGCAAACGACAGGAAGAAAAGTGCGTAGTATAAAGGAAACATGTACATATAAGTTGACAATATGTTAGCTGTAAAAAAGAATACGAAATGACATAGCTCAAACGGCGTCCAGAATCGAGCAGCTGTCGGCCTTCTTGGAGGACACAGTGGATACTCGGGAAAGACAAAAACATTATCAGTGGCAGCAGGAGGTCATGTGGAGTGGTCAGCCACTGGAATTCGATGGGATAAAGCAGCCGTGGCTGGCACAAAACGATGATATCTGTTATCGCTGGAGAGGTGTACTTGCCCTGAATGGAATTAACTCGGGGGATACTTATATGAGCTCGTCGATAGAACGGTGCAGAACATGAAGATATTGTTTTAAAATCAGACTCTCACAAACCTCGTCATCTATACAGTATGTTACATGTGTGCCGTCTAGACACTAATGCGCAGACGCTCATGTGTCCCCCCCCCCCCCCTTCCCATTTTCCCCCCGTGTCTGCTTCCATACCCTCGGCTCCATGCTTGGAGTGCAACCTATCCCAATTAAACGGTACGTAAAAGCTACCCTGAAAACAAGACGCGACGCCACAAACAGCACGCCTCACACTATCATTGATGCCCTGTTAAGTTCCAAGGCCCTACTGACAAATGAAAAATAAGCACACTACGCGAGAACAACCGCGTATCGCATGTGCGCGCATTCTTTCCTACTGTGAGCAATACCGAAAGCAGTGACAGCATAAGCCAGTCGTTGTTTTCTTGCCTCGTGTAAAAGCTCCCCTGTTGCTCTTTCCTCACGGCTTGTTCCTTGCTCTTCCGGGCGGCATTCATCCCAAGCAGTATTTCAAGCGGCAAAGAAGCTAAGTGCCTCAGCTGCTCTGGAAGGCCTCTGGCTGTCCGCGAGGGCTTCAGCCGTCTCGCCCGTTGCCGTTTCTGGGCGAAGAAAACCGGTCGAGCGAAGCTCTGATATATAATTCAGTCCGCCTAAGAGCCAGCTGGAGTAGCGCAGCGGCTGCTGCTGCTGATGTTCGGCCCGCTACGAGCAGCGCGTCCCAGGCACAGTCCAGCATTCCTCCTCTTTAGGGGAAGCCAAGGCGAGGTCTCCTCTCTTTATTTTCCCTCGTCGAGGCACGCGTTATTATTGATATTAGGAGCGGACCACTTTTATTCCGCTTCCATGGCGAACCTAGGGAGGAAGAAGGGGGGCGAGGAGAGCTGACCGCCGTCTCCAGCCGAGCCGGGCTATCGGCTTTATTAGGGCGATCGGCCAGTCGCTTCAGAGTTGCGCAGGGGAGGATTCCGAGGGATACAGCGCTGATTCTTTCATGCGACGTTCGCGTTGCTGGTCCAGCGGGGATGCTTTTATGTGTGTCCCTCGACCGCGTCGGCCACCGAGAGGCGGTCGTATCCCTCGGTGTTCGCGCCGCGGTGGCGACCCTGCGGGCACCGAGTGTCGCGGAGCTACGCCGGGCGTGGCATCTGCTGGGACAGGACACTTAAACACTGCACAATAGGGAGCTGCCCTTTTCTTGCTTTTTCTTTCCTTTTTCAAAAGGATGTGGGCGTATTCCATACGAATGTACATGCAATATTGGACAAAAGCATGAGAAAACAATTGTAATGCTTCCGTGCAGAACCAATGCATACAAACTGTTCTCTTCAAGGGTGATAGCTGATTGGAAGAAGTTACCTTACGAGGTAGTAACCTTATCACCAGAAACAGTTTTATCTGCAGTCAATTCCTGCCAGAAAGTTTAGTGTACCTTTTTAGGTCCTTCGA
Source organism: Amblyomma maculatum (assembly GCF_055883805.1). NCBI lineage: Eukaryota > Metazoa > Arthropoda > Arachnida > Ixodida > Ixodidae > Amblyomma > Amblyomma maculatum. The sequence goes on along the minus strand of NC_139349.1, from coordinate 8,680,616 downwards.
GTGCATGCTTGTGGTGCTCGCTGTACGTAGATGTAACGCGTTCTTTTATAAGCTGATTTGTTTCGCAGCGACGCTACTGCGCCCCTATATAATAATTAATGTTATTGGTTCACAGGAAAAGAAAAAGAGCAGTATCTGTCACACTTGTCATGTAAACAACTGACCCGCGCCGTAAGGGAAGGGAAGAAGGTGAGAGTGAAAGAAAGAAAGAAAGAAAGAAAGAAAGAAAGAAAGAAAGAAAGAAAGAAAGAAAGAAAGAAAGAAAGAAAGAAAGAAAGAAAGAAAGAAAGAAAGAAAGAGAGAAAGAGAAAGAAAGGAAGAAAGAAAGAAAGAAAGAAAGAAAGAAAGAAAGAAAGAAAGAAAGAAAGAAAGAAAGAAAGAAAGAAAGAAAGAAAGAAAGAAAGAAAGAAAGAAAGAAGGAAAGAAAGAAAGAGAGAGAGAAAGAAAGAGAGAAAGAAGGAAATAAAGACTTTCGAAAGGAAAGAATTTCGACCATGCGGGGATCTTACTAGCTTTTGCTGTAAGACGTGGTTAGTGCTTTAACTGCCCCTTTCTCAGTGATTAAAGCCGGGCGCATTTGAAGCTATTGAAGGGCAGTATTTAGTTATTAGTTTATTAATAACTTTAAGGCTAATGACACTTCAGAAAAGATTGTTTACCAAAGACAGAGACGAGAACAAAATGTATGATATAAATACAAACATCTTGTTTCTGGTTATAAAATCTATCTCATGTATTAATCTTGTATTGAATGCGTTAGGCATTAGACATGAGCAGCTAGTTTCGTGCTTTTTCTGTAGTTATTCCGGTAAGGGAACCACACTGTTATATTCTGTTCGATTATAGGCTATCAGACGCGATAACTTGCACTGGCATCGCACAGCACACGGATGCCTCTCCGTTTCACCCACATCGAAACGCAGCCGCCGGCGGTCGAGATCGAGCCTGGGTACTCTGGCACAATAGTCGGGCATTTTAACCACGGCACCACGGCAGTGAGGCCTTATATATGTTTGTTTTGTTTTTGTGTGTATTGTTGCGATCTGTCGTGGACCAAGAATTACACACATCATGAGCTCACTACTGCCTTGGCTATTAAAAGGCTGCTGCCAACATTAAATAAACAAATAAAAATGTTGTGAGGTATACTTTTTCTAAACCTAAATATACAGAGCGTAAAGCTCCACTGGATGATCGGTGATGGGGCTGGGGCGGGTAGGTCACCGCCGCTTGCGGCGGGGGCTAGCCTGCCACCGAATTTTTATCTGTTGTAGGCCGTCATTGCACCCGCTGTTTCTGTGAATACCTTAACCGCGCCGAAAGGGAAGGAAGGAAGGTGGGAGTTAAAGTAGAAAGAGAGAAAGAGGAGCCGTAGTGGAGGGCTACGGAGTAATTTCAACCACCTGGAGATCTTTAACGTACGCTGACATCGCACAGCACAACGAAGAGGCGTCCGTGTGCTGCGCGATGTCAGCGCACGTTAAAGATCCCCAGGGGGTCGAAATTACTTCGTAGCCCTCCACTATGGCTCCTCTTTCTCTCTTTCTACTTTCACTCCCACCTTCCTCTCTTCCCTACCGGCGCGGTTGAGGTGTCCGCAGAAAGCAAGTGAGACAGTTACCACGCCTTTCCCTTCCTATAAATCAATCCTCTTCGTTTCGCCTCCATCGAAACGCAGCCGCCGCGGTCGGGATTGAACCCGGGTACTCGGGCACAGTAGTCGGGCGTCTTTTTTTATATATTTTTTTATATTTTCGCTTTTTTTTTTAATCCTGGTTGACTGAAACTGCGGCTCTGTGGCTGATGTCAGAATTCTGCAGAACCCTGCCATGTAGTCTGAGATTTATTATGTGTCGACACCACCTACCAGATATTTGCAGACCCTAAGCACAATTCCGGCAATGATAGAGTGGTCGATCGGCACCCCAAGGTCACGTTGCCTGTTCGGTGGGTGTGTGTCGTCACGAGACCACGTTACCTCTGTCAACGAACCAAGCAATTCAGGCAAACTACAGCTATGGTATATTCTCTGAGCGTAGACTCCAGTGCTATCGCATTAAAAGGCTGGAAAGCGCAGGCAAGCTTTCCTTCTAACACTAACACCACGTTAGAAGGCAACTGCGTTTGACAGGCGTAAAGCATAAGTGAGGTCAAATCCTTAAACAGGTTATGGCATAACGGCATAGCGAAGATGAGGGAGTTAAGGTATTCATGGTTTGAATGATTATCTGCCATGTTTCTAGAAGGTTTCATGCCATAGAAGGAACATTTATTGGAAGGCTAACACAAACGACACAACTAAAACGAAAAGTACCTTATTTTTTCATTTGGTTTAATCTTGTGGGGTATTTTTTACGTTTAAAATTTATGAGCAGTACTCCACAAACTTTGACGTAGCTTCTAGAAACGCGCCATTGTTTCTTGTTCTCACACTATTATTAGTGTTCTTACACTATTAGCATCACCAAGGTGATTGTCATTTCAACATTTTCTCTGCCATTCAATTGTTCAGACTGGCTCCTGGCACGCAAGCACCGGACAGTGTGCAGTCTTTCATTGTATTGCATGCAATGAATGAGTGTTATTACAAACTGCACGTCTAGCACGGAATGATGCAAGCAAACAATGGAACGAGTTCCAATAATGCTGCGATGCCTTCTGGACATCCTGACTGGGCGCAAAATGTGTTAAAAACCAGTCCTGCCACGTTGTCAATGCCTGCGACAGTCGTCACATTCAGTTGTACCATTTTTCTTAAAGGTGTGCATTCTGATTGTTTGGTCGACGTTTAAATAACCGAAACCATCTCTAAACAGAGTGTGGACTTCCTTTTATTTTCATTTACTTGAGGCCAATCTGAGCACTGCAAATAACACCTGCTGTATATGCAAACCGTTACAGGCGACAACAGTCGAAAACCACAGAAGAACTGGTCGACAGTTCATTTTATGCGAAGCGCACTGAGCTCGAGAAACCGTCGCCGCTCCTCTTTGAGGGGAACTTTCAAGAACAAGTGAAAACCGCGCCGGCAAAAACATTTGGCTAGCGCTGGCATGCGGCGACCCCTGGAACTGGCCTGACGTTTCTTTGCCAAAACAGAGGGCGCCTCTGCGTTCTACTACATAAAGACCCTCAATAAACTAACTACACTGGGAGTCCTAAGGACGAATCGAAAAAATGTGCCGGTAAAATGGGAACGCCTTTAATGCAGTGAATATGATTGATTGATTGATTGATTGATTGATTGATTGATTGATTGATTGATTGATTGATTGATTGATTGATTGATTGATTGATTGATTGATTGATTGATTGATTGATTGATTGGTAAATTGTGGGTGATAATTCGGTCTGTAGACGAATAATCTCGTGTGTATGTGTGCATTGATTAGAACACGTGTAATGCAACCGGTGGCTATAGTACAAGTGCAACAACGTCGTCTGAAATTGTAACAGACGCGTGTGATAATGAGCAGCTTCATTTGAGGATGCGTCTTTTGATTGTGGCACGGCAACGAGGGCTTTGCAAGACGGAGGCCAAGTAGGCAGATAATAACGCTCAGTGTGAGGCAGCTAGACTGCTAAAGTGAAGTCGGGATGCCGAGATGCCAGCATCAGAAGTGAGACATTGAGTACGCACGGTATCGCTTCTGCTGTTACGACGAAGCTTAAGCATCTTCCTAATCTTTTTTTTTTTTTTTTTTTTTTTTTTTTTTTTTTTTTTTTTTTTTTTTTTGCGAAAGCAACCTTCGCCAGCCAGCTCTGCTCGCCGCGTATGCTCGTACGCCGTAGCCGTAAATGGCAGGAGCTGCCAACTTCGGTCTATTGTGTCACATTGGATGGCTATGTCAGAATCAGCCTACCAGGACCCTGGTATTCACGTTACCCCTATAGGCCACAAGACAGGTTTATACGGCTTGGTTAAAGCGGGGCGTTATTAATTTTTTTTATTACGCAAGCTTGCCATAAGGCATATTATAAAACCCCATGTAAATTATTTTCCGTAAGGAGAACTAGAGAAGGCTCCTGCTCTTATCGTTGTCAGTGAGCCGTTTTGAGAAGTCCTCTTCCCTTGTAGCGGTTAGTCCCACTTCCTGCAGAATCTGTGTCCTGGTAGCCTACGCTATCGCGTCATACCCTTAAAGGCGGAGCTTAAGTGTCACCATATTTAGATGCGATAAACGCCTTTACCGCCACCACCTAAAAGGCCGGTGAAATTTGATGCGTTCAACGGAACGCTGGTTGTGTTCGATGCAACGCTCGGCCGCCCGCAGCCAAAGCTTTTGTTCCACACTCGTATGCCGGAGCCACAAATGGCAGGCGCAACGAAACCCTCAGGCGACGGTGTGCGTAAGAAACGGATGAAGAGGGCGCTGCACGTCTCGAGAAAAGAAGGAAGAAAGTTTTGGCCGGTTTAATCGCTGAGCCTGGAGACGCCGAAGATGGTCGGCGCGCAGACTTTGCACAAAGATTGGGCGAGTATGAGTCGGCCACGTGAGAGTTTCACCGCCGCTTCACGAACAACCCCTTTGGAAGTGTGTGTTCTGTGTGCGACCGGCTGTGGCATAAAAATGATCCAACATCGATGAGTGAACTTATGCATCCGACTCTTCATTTGGCCACAAGCGTTGCTTTCGCAATTTAACTGGTGTTTTATAGGACTAATAATGAGAGGTTGCGGCCAATTACTGCGCCAGAGTGGCGAACTCCTGTTCTGGTGAGGAAGTGCGTTGCCGGAGGTGTTTACAGGCATCAGGTCGCACCCCAAACCTGTTTATGCAATCCCATCGACACGCGGATTTTTTTTTTTTATTATTTGGTGGAGAATTGCGCGGCACCGGGATTCGAACCACGTTCCACTTGCATGCGAGGCGGATGCTCTACCTCTATGCCACCGCTGCATTGTTAACCAGAGCTAAAGCACAGCCAACTTTTTTCATTTCAAATGTGTGCCTGTTTTCACTCATTGTGCGAAACTGTGACTTTATTTATTGCTGGTTGTATCTGTGTAATCTCTGTGTAATCTCCGTGTAATCTTCCTATATTGTAATCTCCATACATTGCAATTGTTGCAGCTTGTAATAACGATAAAATCTTTCGTTTCATTTCAGAAGCACCTTTTACGTTGACTCAATTTATATTTTCAGTTTTGGCTCGCATCATCCTGTGCCTTTGTGCATAGCTATTGACATATTTATGATATGCGAGATGTAAAAGTCTTATAGTTGGTAAAATAGAGCCCCCAAAGGCACAGATGACTCTTCGAGCTTCTGTGTTAGTGATCAGCATACTCATTCCTCAGATACTGCAAAATATTTCTGAAGTACTAAACGTTCGGCTACGGTAATTCTCTTCGCAAATGAGGTGCAGTCTACTGATAATACAAAGACTGGTAGGGGCTTTTAGTTTCCTATAAGGCAGCTTCTGATCACAAGCAGCTTTCCGCAAGAATACCTGTCTTAATTTTCAACCGAGAAGATCAATTCTTGTCGCCCATTGAACCCCTTCTATACACGTGCGGAAAAAGGCTGGAATCACAGCGACTTAGCCACACACATAAATCTGAGCCATGAAGAAACTACATCATAGAGAAATTCAGACTGACTTCTTTTCGAACATTTGCAACTATACAGCAAAATGTTTCCCGCGCAGCTGCCCCTGCATGGTGTAATGCCCGTCCCACACCTTACCACGAATCTTGGAAGTGCAGGGATAAACCCGAAAACCTAAGAGCGACAGACACACACACACACACACAAACACACACACACACACACACACACACACACACACACACACACGCGCGCGCGCACGTGCACATGCACACGCACACGCGCACACACACACACACACACACACTCCAATGACCCTGGGGAGCCAGCGGAAGCTCATCCAGCAGCTTCATGAGGCAGGAAGGATTATACTGAAGTCTGGGAGGAAGAAACCACCCACCTGATCGTCAATCAACTTCTTAATATGTCACGTACGAGCCCGCAGAGAAGTTGAAGCGCTATGGGCCGCTGTGGAGAAAGGCGATGTTAAGACGATGTGAGTGTGGAACGCGCGCAGAGCTTCGACGGTTCAGTTCACTTTTAAGTTTAGTCGTTCAGTCGTGTCCGACTCTTCGTGACCCTATGGACCATGTCACGCCACGCTTTCCGGTCTCTCACTATCTTCCTAACATCACATAACTTCATCTGCAGTGCCTCGAGGATGCCATCTAACCAACGCGTTCGCTGCCTACCCCTTCTCCGGCGACCCTCAACCTTTCCCAACATCAAATCTTTCTCCAGCGACTCCTCTCTTCTCATCAGATGACCAAAGTAGCTGAGCTTTAACTTTAAAATTTGACCCTCCAATGAGCAGTCAGGGTTTATGGTCGACAATATCGACTGATTTGATCTTCTGGCAGTCCAAGGAACTCTCAAGAGTCTTCGCCAGCACCACAATTCAAACGCGTCAATTCTTCGGCGGTCAGCCTTTTTCACAGTCCAACTCTCGCATCCTTACATCACAACTGGAAAGACCATAGCACAAGTTATACGGATCTTGGTTGGCAGACTAATGTCTCTGCTCTTTACTAGGCGGTCAAGGCTAACCATTGCTCTCTTTCCCAGAAGCAGGCGTCTCCTAATTTCATGGCTGCAGTCTCCTTCCGAGGTAATCTTGGAGCCCAAGAACAGAAAATCTGTCACAGCTTCCACTTCTTGTCCATTGATGCTCCAGGACTTGATAGGGCAAGACGCCATGATCTTTGTCTTTTTAATGTTCAGTTTAAGCCCAAACTTCTCACTCTCTTCTTGTACGCGGATCAGAAGTCTCTTGAGTTTCACTTCACTTTCTGCCATTAAAGTGGTATCATCCGCATACCTAAGGTTGTTGATACGTTTTCCAGCAATCTTCACTCCAGCTGAAGACTCGTCCAGACCGGCCTTCCTCATGATGCACTCTGTATATAGATTAAATAGGCAGGGCGACAGTATGCAGCCTTGCCTCACTCCTTTCTCGATCGGAAACCAATCAGTAAGACCATGCCCAGTTCTGACTGTGGCCTCTTGCCCTTCATACAGGTTCCTGAGGAGACAGATGAGGTGAATTGGAACTCCCATCTCTTGGAGAGCTTGCCACAATCTGCTGTGATGTACGCAGTCAAACGCTTTCGCATAATCAATAAAGCAGAAGTAGATGGGTTTCTGGAACTCTCTTGCTTTTTCCATGACGGCAAAAGACGTCTCGTACGTCCTGTTTTTTATCGTAAAGGCCTTCACTGTACCAATATGGTTCAAAAATGTTTTCCTTGTATCTGGATTCTCTTCGATTGAGATGATTGTCTTGAAAAGCAATTTCCTTTGATGTATTGTAGATATAGCTAAACACGGTGTACAGTTTGCGCTTCGTTCGGCTGAACGTTCCCTGCTTCACAACAAGCGTGTGGATAGGAATGCACGCGTAAGGCTAAGCTAAAAAAAAAAAAAAAAAAAAAGCGTATGCAGCGTGAATTCACTGCACGTTGAAGAACTCCAGCTGGTCGAAAATAATCTAGAGCTTGTTACTACACGGCGTTTTTTACAACACCGCGCATCCCAGCGACGTTAACCTATCGCCATAGTCCTCTCCCATTACGTTCGCTCTTCCAAATCAGAGGTGAGCGAGAGATTGAGAGTCGTAAGAGGGTTTCCATGTTTTATCCCAATCATCCCGTTTTCGAAAGGCTTAAACGAGCAGCGTGAGCTGGCCAAATGAATTCCGAATATCCGACCTGAAGGCGCGTTGAGGACATAGTGCAGACAGTGTGCGACGCCGCGCGAATCCATATCAGCGTAACACGTGTCCCCCATTAGAGGCTATCGTTCCGCCTTCGTACCGAGCTCTAAACGTGGCACGAAATGTCCTCTTTACTCACAATATGTTTACTTACTGGTCTTGGACGCTTTTTCCGGAGTCCCTCAGCACAGAAAAACGTGGTTCAAATGGCCAATTCTAACGGACAGATTTCACCACGCTACTAGTGGGGAGATCGTGACTGCTCTATTTCTCTCTGTTTTAGCTTTGTTGTTAAAGGGGCAGTGAGAACAAATGCAAGCTGGTATGTATCGAGACGCTACTGATACTTGAAGCAGCTTGTTTGGAGAGGATAAGTAAAAAAAAATTAAAGATATCGCCATCATTGGCCGATCTCGCAAACAAACTCTGGAACGTTTAAAGAAGTATTTCAAAGCGACTAAGTGAGTACCGCCTATCGAAAAAAATAATTCTGTTGGCGCCGACTGTTCGAAGCCTACCAGTCTTGACACATCGCGAGAGTATCTCTGGCAAGTGCTAGTTTGCCGGCGATATGGCCAGGCCCTGAGTGGCCACTGAATTGCGCGCCGGTGCTCAGGTCTTGTTCACTCGGGGCCAGACGTGCGTAGAGCGGTCGCCTTCTGCGTCTAAAGCTGTCGTGCCTAATAATTTATGTGGATAAATGTAAAACCGCGACGTAAAATGTTCAACGGTGCCCTTTAGAAGCAATTATTAATTCCTCTCTCGTTTCTTTACATATAGGCAAAAAAATAATCATGTAGCAGGCTGCAGACAGAAAAATAGCACTCACTCTTATAGGCGGCATGAATATCGGTCATCTTTAGAGGATATTTTCTTTGTTGTTGGTTTTGTTGTGGACCCTGGGGATTAGGCGACGCTGCAGTTAACTTCGAAACGGTGATGGCGGAGTTCCTTGTATTGAATTGTCGGGCTTAAATAGATTATGCCAAAGGAAATATTTACATATAATTTTAGCATAGATAGACCCTCTTTTGATGCTGGACAGACATTGATATGGCCAGTAAAGGCCTTATAATCAAGGCTTATCGGAAAATAACATTGCATAGAGTTGCTGTTAATACTTTTACAAGTTTGAGGACGCGCGACATACGCGTATCGCGGTTTGCAACAAAGTTTCGTCTCTTCGCGTGCTTGTTGGGTAGCATTTCTAAATAATTCCAGGCATGCGATTCCCGCTACCGATCTTAAGCGTACGATTCACCGGCCGTAATATTGACACGTATGTTAGGTGTAGAGGATGTTGAAGTGTAGACCCGTTCTTGATGCACTCGTTCAGGCGCTGCAGTAGCTCTCTGCACTCGTGCGCATCTGCATTCTGTGCTTCTGTGCAACAGCTATTAAAATATAATGCGCAAACAAAATACGCAATTTTTCATTTAATTTTCTTGTTTCGCCACAAGTGGCATTCACGCTTCAAAAAAAGTCCTCCACTACGGCATCTCTGATAGTCCGAGTCGCTTTTAACGTTACACCCCACAAAACCAAACCAACCATATTATGTATGTATGCATATTATATATATATATATATATATATATATATATAGCTCAAATCTCGGTGCCACGCAATTCTTCACCGGATTAAAAAAAAATAAAAAAAAAAGAATCCGCGTGTCGATGGAATTGCATAAACAGGTTTGGGGTGCGACCTGATGCCGGTGAACACCTCCGGCAACGCACTCCCTCACCAGAACAGGAGTTGGCCACAATGGTGCAGTAAATGGCCGGAACCTCTCATGATAAGCTCCACAAAACCCCGGCTCTCAATCACCAGCGGCTGCGGAACAACTGACCACGTCACAGGTCTGTGACGCAGCAGGGGGTGCTAAGAATGCCTGGCTCCGCTGGACAGGCTGCCATTGGAAAACTGACCCTGGCAACGTTTACTGCTAGAACCCTAGCTAGAGAAGCTAGTTTAGCAGTGCTCTTACAGGAACTAGAGGGTATGAAATGGGATGTCATAGGGCTTAGTGCGGTTAAGAGGCCGAATGAGGCATATACTGTACCGAAGGATGGGCATGTACTATGTTATCGAGGTTTACCAGAGAGGCGACAATTAGGAGTAGGTTTCCTTGTCAATAAGTATATAGCGGGTAATATAGATGAATTCTATAGTATTAATGAGAGGGTGGCAGGCATCGTAATTAGGCTTAATAAGCGGTATAAACTGAAGGTTGTACAGGCCTATGCACCTACATGTAGTTATGATAACCAGGCAGTTGAAAGCTTCTACGAAGATGTAGAATCGGCATTGCGAAAAGTAAAGACGCAGTATACTGTACTAATGGGCGACTTCAATGCCAAGGTAGGGAAACAACAGGCAGGAGGCAAGGCAGTAGGTGACTATGGCATTGGTTCTAAGAATAGCAGGGGGGAGTTACTAGTTGAGTTTGCAGAGCACAATAGCTTACGAATCATGAATACCTCCTTCAGCAAACGGAAGAACCGGAAACGGACATGGAAAAGTCCGAACGGCGTGACTAAAAACGAAATCGACTTCATAATGTGTTCAACCCCCGCCATTATGCAAGATGTAGAGGTAATCAGGAAAGTGCGATGCAGTGACCAAAGGATGGTTAAGTCCCGAATTAGCCTAAGTCTGAAGAAGGAACGCAACAGATTAGTAAGAAAGAAACCCATCAACGAATTAGCGGTGAGGGGGAGGGCAGAAGAGCTCAGGATCTCGCTACAGAATAGGTATTGAGCTCTAACCGAGGATGGCGACATTACCCTCGAAACTAGGAACAATAATTTCAGAGATATCATTACTGAGTGCGCGGTAGAAGAAGGCGGGAAGATAGTTAAATAGGATACCGGTAAGCTGTCTAAGTAAACGAAAGATTTGATTAAGAAACGCCAGAGTATGAAAGCTTCCAATCCAACAGACCTGATCGAATTGGCCGAGATATCAAAGCTAATCAATAAGCGCAAGGTGGCCGATATAAGGAAGTATAAAATGGAGAAAATTGAGCATGCTGTAAAGAACGGGGGAAGCCTTAAAGTAGTAAAGAAAAAATTGGGCATAGGCAAAAACCAGATGTATGCGATAAGGGACAAGGCGGGCAACGTCATCACGAATATGGATAAGATAGTCAAAGTAGCCGAGGAGTTCTATACAGATCTCTACAATAGCCAAAGTAGTCAGGACCGTAATGAGATTGGCGGTAGGGAAAAACAATCAGACGTTCCACCAGTGACGAAGGACGAGGTCAAGAAAGCACTAGAAACTATGAAAAGGGGGAAATCAGCTGGAGAGGATCAGATAACTACAGATTTGCTGAAGGACGGGGGGGGATATCGTGCTAGAAAAACTGGCCACCCTGTATACGCAGTGCCTGGTGTCATCGACGGTACCGGAAGCATGGAAGAATGCAAACATTATCCTCATTCACAAGAAAGGGGACTCTAAGGACCTTAAAAATTACAGACCAATCAGCTTACTGTCTGTTACGTATAAGGTATTTACTAAGGCAATCGCTAATAGAATCAGGACAACCTTAGACTTGAATCAAGCAAAAGATCAAGCAGGGTTTCGGAAACGGTACTCTACTATCGATCATATCCATACCATCAATCAGGTGATGAAAAATTCTCGGAATATAACCAGCCCTTATACATAGCATTCATTGATTACGAAAAAGCATTTGACTCAGTTGAAACCTCGGCGGTGATGCAGGCATTGCGAAATCAGGGGATAGACAAGCCGTACGTGAAAGTGCTGGAAGATATATATAATGGCTGCACAACAACCATAGTTCTGCATAAAGAAAGTAACAAAATTCCCATAAAGAAAGGTGTTAGGCAAGGAGACACAATCTCCCAGTACTATTCACAGCTTGCTTAGAGGAAGTATTTAGAGACTTGGAATGGGAGCAGTTAGGAATAAGGGTAGATGGAGAATACCTCAATAATCTGCGATTTGCTGATGATATTGCCTTGCTAAGCAACTCGGGGGATGAACTGCAAATAATGATCGATGACCTAGACAGGAAAAGTAGAAAGGTAGACTTAAAAATCAATATGCAGAAGACTAAGGTAATGTTCAACAGCCTCGGGAAGGAAAAGCAGTTCACATTAGGTAGCGAAGTACTAGAAGTAGTAGGCGAATACCTGTCCTACAGGTAGAATCTGCGGTTACTACCTGTAGGACAGGTAGTAACCGCAGATCCGGACCATGAAAAGGAAATAACAAGAAGAATGAGATTGGGATGGAGCGCATTTGGCAAGCACTCGCAGATTATGACTAGCAGCTTACCGGTATCGCTAAAGAGGAAAGTATATAACAGTTGCATCTTACCTGTACTCACCTATGGCGCTGAAACGTGGAGGCCAACCAAGAGAGTTCTACTTAAGTTGAGGACAACCCAGAGGGCTATGGAACGAAAAATGGTAGAGGTAACATTAAGAGATAGGAAGCGTGTAGAGTGGGTCAGAGAAATAACTCAAGTTATCGACATTCTAGTGGAAATTAAGAAGAAGAAATGGACATGGGCAGGACATGTAGTGCGAAGAGAGGATAACCGATGGTCGCTTAGGGTAACAAACTGGATTCCAAGGGAAGGAAAGCGTAGCAGGGGGTGGCAGAAAGTTAGGTGGGCGGATGAGATTAAGAAGTTCGCAGGGGTCAAGTGGATGCAGCTGGCACAGAACCGGGTTAAGTGGAGAAATATGGGAGAGGCCTTTGCCCTGCAGTGGGTATAGTCAGGCTGATGATGATTATATATATATATGTGTGTGTGTGTGTGTGTGTGTGTGTGTGTGTGTGTGTGTGTGTGTGTGTGTGTGTGTGTGTGTGTGTGTGTGTGTGTGTGTGTGTGTGTGTGTGTGTGTGTGTGTGTGTGTGTGTGTGTGTGTGTGTGTGTGTGTGTGTGTGTGTGTGTGTGTGTGTGTGTGTGTGTGTGTGTGTGTGTGTGTGTGTGTGTGTGTGTGTGTGTGTGTGTGTGTGTGTGTGTGTGTGTGTGTGTGTGTGTGTGTGTGTGTGTGTGTGTGTGTTATTTATTTATTTATTTATTTATTTATTTATTTAATTATTTATTTATTTATTTATTTATTTATTTATTTATTTATTTATTTATTTATTTATTTATTTATTTATTTATTTATTTATTTATACAAGGCACTCTCACCGACAAGAGAAATGTTCTCTCGTATATTTTTCCTGACACGCTGCACATCGGGAATTGGCTGAACGAAAACGTAGAATGCCAAGCCGCTGTGGCGAGAGCGAAGTGGTGCGTAGCGGAATAGTGCTGGCACGGGAAGAACGCGGATGGCGGCTGCCTTAAAAAGATGTTGATTAGGCGAGGGCTGAGGAATGCGCAAGCTTAAGGTGGCGCTACTGGAAAGAGCTGAAGGGTGGCTACCGTGGAAGCTTATGGCCAGGAATACACCACTGAAGACGGGCAAGAATGAAACGCGTAGAAAGGGGATGCCGCTGGAGAGCGAAGTTTGCGCCGGCGCAATATTAACGCGAGGGAGTAAGGCTGCCATTCAGTGAGAAACCCGGCGCCGTTGCATTTTGCGATGTGAGCGAAACCCCCGAGCATTCCTCCAACATGGGGAAGTTGGCAGGTCGCACTGAATGCAGGCATGGAGGTGGTATATATTGCTACCCGAGCCGCCAGATGAGGTGTGAAGGGAATCAAAACCGGGAAGCTTGGATCCTGCGCCAAACATGCAACTTCTAGGCCACGGTGGTTAAAGTGGATATTTATATCTCTGTCTGCTGGTATTTCACATTATATGGCATCTTACGACCATAGATATGGAGTGTTGTGTGAGATGAGTGAGTTGGAGATAAAAGAGTCATAAATCAAGAGAAACGTGCCTGCGTCGCCCACGCGACGCTCGATGCGAGGTCGACGAACCACGGCTCGCCGGTACCGGCCTGTGTCATGCCGGTGCCTCTTTCATAGCAATCACGTACTGCGAAATGTTTGAGTGCTAGCATGCTTACGAGGTAATACAGTAGGTTAAAAAGTGGTGAAGAGTAGGCTCTATGCGCGCCCATATAGAAACTTACTTCTCTGAAATTACCTGAAGTTTCGCATTACCGGGTATCGTAATCATCATCATTTTTGTTTTCTTGCATTCCGCCTTTTTCAGAAGCGACTATAACAGCTGGGGTTCGATATCACGACTTCCTGCTCCGAACGCCGTTAACATCGGCGAATGGATGAGTGAGCCCTTGGCGCCCCTTGTATCAGACTACGACACAAGCCCAGGCAACGAAGAAATGAGACGCACTAATGGGGTACGTCATATCAAAGAGTTGCTATTCAGTAGTGCATCTCACCCATGCCGCGTTTGCGCTGACATGTGTAGTACGCAGTGGTCGCCGCTGGACACAACGGATGGCCCTTTCGTGTGCCACGGCTCTAGCTGGGTCTCCATCGGTTTGTTTTCCTCAAGTCTTAACGAGACAGGGAGCGCTTTTTCGAGAGCTCCCTGCCAAGAGCCACGGGCCGGCATATCCTTTGGGCGCGATGTCTCGCTAGCAGTGCCTGGGCAATGCCGCTAATATAACGTACCAGCGCGCTGCCACCTTTCTTTGCGTCGCGCGCTAATTGAAGCTGACAGTGGCCGAATTCTCTGAGTTTCGTCCCAAAAGAGCCCACACACTCGCGCTCGCCTCCATCTCAGCGTGCCCGTTCTTTCTTGGGGACTGCTTCCCAATTTCTTCCACTGCATCCGCCTTTTGTTCCTCTTACGCAATACCTCTCCGCTACGAGGCGGGCCCGCGCGCGTGCCTTGCTGCGTTCATCTCGCGTGGTACTCATGTTTCTCCTCACGGCATGTTCTTCGTCGAGAGTCCGCGCGTTGAGAGTAGATTAGTAATTCCCGCTCTTCCTTCTCTCTTTTATTCTCTGACACCGCTCGCAGAAAGCTAAGCTTCGTCGCGGAATTGCTTTCTAAACGCAATTTCCTCTCGACGGCTGTGGAAGGAGGAGGGCGGAAAAGGGGTTGACGCCGAAGAGAAAAGCGTGCGCCTCGTCTCGCGCGCCCAGTCGCTTGGCGGGAGAAGCATGCTTTCCCCGAGGCGGTGAAAGCTTTCCTTCGGGCCACAACGCCCCAGCGGTGGCGTGCTCCGAGCGTCACGTGAGAATTTTTCAAGGCTCGCGCGGCCTAACGGGCTTAAAGAGCAATGAACGAAGTTATTCCGCCGGAGGCGTCCTTTTCGTCTTCCTTTTTTTTTTTTTTCGTCCCTTTCATTCTTCGTTGCCCACCTCTCTAGCCATCACGCGGAAAGGCACTTAACAACTAACGAGAGAATGGTGGGAAAGGAGGTTAGCAGTGAAAATCAATCTCGCCCCTGGAGCACCTGTCCTTTTGTTCCTCCAGAGGATAAAATGACCTTATCGCAGCCGCCGCTTTCATTCTGAAAGGTTTCTCTCGCGAGCGCACACACGAGTCGCCGACTCTCTTTAGTCTTGAGCGGCATTAAGCGCCTTATAGAGTGGAACGCTCCGAGTGAGAAAAGTTTCTTTGTGCGCATGCCTCAAAAATGTCAGTAATCTCGAGCCGAGAAAGGTGGGAGAGAGTACACTTCACCTTAAAGTACGGTCTCGGTCTCACGATGCCTGTTGTAAGTCGACGAATTCTGAGTTCAGGAGTTGGCTTGAAGCTCTGTCTCACCTGCGTATAAAAGCGTTTCCTCGTTCTTTTTGATCACGCTAGGGGCATTAAAACGATCTTGCCATCACGGAGGAAGGTTCACAGCTCCATGGGCGCTCCGGAGAACGCATCCTGTGTGGTCGTGTTGATCTGGTGCGAGTGGGAGTTTTCTTTTATAACGACAGCTTTTAAGCGTCCGTTTCCTGAGTCTCACTTTGTAGCACAGTGCTAGCAACAGTAGTGTTAGGAGTAGTATATTGGCCGCAGTAATTGAAAATAAAAGAGGTGATTCATAACTATCCAATATTCGTGTCACACTCAAATTATTAATGAGGCCCCGTTCGCCATAAAATCCAGCGTTTACGACGTCGGTGCTTTGAGGCGTAAAGTCAACAAAATGCCTCTAGCAGGTGGTAGTTGGCAGGTGTGGATATAAACAGGCGATGATTGGCCACCTGTTTTGTGACGTTACGAGACCCGATGACATGGCCGGGTTGAGAGGATGGATCGAATCAAGAAGCCTGAGATGTCGCTGAGTCATTTCCCACACTATATTTTAATGATTTGAACCAGTTACCGGTTAACTAGCAAATACGCTTTGTATAAAGCAAAAACAGAAAATGAGTTTATCAATATACCTCACACCACCATTTAAGAACTCTAGCCATCCGAAAAACCATTCCCACGTCAAAATTCTGCCCAAAATTGACATGTGATTACAAAGATTAGAAGTCTAAAAGTGGCCAGCGAAAAACTTCGCGCATGTCTTCTTTACTTTCTCTTCAATGATGTTTCCGGCGTTCATAGGGATATTCACTTGCTGACGAAAAATACTGACAATACATCGCCATTTGTATGCTACACTTCATGCCCAATCATGTGATCGGTCCGAGTCCAGCCTTCATTTCTAAGTCCCGAACAAGTCTCAGCAGCCTCTCAAACAATTGTCTGCTGATCCAGTGTTGTGATTTCTTAGTAAAACAGAGAAAAAGTCATTCAATTAAAGAAGATGTGGAGAGGTCGGTCGGCGGTAAAGCGGCCCTGGCCTGCTACTCCACAATGGGAATGGGTGATGTAAAGGAGAGTTAGGGGAGTCAGGGTGCAAATGGCAGGTGGAGTGTGTGTGTGTGTGTGGGGGGGGGGGGGGGGGGGGGATGATGATGTCATAGTACAGTGGAATTCCGTGTGGTGGTCCAAGTGATTGGCGAGAATTCGCACACATTTGGCAGCACTTCTCTTGCGCAACATACGCCACGTGTCTTCCACACATACGTTGTCATTGCACACAAATCGGCACGGTGGGCTCTATGATAGCCTCCTTTGTACTTATGGCTCTGCACTCTCATATACCGGTATAAACGCGTATACGCGCACACAACGCACTGAACCAGAAAAAGCTCGAGGTAGACACATGGTCCAGTGCAAAATCATATGCATGTCTGGTACGCAATTATGTACGCATCTATGTCTGTTTCACCTAAAAACTTGAAAGCCTTCATCCCACTTCAATTATCAGTTAGTTTCGCCCTGGTGCCTAGATGCCCTCTCGGAGAGAGGGCGACTGTCCAACTACCTAAGAGTAGCTTCCAAGGGCATCTGCGTGTCAGCGTAGTGAAGGCACTTCCAAATAACATGATGAGTAGTATCTGAAATAATGCAGCTCAAGCTGTTCGGGCTGGCTTCAGCTCCGATCTTATGGAGGTAGCTTTTGGTGCACGCGTCCCCAAGCCGTAACAGACAGAACAGAGTGACCTGATGTCGCATAGCATTAGATGGTAAGTAAAGTTGTGAACCAGCATCAAGCCGAGAGATGCAGCCCTGATTACGGCGAACATCATTCCGAGGCGATTGTATGACATCCTGCCCTGGATAAGCCACCAAGGCTGCAGCGTCACTTCTAGAGAACAAGAATTGTATTCAAGCCCGATTTGCTTTCTCATCAGCGCGTCATTCAGCACTATACCGCAATAGCGGGCTGCCAGTGTTATGAGCCTGAGAGACATAAACACTTGAGTTTCGGTGGGATCGTGCGGGGACCCGGGGGCCAGCGCGTCCCGAAATCCTACTTATCAATGAAGTTTTTCTGTCTATCAGTGGGTATCGAATGAAGCCAGGTGGTGAGGCCGCTCTGGAACACCTCAGCTAGCAAAACTACAACTTGCCCGATTATCTTCTCAGATGTGTTTGATTTCACGTAATTTTTTTTTTAATCTGCAAAGCCGGTTCTGAGTCGCAGAGTATTGTGCCGTAATTTGCGGTCTCTAACCAATGTAGAGGATGGCCTCTCGCATACTTGTCGATTCGGCTGCCATGTATGATGTTGATCGAATATAAGGGAAATCCCCCAAGGTGGAATAGATTGTGATCAGTAGATTTGTAATATTCTGTCAACACCGCTCCTACTTGGAGTTATATTGATCAATTCTGCTAAAACGTTATACTTATTGCATAAATAGTGACACTTTCCTTGAAACACTTGCAACGCTGACTCCAGTTGAAAAAACGTATGGCACACGAAGCAGTCAGATTTGGAAGATTCCCCATACCCGTACCAACTATGGCCGCCAAATGTTGATGTGCATGCTACCACAAGCTCTTAATTCCTCTGTTAACAAGTCCAGCTAATCTATAACACAGTATATGTCCTCAAATCGAAATATTGTTAACACATGCAGTTCTGTACCACCCAATATTAGTCCTATCCTCTAAATGTACTTTGTAATATATAAAGCCGTCGTTATGTTTATAATGGCTTTTTCTTGTTTTGTTGCGTTTTGTCCGCTGCTGTATTGCACTGTAAGCGGAGTGCTAGCCTTTGTCAAGCCATCGCAGGCTTTTTGCTAGCACCCTGCAGCATCACGAGTTCTGTATAATCAGCGTTGATGCTAAATAAAATTATTTGTATTTGTATAATTCGCTCTCGCCCTACCATGTGTTCTGCTGACCATCCTGGTTAGCTCAGACGATAGACCGACTGCCCTGGAAAGGCGGTGGTCCCTGGTTCAATCCCCGGACCAGGACTGAACACGAAGTTTCTGAGAAAGCTATATAGCTTTCCTTTGTAGCCGTATGGCTTCGCTTGGGTGTACGTCAATGAGTAATTACTCCCTTATTCCATGTATGATGTTATATGCATTAGCCTAAATCGAGACCTGTTGGCGCTTCCGGGCACTATATCCGCTGCTGCAGAAGAAGAGTGTCACTGATCCGTCGACAAAAACATGCACTGAGTTACCTACGTAGGTAATACATATGATCATGTCAATTCCTTCAGTCGAACTGTTGATGTACAATGTTTTTAGTATTCCTGGGATAGTTCACGCACGTTGGGTTTTGGAATTGTGCATAATGGCACCTCCGAGCTCTGGTGGGGCAACTACTTGGCAAGGATCATATTGGGTTGCATGCTCTCTCTCACATACTACTCCTCTTACCTACTATTGTCACGTGGTGGTGACCAGGGTCGATGGCACAAATGCAGTCGGTGATTGCACTGAAGAAACTCCTTATAGGGCTGACTTGCGCCCGAAAAAGAACTAAGCAACTCGGCGGCGGCGATAGCAACAAACGTGCTCGTCGATCGTCGCACAAAGAATGCCCGTCACACTCGTCAACGCTCAATTTAAAGGCTGCTCAGAACAATCTGGATAACGTCCCAAACAGCTACCAGCACGGGTTGGAACATTGTGGAAAGACACACGAGTGGCCGGAATGCTCGAGACAGATCTCGGTGCATCTTGCGGTACAACGAAACTGATAAAGGTGTGACATAGCGACATCGGGCATTAACAAACAAAGATTACAGAACTGATACGCGATCCAGAATCAGAGTGATAAGCCTTTATGCCGACGGCTGTTAAAAAACAAACAAATACAGTTTTGAAGGTTTCGCGGCACTATATTATGCACTTCAATTTAAGCAACCCTCGCACTGACGCCATCTCCATACCGTTTGGAGGCGCTTTTACCTTACCTAAGCAGCCTTTCAGCGCATGCTACAGATTGGCGGTGCTGGATAGAAGGTGTAGAATAGAAAAGGGGAACCAGTGATAAAGCAGGATCACGAGTCGACGAAGAGCATAGGGTTCTTTCATTAGTTATCGCGTTTTTTCTCGCGTATTATTCAGACTTTCACTGGGAGTTAGGCAAGCTTCACTTTTCGACAGAGCGCACGGGCGGATGAAGGACGCGAAACCGACTATATCCCAGCAGCTCATCTTGAGTCACACAGCCTTTAGTGAAATTAAAGCCTTAGAAGTTCGCAGTCTTTTCACAATCATGCGGTCACTTACCGTCAAGCGAGAGAAAAAGAAGATGAGGAGGCACGGGAATAATAATACATGCTTCTGCTTGTCTACATGTCGAAAATCATGCGGGTATTTCACTCGCCACCGGTGATCGTCCATGCTAAAATTAGTCAGGAACCATCACTGAGTCCATTAAAGTTCTTACATATTTTTCAATGCATCTTCCCTTTTTCATTGATTTTATACGTAAAATCCCTTTCCACGTGAAGCGGTAATTAAATTATTAGGCGAAGAAAACGTGCGGACGTCGGCCCTACCAGTCTTAGTTATATATGGGCGGTGTTGCGTTGGTACTGCTCCGGTAGCGGACCAACGGGTAGCGAAAAGCCGAGTCAGACGTCGGGCTGCATGCACTTCAATATTGGGCGGTGGTCACCCAAGCAGAGACTGGCCGAGAGTTAGAGAGAACTTAACGAAGGTTTATTTACATGGTGAATATGAGAGGGTACACACTGGAGAGCACTCGTGCTCTCGTTTTTAACAACTTTTTTGTCCCCAAGTACCTAGTTGGGGAATTTTCTATTTTGTCAAAGTCCAATCACATTTGAGTTCCTGATCTGCTGACATTCGGGAACCGCCCACTAGAACGTCCTCCCAGCGCACTCTTTCCACTTGAGCGGCACGATGGCGACTCCGCCGGGGGAAGTCAGGCATGGGGGTCCCAAGGAGGCTTGCTGGCTGTCCAAGGTCGGAACCGCGCGCCACCCACGCGGACCCCTCGCGCGGGAGCACTCCGCGGGAAAGGAATGCGGTGACCGTTCTTCTCCACGGGGGGGAGATGACCCGCTCTCTCTCCTCGGTGCTAACACGCAGGCGCCGCGGCTCTCTGTTTCCAAACACAGGCGCGCCCGCTCTTCGGCGAATTCGTTAGCGCCTCTGCGCACAGTCCTCCGGACACAAACTGGGGCAACTGCTGCCGTCGCTGCCGATATGCGACACCGCGTTGCTGCGTCCTGGGTGGTTCTGGTCCACGAACTCCGAGGTGGTCGCGTGCAGTCTTCTTAGAAAAACGGACGCCCATCTCGACACGTGCACCGTCTCGTTACTCGGGAAGTTCGAAACGTAACAGCTTCTCCGGCGGCGGTTGAAGATCCCGATGTACAAAGGTCAGCAACCATTGTCCAGAGGGATACACGATGTCGTTCTGGTTGGGTTCACTGTTGCTGATGCTCTGCTGCCTCCAATGGTCTCTGCAGCTCCTCGTTGCTTCTTGTCAAGACTATGGAGGGTTTCTTGCTCTCTGCAGACCAGCTCATTCACAGGAAAGACAGCATCAGTTTGAACAACACGAAAATCACTGCCGCAAAGACGGCAAGCGCCAGGATTCTCTCCACGAGATCCACCAGGCTTTCATACCAATATTATTTTAATCCTTTTTCTACTACTTCAGCACTTGAAACAACCAGAACATTATTCATTCACACAAACACAATGCTCAAGATTAAAATAAAAATGGTAATAATGCAAACGTATGCCAGGAAAAAAAACATATCCAAGCCAGACTCACCGATGCTATCAATAACACCAAAAGCATCGACTTAAGTCATCGGCATTGCCGTTAGATTTAACGTGGCTCTATCTTTCGCTTTCCGGGCAGGCTAGTTAGACAGCGCGTGTCGGACAGTCTCTGAATGACTTCCGCTGGGCTCTCCCATTGTACTTCCAATTTATTTTTCTGGGACGGTTTTAGCACCATTATCGCGTCTCTAGCTTCAAGACAGCGTGATCTCGCTGTTCGGTCATTGCACTGTTTGGCCCTCACCTGCGCTTTACTCATTTCGCCTCCCGCGAGCTCCTGCCCCTTGTGCAACCTTTCAAGCAGCGCGAGCACGTATTCGACCATCGTAGGGTTCTCTTCCCTGCCCTCACGCGATTCCCGAAGAAAGCGTAGTAGCGATCGCAGGGAGCGGCCGTTGACCATTTCGGCCGGCAAGAACCCCGTGGCCTCATGAGGCACGGTTCTCAGCGCAAACATTGTTGCATGCAAACAGGCATCCCAGTCGGTTTTGCGATCAAAACACATGGCTCTCAGTATGCGTTTCATTACCGAGTGCATCTTTTCTACCGGGTTGGACTGCTGGTGGTACACTGAACTATGGATTAATTTAATCCCACACTTCTCCAGGAAAGTTGTATTCAGTGCGCTGGTAAGAACAGTCCCCTGATCTGACTGTATTTCAGCGGGAAACCCAACCCGTGCGAAAATGGATATGAGTGCGTTCACAATTTCCATTGAGCTTAACTCCTTCAGGGCCACTGCCTCAGCAAACTTGGAGGCAGGACAGATTACTGTCAAAATGTGGCTGCAACCAGTCTTAGTCCTTGGAAGGGGACCAACAGTGTCGATCACGAGTCGTCGAAATGGCTCCGTGATCACAGGCACTAGCTTCACTGGGGCTCTCGCCTTATCTCCCGGCTTGCCCACCCGTTGACATGTGTCGCAGGTCCTTACAAAATTTTCCACCTCCCGAAAACATCCCGGCCAGTAATATTCCTGCAACAACCGATTCTTTGTTTTCTTGAGCCCTAAATGACCTGACTGGGAGCTCTTGTGAACCAAGTGCAAAAGATCACCGCGGTAGCGTTTTGGTACGACCAATTGGTCGACCTGCACTCCTCTGCGATCACGATACTTTCGATAAAGTATTCCGGACCTTTCTAAGAATATCACGTTTTTCTTCGCGATACCTTTACTCTTCATGTGCCTAAGATTCTGCAGTGTGGAATCGGCTCTTTGCTCGGCTATCAGGGACGATCGGTCCACCCCCAGCAATCTTTGCAAGCTGTCAGATGCCGGTGTTATGAGAAGCTCACCGCAGGCCTCTTTAAACTCCATACCATCCTCGTTAGTCGGCGCGTGGATTGCCTCTGTCGTGTCTAACGGCTCATGTTCTGCCGCATCAACGCCACCTGACGCTTCCAGTGTGCTGGCTTTAGCAGTCCAGTTTCTTGCTTTCGAGCGAGTCAACCCTTGGGCAGCCCCCTCTCCGAACACTAGTCCCTTCTGCTGTAACAGTTGGTCAGATCTGTTCGAGAAAAGATAGGGGTACTGCTTCGACAGACTGGCTGACACGGCAGCCTCTGTGCGAAGTACGCCAAATGGACCTTTAATGCTGACATTAGCGATTGGAAGGCACACGCTATTTGCTTCCACCGCTTGTTTAATCCATGTGCACTCTCCAGTGAAATTTTCTGGCTCTACATACGAAGGATGAACTACATCCATTGTAGCCGCCGAATCTCGAAGCACGCGACACGGTTTTCCGTTCACGACGAGATCTCGTAAGTATGGCTCTAAAAGCCGCATACTTTCATTGTTGCTGTTCACTGACAAGCAAACAATCTTTGGGCTTTTGCAAGCCGCAGCTAAATGTCCCGGCTTTTGGCAGTTGTAACAAACCAATTGCCGTCTCTTTTCAAAAGCATTCTTTTGGCGGTCTTCTGCTTCGGGTGCTTCTCTTACAATCGCCTTTTTTTCTGCGACATCTGCGCCTCGTGCTTGCTGTTTCTCTTTTAAAGGTTGCCCTCTCCATCCAGCTGCTTTCCTATTCTGGTATTTAGGGCTTTCCGTCCTGTCCAGCGCACGGCGCGAGACGAACTCTTCTGCCAGTTCTGCTGCCTTCGAAACCGTCGTAACTTCCGGCCTGTCTTGCACCCAATGCCTTACATCATCAGGCAAGCAAGAGTAGAAGTGCTCGAGTCCGAAGCACTGCAACATTCTTTGGCTTTCGTCATAAGCTCTAGCTTCTTTGAGCCATTCCCCCAGGTTAGCCATGAGCTTATACGCGAACTCCGGGTACGACTCGTCATTCTCCTTCTGAGCTTTGCGAAATTTTTGCCGGAAAGCTTCCGCTGACATTCTATACTTTTTGAGCAGACTAGATTTAACCTTATCGTAATCATCTGCATCTTCTTTAGTCAAGCGGGCTATCACATCTGCCGCCTCACAAGGCAACAGTGTCAGCAAGCACTGTGGCCAAGTTGCTTTGCTAAACCCTGCCTTCTCGCACGTGAGCTCAAAGTTTACCAAGAACAGACCTATGTCCTTTCCTTTCCTATAAGGTTGCATAAGGTCTTTCATACGGAACGATTTGCGTTCTACTGTGCCCGATGCTACGCTCTCATCACTTTCATTTCGAGCTTTTAGCACCTGCAGTTCGAGACGCTTCAGCTCAAGTTCCTGCTCTAAGCGCTTACTCTCTTCAGCCATGCGTTTCTCATTTTTTTCTTCTGCTTCCCTCTTTGATTTCTCTCTCTCAGCAATCAGCTCCAGGCATTCCGAGAGCTCATCGTCGTCTGCCTCAAGTGCTTCAATAGCCTCAATGATATCTGGCTTTCTCGTTTGGTCCTGAAGATCCAAACCCAGACTTTTGGCCAACTCCAGCAAAAGTGGCTTTTTCAACACTTTCAAATTCATGGTTATCCCGAGTGCTGCAATTTCTTCCTTTTAGAAATCTCTTATCGTCACGTACTTTCAAGTCCCGTGCTAACGATAAACAATTCCCACCACCTTTGTAAACTTACTTACTACAAAGCCTGGTAAAACCTCAGTGAAGAAAAGCCAAGCACTCACCGAACCTTGCAACCATGATTCCAGCGGAGTCCATCCCGACGCTGCCAACCAGCTGTTGCGTTGGTACTGCTCCGGTAGCGGACCAACGGGTAGCGAAAAGCCGAGTCAGACGTCGGGCTGCATGCACTTCAATATTGGGCGGTGGTCACCCAAGCAGAGACTGGCCGAGAGTTAGAGAGAACTTAACGAAGGTTTATTTACATGGTGAATATGAGAGGGTACACACTGGAGAGCACTCGTGCTCTCGTTTTTAACAACTTTTTTGTCCCCAAGTACCTAGTTGGGGAATTTTCTATTTTGTCAAAGTCCAATCACATTTGAGTTCCTGATCTGCTGACATTCGGGAACCGCCCACTAGAACGTCCTCCCAGCGCACTCTTTCCACTTGAGCGGCACGATGGCGACTCCGCCGGGGGAAGTCAGGCATGGGGGTCCCAAGGAGGCTTGCTGGCTGTCCAAGGTCGGAACCGCGCGCCACCCACGCGGACCCCTCGCGCGGGAGCACTCCGCGGGAAAGGAATGCGGTGACCGTTCTTCTCCACGGGGGGGAGATGACCCGCTCTCTCTCCTCGGTGCTAACACGCAGGCGCCGCGGCTCTCTGTTTCCAAACACAGGCGCGCCCGCTCTTCGGCGAATTCGTTAGCGCCTCTGCGCACAGTCCTCCGGACACAAACTGGGGCAACTGCTGCCGTCGCTGCCGATATGCGACACCGCGTTGCTGCGTCCTGGGTGGTTCTGGTCCACGAACTCCGAGGTGGTCGCGTGCAGTCTTCTTAGAAAAACGGACGCCCATCTCGACACGTGCACCGTCTCGTTACTCGGGAAGTTCGAAACGTAACAGCGGACACTCGACCTTTTCGCAAATATACTCAACTGACGTTAATTCGGGCGCTGCTTCGTTTTGTGCCTCATCGTGCAGGAATATAATTAGTGCGTCTGGCCTATCCGAATCGACAGAAAACGTCTCGAGCAGCATCCCCCCCCCCCCCCTCATTTCACTGCGCGAAATTCATTTTTTCGCCTAAGACCACATCGCAACACTCAACGGGGTAATTAACGGCGTTTTTCGCCCGGATTCACAGGAACTCGACCTTCTACATTGCAAAAAACCGACAGGTCGTCGCAAAGCTCGAAATACATTCACAGTTTGCATATTCGTGGATGCCATAATATACAAAAGCATTCTTATAACCATGGGCTCAAACGTTCCACCTAGTTCACCATAACAAAACAGCGCAACTTTGACGTAGTCACGTCCAAAACTTTCACAGCTGAAGGACACTTGCCCAGCGGCAGTAGTCACAGACAGCAAATCGTACTTGATTACTGGCACATTGTCACGGCTTTCCGCTGCGTTTTGCGGCGGGAATTACTGCGAAGAGAGAGAGATAGAGAGAGTGAGTGCTAACTCGTAGAAAAGTGCAGAAAGGCCCATCACTGCCAGCACATGGCCTGCAATAATGCGCTCAAGGAAGTACGAAAATTGTGGAAAAGCAGCAGGAATACTAACGGTGATTGTACAGGAGATGGAAGTTAATACGCTGCATAATGA
Organism: Amblyomma maculatum; assembly: GCF_055883805.1. Lineage (NCBI taxonomy): Eukaryota > Metazoa > Arthropoda > Arachnida > Ixodida > Ixodidae > Amblyomma > Amblyomma maculatum. The sequence continues at coordinate 8,654,746 of NC_139349.1, read as the reverse complement.
CGAAGCTACGGGAGCGAAAACGTCCGAGTTAAGAGACCAGAGTACAAGGTCTCTCTCTCGGTGCGTGTGCGTGTGCGCGTGCGCGTGCGCGTGCGCGTGCGCGTGCGCGTGCGCGTGCGCGTGCGCGTGCGCGTGCGCGTGCGCGTGCGCGTGCGCGTGCGCGTGCGCGTGTGCGTGTGCGTGTGCGCGCGCGCGCGCGCGCGCGCGCGCGTGCGTGCGTGCGTGCGTGCGTGCGTGCGTGCGTGCGTGCGTGCGTGCGTGCGTGCGTGCGTGCGTGCGTGCGTGTGTGTGTGTGTGTGTGTGTGTGTGTGTGTGTGTGTGTGTGTGTGTGTGTGTGTGTGTGTGTGTGTGTGTGTGTGTGTGTGTGTGTGTGTGTGTGTGTGTGTGTGTGTGTGTGTGTGTGTGTGTGTGTGTGTGTGTGTGTGTGTGTGTGTGTGTGTGTGTGTGTGTGTGTGTGTGTGTGTGTGTGTGTGTGTGTGTGTGTGTGTGTGTGTGTGTGTGTGTGTGTGTGTGTGTGTGTGTGTGTGTGTGTGTGTGTGTGTGTGTGTGTGTGTGTGTGTGTGTGTGTGTGTGTGTGTGTGTGTGTGTGTGTGTGTGTGTGTGTGTGTGTGTGTGTGTGTGTGTGTGTGTGTGTGTGTGTGTGTGTGTGTGTGTGTGTGTGTGTGTGTGTGTGTGTGTGTGTGTGTGTGTGTGTGTGTGTGTGTGTGTGTGTGTGTGTGTGTGTGTGTGTGTGTGTGTGTGTGTGTGTGTGTGTGTGTGTGTGTGTGTGTGTGTGTGTGTGTGTGTGTGTGTGTGTGTGTGTGTGTGTGTGTGTGTGTGTGTGTGTGTGTGTGTGTGTGTGTGTGTGTGTGTGTGTGTGTGTGTGTGTGTGTGTGTGTGTGTGTGTGTGTGTGTGTGTGTGTGTGTGTGTGTGTGTGTGTGTGTGTGTGTGTGTGTGTGTGTGTGTGTGTGTGTGTGTGTGTGTGTGTGTGTGTGTGTGTGTGTGTGTGTGTGTGTGTGTGTGTGTGTGAAGGTTTGCCTATGTTCTCGAAAAGTGCATCGTTCGGCTGCCAAGGTTACAAAATGTTCTAATTGAATTGTTATATTTCTCGTGAATTATGTTTTAAACAGTTTGTGCCATATAATGTATAGTTTTGTGACAGAATAAAGCCCTCCTTTCAGCATACCATTCTTAACATTCTATACAAGTGTCAGAGCACTGTACACACCACCTTCAGGTTGGACATTTTGGTCCCAATATAAGGACGCCTATGGTTCTCTAATGTAACAAAGTAGGATAAAAAAATTATGCCCATTCATGGGCAACTAGCCTAAATATTACTTCTCTAGGAGCTGCGCTGGATTTAACCATGTGGTATGCCCTTCATGAAGCTGTACTGCACACGGCTTGCTGTACTGGCGCAAAGTATAGCCGCCAAAGTATAGGGACAGAACACTGAAATTTATGTCCAAATATTTTCTTGGCACAATGGAAAGATTGATGTCTAAAGTGTTCGATTCCATAGCGGGTTTGGTAGAAATGCTGTAGAAAAAAAATCTACCGATAATTTTTCGATCACCGCATGCACCCGTTTTTATGTAGCCCGATACTGAAAACCATGAGCAGCGACCGCGATGACGACTGGTGGTCGACAAAGAAAGACGTACCGAAAACAAATATAAATTTTACTCGCCAGACAGTAATTAGACATTTTTTGCTTAGATTAACGTCCTTTTCAGTTCCACACTCAAGGCTGTTACGGCACAATAACGCAAGCCTCGTCGCCGAAAGTTTTTGTGGGCACTACCATCGCTTCATTCGCAGAATGATTATGATGATGATGATGCTCAGGGCCATACCCTTCGAAACGGGTCCATGACGGGTCGACACAAAAACTGGTGCGCAGGCCAAAAGTGAAAGGGAGAAAGAAGAATGTTTAAAAAAAAAAGGAAGAATAAACAAACAAAAGACAGAGGATTGGGGGAAGAGAAGTACGAACAGGATGATGCCACACCCTCCCAGGTGAAGTTCGGGGTGGGGTAGCTGGCTCCACACTACACTCCTACACCACGCCGCACCACAGTCATCCACTCAGTTAGTCGCCTTTTTGTCACTGCCACTGGACTTGAACCACCTTCTGCAGTGGCGAAGTTGGGCGCCGAGCGCGGGCAAAAACCCAGCGACTGCGGTAACGTGGCGGTCTCCAGCGGCGGCGTCGGGAGGCTCGTGCACTGTTGCACGATGTGCGTCATTGTTTCGCGTTCCTTGCCGCACACCCTACACAACACACACTGCACTGACGGGTCATACTTGCTGCGGTACTCCAGGGTCTGGAGAGCACCTGCTTGTGCCTCAAAGAGGAGGCTGCTGCCGAACAGTGTTATCGTGCCACCCGATGGAGCTAACAGACGTTTTGTGCTGCACGTATTCTGTGAGGCAGGATTTCTCCTTGGAATCTGAGAGCCACATGGCTTCCTCAGCTGCCGCTACTCGACTCCGCACCTCAGCTCTCCATCGCGAGCTGGTGTCTGCTACAACAGGCTCTTTGAAGAACCCGTACTTCCGCTCTAGGTTGTAAATCCGGCGAATCCAGGAGGTGCGGATGCATGTTGCGGCCATGTAGTCGAAGATGCGGCGTGCCCACCTGTCGCGATGCAAGAAGCGGAGACGGGCGTGGTACGCTAGTTTGCTAGAGGCCTCTCGAGCCTCGAAGCACGACCAGCCCATATCTCCTTGCACAGCCTCGTTGGCGACTCGGCCATGGCATCCGAGCGCAACACGTCCCACTTCACGCTGTCGACGCTCCAAGTAGTCATGTGTGCCAGCCGAGATGCAGGTCACCGCGTTTGCGAACGTCAACGAGGGCACATGAACCAGCTTCCACAACTCCCGCGTGCACCATGTGGTATCGATTACACCCCCACATGCCCCTGCGCCGGAGGTTGCACTGGGCGCGGACCGCAGCCTGTCGGAGTTTGCGTTCGTGCAGGCTGTAAATCTCTGGCTGTGTGCAGAGCAGCACGCCGAGGTATTGGTATTCTGTACACACGCTCAGACACCCTCCGCCAAGGGTCAAATCCACGTTACCCTCACTGTTGCACCACAGACGACTTTTTGGCGCTGAACCTGAGACCAAGGCTGGTGATCTCATCGTAGCAAATGTCCAGCAAAGCCTGCAGGTCCCTCCGACACTCCGCCATCAGCACGAGATCATCAGTGAACGCTAGACCTGGCAGGCGGCGGCCTTCATCTATGTCCTCGGTGGTGAACTTCAGGCTGAAGCCAATGCCGGACCTGATGAGCGCCCGCTCAAGACCCGCCACATAGAGTATGTACAGAAGCGGTGATAGCGGACACCCCTGTCGAAGGCCTTTGGTGATACTAATGTACTCCGATTCCACGGATCCAAACCGCGCCGTTACCGTGCTGTTAGCATTGTTACGTTTCGCCACCGACAAGTGGGACAGCTGACGCGGCCACCGCATAGCAACAGGCAGAACCGCGAGCGGATCGGCCATTTCGACGCCGTTCATCGGCCGCGCAACGCTTCCTCCCGCCGACAAGTCTCAGCGTGATCCTGCCACGCGCTAAATGTGTGTGCGTGCGTGTGTGTGCAAACGCCGGCCAAGCCTGGAGCTCGCGAGAGAGTGCGCCGCCCTCGCCCCTCTGCAGGAGGTGGAGGAGATGCGTTCGGACCACCTGCGATTGAGTCATCCCATCTTGCCCAGACGCGTTTGGCTCTCCCTTTCCTGTGAGGGTTTACCCTTTCCCTGTGAACTGGAAAACTTATAAAATGCAGCGGCCGACTCCGCTGAGAAAACTCAAGAGTTGTCTCCCCTGATGGAGCTGGTACAGGTGGGTCACCGCCGCTTGCGGCGGGGGCTAGCCTGGCACCGAATTTTTATCTTTTCTAGTCCGTCATTGCACACGCCACCGCTGGTGGTGGACGACGGCTGTTGATGCGGCGCGCGTCTTTCTTTCCCTCTTCCTTTTCTCTCTTATCTATATTCTCTTCTATCTGCACGAGGCAGCGGATGTGGCTCATCTACAGAGCCAGTAGCAGGCCCGTGCATTTTCTTTTCTTTCTTCCTACAGCCACAACAACAACAACGCTGAGAAAGAGACTACTTTGACGCGCCGTTGAGACGACGCAAGACACCAGCTGTGTGAGAGTGTCTGTATTCTCTCCGGGTCAGCTTCTCTGCGCGTATCTCCACGATGTTGTAGTAAAGGTTGTTTCGTTAGAAGACGCCTCGTCTTTGCTGGGACCGTTAATGCCATCCGCCGTCCACGGAGCCGCCAGGCCAACGCTACCAAGGGGCCGCGCGCCGCATGTAACAACTTGTGTCAGCGGTGGGCTGAGCACGCGAGCCACGAACGTAATAACTGGTGGCAGCGGTACGCTACCCAGGCCCACGCGAACCCAAATCTAACAATTGGTGAACAGCGGTGGGACGACGACGACCAAGCCGTAACCGTGGTTGGAGGGACGAGCCAGGCGATACCGTCGTCCAACAACTGGTGAACAGCGGAGAGACGAGGACGACCAAGCAGTGACCGTGGTCGGTGAAACGAGCCAGGCCTGACCGAGGTGCAACATCTGGTGGGAAGAGCGAAGATGTCCCAGGCGTGACCCGTGAAACAAGCAGCTAAGCGGAAAGTCGGGAGCAGTGCAATGAGCCCTGTGTGATGACTGGTTGCCTGCAGCGGAACGACTGCGTTGGATTCTTGGCTGCGAGGTTTGGTGAGTGCGGGACTTTCTTCTACTGAGTTTTGCCAGGCTTTTGTTAAGTAGAGAACAGAGCTGGTAATTGTGTTGTCGTTGTTGCTGGGTTAATTGCAGCAAGGCAATAGTGGGCAGTAGAGAAGGCAGCACTCGGAACAGCCATGGATTTGGATTTGAAGTCGTTGCGCAAACCGAAATTGCTGGAGCTTGCGGAGGAGTTGGGTCTGAATTTGTCAGATAAACTCAGAAAACCAGAAGTGTTAAAGGCTATTCTTGCGGTGGAAGCTGAAGATGACGAGCTTTCGGAATGCCTTGAGATCATTGACGAACGTCAAGAGGAAGAGGAACGTGAACGTAGAGAACGTCACGAGAAAGAGGAACGTGAACGTGAACGTGAACGTAGAGAACGTCACGAGAAAGTGGAACGTGAACGTAGGGAACGTCACGAGAAAGAGATGCGTGAACGTAGGGAACGTTTCGAGAAAGAGGACGCCCGCGTAAGGAAACTGATGCAGCTGGAGATATCAGTACATAGAATGAGCGTGGAAAGGATTAAAGCTTGCAATGCCTTTCAGTGTAACGGTTCAATACCGCGAGATGGTCCGCCACCGTTCCTCATTGCCGAGGATGTGGCCGAGTATTTGGCAGACTTCGAGAATGTCTTGTAAAGTAAACGTTTCGAGCGAGATAGTTGGGCGCAGATGTTGGTAGCTCTTCTCTCCGCTGAAGCGTCGGAAGAAATCAAGCGACTGGTTGGCGACCGCTTGAAAAATTACGATGCACTAAAAGAGTCATTGCTGATACGATATCGGATAACGCCTCAGGATCTTAAGAAAAGATATGAGAGCGAGAAACATTGTAACACGGCGTACTTTGACTTGGCGTATCAGTTGAAAGCCGCTGTAAGCGAATGTCTAGACAGTGCGGAAGTTCCGGAGCAAATCGAACTTGCACCGGAGTGTGAGACACAGCTTGGGGAAGCGGCCGAGAAACGTGACCGCAGTAGTAAGCCTACCGATCCTCGAACAGAGGAGTATTTTGTTACCTTGGTCGAGCCACTAGCTGAGACGGTTAGCACAGGCTTAATCGGCGAGAAGTCCGAAGTGACGCCGTTAAGCGAGGTGAACTGCATGCCGACCCAAGTAGCTGTAGGAGATACAGTTCCATCAAATGAGTGTGGGGAACTGGCAGTAACTGAACCGCCTCTCGAGTTAAAAGCAGAAGCTTGTGTAGAGCGCGACGGAGATGGAAATGAGCTAGGAGAGGAGAAAATTTCGGTTTCCGAAATCAGCTGTGTCGTAGAGCAAGGCACGCAGAAAAACGAAGTGCCGATCAGGAAAACTGCGCAGCCCGCGAGTTGTGATCAGCCAGGGCAGACCGACGAGGAGTGCGCGTATGCTGTAGAGAGCGAGACTTGCGAAGGCGACAGCGAGCGACTATACACTCTTAAAAAAAAGTTAGTAAAAAGTTAGTAACTGCAAGCAAAAAGTTAGTAACGGCCGGAGTTACTAACGTTTTGATTGCAATTGCTAACTTCTAGGACCGTTACTAACGTTCTAGTCGAGCGAAAAGTTAGTAACTGCAGCGATTGCTAACCTCTTGATTCCCGTTGCTAACTTCTTGGTAAGTTCTTGGACCGTTACTAACTTTTTACTACTACGTCTCTGTTACTACCTCGTGTGCCCAAGTTAGTAACTGAAACATCCCTTTATACATGTAATTTTTTAAGCGTTTTTTAAACTCTAAGAGCGAAACTTTCGTGCGGCCTGTGCAGATGGATAGTACAGCAAGGCGGACAGAGCTTGAAGACTAAGTAAAATTAGCTAGGCAACCTTTTTAGTTTCATTTTGAGAGGGAAATATATCGTGAAGCTGAAGGCCGTAAACATATAAATTGAACTCGTTAGTTGGATTTTCGCCTTGCAGATTTATAAGAGGACGTCGCTGCACGGACGCTGAAGTATTGTCGCTGAAATCACGTTAATTGCTTCTGTGTCATGAAATAGGCAAGCGTATTCCGTATTTTCTGCATCCAAGTGCTTTTGACAACATTTTAATAATGTGGAATGCGGGACATGAGCTTAACGAGCTCTGAAATGCGTACATCTTATCCATATTTTTCTAACTGCATTGCCAATCAAGGAAAACTTAGAACTCGACTCAGCGTCTATGGTGAAAGCCTTCAATTGTGCAATATTATCATGCATCCATTTATATGTAGTTTGCTGTGTAATTGTCCAATCACTAAGTTCTATCATGCACGTGTCCATCTAGCTGTGCACATGATTAGGCCGCACCTATGCTACTCTGTCAGATTTCAAACTAATGATCTGTAAACATAAATAAAAAAAATAACCACCCTGTATATCGCACCACAGAGGAACTTGATGAGAGCTTTGTTGATGAAGCAGTAAACACGTTTTGCGGAAAATTCACTAATTCCGATCCCCTATTCACTTTTTCTGAAAACGGAACAAGGAAAATAAGTGAAAAGTAGGGCTAGGTGTTGCATTTATTAATAATATACAATATAAATGCCAACAAGCTCAGCAAATAAGGCAGAGTAAATATGTCAAGCGAGCAAAACGATGAAGTCGAAAAGGAGGACCTATAAAACTCAGATGCGTGTACTTTCACGCGGCCACAGGGCCATTGCATAGACCTCGGAAACAGAGGAGGCGACGCCGCAGCGCGCGTAAGGCAACACCGCGAGGGAGGGGCTCTTTGTTCTTGGCGGTCACGGCAGTGGTTGTTTGAGGCGAGCGATCGGCGCCGGCTGCTCTCGTTTCGGACGAGGCGTCTCGTCTTCACCTCAATGAAACCCGCCGGCGGTGCGTTCCCACGATATGCGGTGCAATGGCTATGTATGACCTTCGCCATCGACTCGGCTTCCATCCCTACTCGTCATCGTTGAGCAGAAACGTCACGAACTACAGCTTGCCGAAAGTGGCCAGAGTGAGGTGGCATGAGGAAAATGACTGTCCTACGTAGTAGCATGTATACGTTTTTGTTTTTGTTTTAAATAAAAGCGTATCGTTCGCGAGAGAATAATTTTTGATTCCTTCTAGTTTAAATTGGTAACCGTCGAAAACTTTGGGTACTTTTCTGGAACTTGGTATTCCCCATGCTTGCGGATGACTATAGTTTTCGGCAACTTGTTAAAAACACTGTCACTGCAGCAACATGTTTTCATTTTCCTGCAATGCCTGCCTTGCAGCTGCAGCTGGCTTCTCCGATATGCCTGATCGGTTGACAGCTGAGTAGAAAAAGGGAAATTTAAACCTTGCTTACAGCGAATGAAATAATATTACTGTCAGTTTGATGCATTTCGAGGACGCTGAGGCACAAGTCTGTGCGATGCATAGGCCAGACACTTCGCTTCCGTTTTCTGTGCAAAAGTCTTTCACATGGTGCACATGTCCAGACTCAAAATATTTGATGCATTTAACTATGTTTGAGCCCCGAAAAATACCTGTCAACCCCAAGGCAGGCTGAAATCAGGCAGCTATCAGCAGCGGCGCGCCGGCTCCTGTTGCCATGCCTGCTACGCTTCCCCCTGCAGACACCAAACTGGCCGGTGGACGGCGGTGGCGGCGCTGACAGCGCCGTCGGTTGAGGCTCCTGGCGGGTGCACGATTGTGTTACGTTACGTCGCGGCACAGTCGCGCGGGAAGCCGCTTGTTGCCCGTTTCGTGTGCGTGCGTGTTTGTAAAGCATGTTGTAGGCGTTTGATCAGAACATTATCCACGCGTTAGAATGGCTACGGAACTCCGTTCATTCGAATACCATTCTTTAAAGAGCGCAAAAAGTAATCAGTGTTAAAGGACAAATGCAGGCCGATGTTGCGGATGCTATGAAGAACACGGATTTTGGTCATGCCTTGGTGAGAGCACGGATGGAGGTAAGTGATTTCCGAACCTAAAGTGTGCAATGTGGACTGCCGCCTGAATAGGGCACCTTTATTATAGTGACAGGCAGCGATCGGCGATGTTTGATACGCGCATCCGTTGATGTCCTGCCTGATCTAGTCCCGATCAGAATGGCAGATGAAAAATGAGTTTCTGACATGTTTTTCAGTAGAAAGTAAGACTTGCAGACTTACATGAGCATTTTCAAGCATTCAGAAATACTTGTCATTAAAGGGATAAATATCGAAAGCAATTCTGTGGCAATTCGGCTATGTCCATCCCAGAGCATTCTAAATTGATGTCTTTCCGTGAACACTGCATTTTTCCTTTTGTGAATAGCTTACGCAGGAAGAAAATGCTCAGCTTAGATGCTTTTTTTTTTTTTTTTGCCTTGGCTTATACCTTGCAAAGAGTTACTTTGCACAATCACTGTGGTTCTGACTAATGCGAATGTTCCAGTAGTGCAGTAAAAACAGCTTCGTCGCGTATGTCTAGTATCAGAAAAGATGCAACGTGTTTCATAGAAACGTTAGAAACAGTATATGTTAGGCTTGCACTTTTTGTGTAGATGTAGATTTTTCAGCCCTGCAGCTCTTCATTTTGGTGTTTCTTTTCAGATTACAAATCTCCCACCAGACACAGCAATTCTGCATGATGAACTGACCGTTAATGAACACGTGGAGTTCATGAAAACAGAGATCAAGCGGCCCTCTCCTCGTAACGCGAAGCTATCCGGTTTGATGAAACAGACCTGTGCATCAAGGAGGCAGTGGATGAAAGACATGCAGCCATAAACAGTCGAAGTTATCGAAAAGTACCCTGCTCTATCGAATGCGGAAATGGTGAGCAGGATGCTACATTTATTCCTTTTCCGAATTCTTTCTCGCATGAATGCACATTGTCCTCATTCAAGGTGCAGGTGAAAAACCCCATCTAAGTTCCTTATTCAACTGTACCTTAAGGTAAATTTCCCAACCAGACAGACTTGTGTCAGATGTGTTCTTTTGTGTCTCGATTTTTGTTTTAATATTATCGATAAAAGTATTGAGTTTAGTAATAAGGTGAAAATATTTCTCATTCAAGCTTCATGAGGAGTTCACCGCAATGACAGGCATAAAATTGGTGCCGAATTTGTTGGCATTTATAAATAACTACGGAGCACGGTGCTTGGAGCTGGCCAAGGGTCGACGGTGTGCCAAAGAAACAGTCCCCGAACAGAAGCACATCTCTCGAAAAATTGGAAGGAGGCACAGAAAGTGTATGTATAACTTTTTCATGTTCATAGTCTTGCTCAGTGCTATAACAGAATTTTGGTTGACCGATTGCTTCGCGGTTGGTGTTCTACGCATATTGCCGATGCTTCTGAAGGAGCAGCCCAGATTTCTGAAAGGGCCGGTAAGTGTACTGCTTTAATTTCCCTTCAATAGTTTACTCCTAAAATTGGGACTAATTTTGACTCATGGTATTGGCGCAGGGCACCTACCCCGCCCTTTCTTTGGAGACTTCGCAGCTGCATGAAGCCAAAGAAATCGTCGCCACCTTTGAGGCACTCAATGTGGGTGTCATTGACCTTATAGACGGTATTGCAGCTGTTATAGAAATATATTGGATTTTCGATATTATGTACAGCAGCCACAACAAGAACACATTTGCTGTTTTCTAACATATTTGTGGCCTTCAAACATCCACCAGGACTCCGTTAGTACTGTGCACCATATCGTGCATTGAAGAGGGCTTGAAGAAGACTGCATAATGTAGATTTGGAGAGAAAATAAAAGTTCAGTCCGATCTACACTATTTGAGTATATTTTTTCCTGGCTTTTAAACAGTGCAAGTTTTAGTTCCTGATCAACATCTAGGAACCAAACTACTGGCCCTCTTCTTATGACAATGAGCACTAATTTGATGAGAGTTCATTGGAGTCCCTTGGGTAGAAAAAGACAACTTTTTTCATTTTTCAGTTTCCGTGACGTGAAAACACCTTCTGCAGATACCACATCCATGGCATTTCAGCTAGGGCTATATGGGAGTGGAATGCAGATATTTAGCAAAAATGTCATGAAAGATTTTTTTTACGCGTAACATTAATACGCGTGTTGTGCTTGCGAAATAGAAGCCCGGGATGAGATGATGAAATATTTTATGCGAACAAAATTTATATGTACAGCCGCTTAAGATGCACCTACTCACAAGTGTGCGCATAAATTGATTCGTGAGCATGCTGCATTTCTCCAGCAGAACGAAATAGAGCAAAACATTTGCTCCTCACCAAGTGCGAAGCACCGAATATGAATACATTGTAGTTATAAGTATGGCTTGGTACAAAATGGGCATCAGCAGAATTGTTTGTGTATATTAATGGGCTACAATTATGTGACTCTGCGTTGACTTCAAAATGGAATAGTGATTTTACCGATTTGTTAAACATATTCGTTATTCTTATTACTTGCAGAGCAAAAGGTGCCCTCCCTGTCCATGTAATTCAGCTCAAGAGGTATAGTTCTGATGTGAGCAGCAGGAATTTTAAAAGTTTTATATGTTACTAGCTCAACGAGTTCCTGCCCTTTTAGCAACTGCAGTTAGTAACGGAAGGGTTAGTAACTTTTACTAACTTACCCGTTACTAACTGCACTTACTAACTCAATGGGTTGCTACCCTATTAGTAACTGAAGTTAGCAACTGGAAGGTTAGTAACAGTTACTAACCTTCCCATTGCTAACTGCACTTACTAACAAGGTAGTAACATATGTGACAAGCAGTTGCTACCCTAAAGTTAGTAAGAATACTACCTTTTTTCTAAGAGTGTAGAGCAGAGTCAGAATCGTTCGTGCCCTGATACCACGCTAGGTTGTATTCGCGAAAGCAACCCCAGTGCGAACGCGGACGTAGCACCTATGGCCCTCACACAATCCGAAGCGCCCCAGCTGTCGCAGGAGCTTGATCCTTCTCCGGTTAGCTCTGAGCGAGGCGACGCACTGAGTGGCGAGCCGCCAGAGCAAATGCCTGGAAGGGGGACTGACACGACTGAAGTCAGCCGTTGTTGTCGTTCGGATTTGACTGAAAGTGAGTCATGCGCTGCTGGCCGCGATACAGACGCGGCTCCGCAATTCGACGACACCCGTGCCTTACTAGCTCCGGTTACCGCTAGAACATTGACCGCTAGCTTGTCAGAGATGGCCCAGAAAGAAAGCAGAAGGCTAGTATTCCAGCGCTGCCGACGAAAAACGCGAAAGGGCAGGCGCGAGAAAGAATGCTGCCATCGTAAGGAGAGCAAACGCAAACGATTGCAAAAAGAAAGCAGAAAGCATGTGTTCCAGTGCTGCCGCAGAAAAAAGCGGAAAGGCAGGCGCGAGAAAGAATGGAGCAAGTTGAAGCTATCGCGAAAAAGAAAGCGATTATCCCAGAGGCACAGATACGCCCGTGCCGAGAAATCGCGTGACTGGTGCGCCAAGCGTAAGGAGAGGGATAGGTTGTTTAGAAAAGCGAGTGACTCGTGCTCGTATGTTTCTTTGCACAGAAACAGGAAGGTACGGTTGTTCCGTGAAACGGACAGCCGAAGCTTTAGTGAAAAGGGTGATCTCAACGGTAACGCCGATGGCTTAAGTCGGAGCCCCTAACTTGAGAAAAAGCCTCAGTTTTCACTTCTTGGTGTTTTTCTTCCTGACATAGGATTTTGAACATATTGTATTGCATTATTTTTGTTTGTAGGGACGTTTTTGAAAGCGCAATTTTCAAATTTGTGTATGCATTCCAAGTGCTGCTGAGCTGCCCTTCAATATAGATGGGGGCATAAGAGGGAAATAGTCTGGCATAACTTAGTGAAGTTTGTGCCGTGCTTGCTGGCTGAACGGTTGAGTTTTTAGCGTGGTTGTGACGTTGTAGGTTGTCAGCAAACTCTCCTGAAGACAAGTTGCAGAGTGCCTTGGAAACCGGACTTGCCAAGGACTTCTTCAGGCTGTTTGAGCTCAAGAGAAGCTGAGTCGGACGACCCCGGCTAGCAGCAACGTCCCGATCGCTCCGGACAGAGGATGCAGTCCCCTGCCCTTCGGGATCTCCCTTCCCCGGCGGGGCAGTCTGTTACGTTTCTCCACCGACAAGTGGGACAGCTGATGCGGCCACCGCATAGCAACAGGCAGAACCGCGCGCGGATCGGCCATTTCGACGCCGTTCATCGGCCGCGCAACGCTTCCTCCCGCCGACAAGTCTCAGCGTGATCCTGCCACGCGCCAAATGTGTGTGCGTGCGTGTGTGTGCAAACGCCGGCCAAGCCTGGAGCTCGTGAGAGAGTGCGCCGCCCTCGCCCGTCTGCAGGAGGTGGAGGAGATGCGTTCGGACCACCTGCGATTGAGTCATCCCATCTTGCCCAGACGCGTTTGGCTTTCCCTTTCCTGTGAGGGTTTACCCTTTCCCTGTGAACTGGAAAACCTATAAAATGCAGCGGCCGACTCGGCTGAGAAAGAGACTACTTCGACGCGCCGTTGAGACGACGCTAGACACCAGCTGTGTGAGAGTGTCTGTATTCTCTCCGGGTCAGCTTCTCTGCCCTATCTTCACGATGTTGTAGTAAAGGTTGTTTCGTTAGAAGACGCCTCGTCTTTGCTGGCACCTTTGATGCTGTCCGCCGTCCACGGAGCCGCCAGGCCAACGCTACCGAGGTGCCGCGAGCCGCACGTAACAACTGGCGTCAGCGGTGGGCTGAGCACGCGAGCCGCATGTAATAACTGCTGGCAGCGGTACGCGACCCAGGCGCACACGACACAAACCTAACAGCATACAATCTCCGAAGAGTATTCAGCAACACGCTAGGCATATTCAAGGCTTCAAGGCGCTCAAAGAGGGCTGTATGTGGCACATTATCATAAGCGTTTTCAACGTCCAAGAACTAACATAGCAGGGACGGCCCCTCTCTTCTTGCGATTTCCGCGCACTGCGTCAGGACGAAGAGGCTGTCGTCGAGCCGGCGCACAGGGTGAAACCCGCCCTGTAGCTCTGTTTAGAGACTGTTTGCTTCTGCCTATTCACTTAGCCACTCTTTCACTATCCGTGCACACAGGTGGTAGAGCACACTCGTGACAGTGATCGGGCGGTAGTCTTGCAGGTTATCTGCTGCACCTCCCCTCTTTAGGATAAGCACAACTCGTCCGCGGTGCCAATCTTCTAGAATGGGGGCCCAGTTGATGATGTCGGTCAACAACACGGCCAGCTGATCCCTCGAGCCCATGCCAAGAGATTTGACCAAATGAGCTGGCACGCCGTCCGGTCCTGTAGCTGTTCTATTACTGATGCGAGCCATGGCCCGATCGACAGTGCGCGAGGAGACTACCCATTGTGGTCTTGTGGAAGCAGTACCTACATTTGCGTCCGCCGAGGCGTACATCTGGGCAAAGAACCGTGTGAGGTATGCCTTGACCTCAGTGACCGGCTGCCCTGTTTGCCTATCCTTGAGCTGGACAGGTGGTGGTTGGCGTCTGTCCAGCGAGCCGACATACCTCCAGAATTTCTGTGCGGCAGTCTGCCCTTCAGCTCGTATGGACTGCGTGAGACGGAGGTTATGTGCAGAAAGTTTGGCATGCACTAGCCTCTGTACCTCATGTTTGAGGGCGAGGTATTGCTGCCATGCCGCCGTGTAGACCTCAACGTCCGCTTCTTTGAGAGCCCGGCGGTGTTCACGGTTGGCATCTCGTCGCGCCCGCTAAGCCGTCTCAACCTCCTTATCCCACCATGGATTCGCTGGAGTCCGCGTGGACCGTCTCTCCTAGACCATGTGGCTGCGCATGACAGAGTGTAGCGCCGAAATATTGATACGGGGCAGAAGGCTAGCACAGGAAACCACAGCAGATGATGGGCAAGCGTTCACAGCACAGTAGAGCAGAACACAGCAAGTGTTCAGGCAAATCCCAACGGTTTCTTCAGCTTCGTCTTCCTTTCGCGTCACTACTGTTTATCGTCCTCTTCTTCAACATCCAGCGACGCGCAGGGCATATATGTAACAATATATTCGTCATATGTTGTGGCCGCACGCCGAAGATGGCTGTGTTCAAAGTCTTCTGCCACTCCCTCAATGGCTTTACTCGGCAGGTAGGCGCCAGCTTTCTTTCTGCGTGGGGGGCGAGTGTCTCCACTACCGGCGTGGCTGAAGACCATGCACAACCTGTTATGGTCACTCCCAAGACTGTTCCAAACACTGTAGCGCCATCTAGTGGCAACACCTGAAAGCATGCCTCTCGCGATGAGACTCTAGGCCTCAGGTCATCCTCATGAATAAAGGTTTATGAATGAATGAATGAACGAACGAAAGGAGGGGTGTTATTTAAGGACGTAGTGTAAAGAGCGCAAAATATAATAAATTATAACAAGCACTCCTAGAAGAAAACAGAAAAGTGTGCACTTACGAAAACAGCGATATTTTGCTGATATGTAGTCACGTGGGGTACTACACCGAAAGTAATAGGGTTTCCCCGCTAGATAGCGCCTCAGTTACTTTTATGCGATTTTCAATGGCAAATTCAAATTGTAAATCCGCTTTTCTTTGATATTGTAGTGGTCGATCTGTACTCTATGAGGCAATGTCTTTTCATATCCGCCGTAATCTCATGACATATTCTGGCCAGTGTTCTGTCCCTAACACTAAGCAAAAGACTGGGCAGGTGTCGCGTGTCGAGCGAAGTCTGTAACCAAGTACATGTGTAAACTCGAGGTGCAATGGTTCACGATGCTTTGAGGACGTCTTTTTTTTTTTTGCTTTCATTTGCTAACATTTAAGGCCACAACAGAAAATATGATCGATATAATGGCTTCAACGTATGCTAGCTATCGGAGCTATTAAAAAACTCAGGCGAGAAATCAGCTGCACATTCATTAATACAATCAGTCTGGTTAATGCAGAATCCCGGTGTATTCATGCATGTGTTTACTTTTCTTAATACTCCGATATCGAGCGCGACAAACGATCAACGCTTAGCATCGATAACCTACGCAGCGCGAATCCGTGAGCCTCTTCTCCGCCTATTTGCGCCGCCTGTCGCCGCGAAACGGAAGGAGCGGCGGCGGCGAACACAATCTGGACGCTGCTCCGGCCGCAGTGTCACTTTTATAGTACTTCAGAATGCGCTCGAAGTCTAACTCAATATGGCCGCCGGCTCAGGAGCTTTACATGTGGGCGGGGCTCCTGGCTGCCCGAGGAAAAACGAACGCCGGACAGCTGTCAGCAAGACAGTCCGGGACTGATAATCGAATGTACTTAGTGGGTACATACGATTTTGCAGTCTCGGACTACTTGCTGACAGGTCTCGGCTTCCGCTCTGACAGGAAGTTGCGTGTTGGTCACATGACCTTGTAAGCTAGCTCCCTCCAACGTTTGCTTTCAGCGGACGATCATGTCACCAGACTCAGTTGTTTCGCAGTAACGCCGCACGCACGTTTATCTTTTGGCGTGTGTAACATTAAAAATATAGATAACAAAGGCGCCAGTCAATCGCTGACTTTTGCAAACGGAGCGTGACATGCCTGAATGCGAAGCGTTTTACAGAACTCTGTGCAGGGTTGGTGTGCCGTGGCTATTAGCGAAGTTCCTCCAAGGACCCAGCTCACTGCATTCGAAAGCTAACAAAAGCGTTTGAAAATACATTTACAAAAAGCGTTAGCTGCTTTAGTACAGCGGTTCGTTTGCGACGCTTTCACACCTGCGCGTTGAAGAGATTACGAAACAGTTGTGAAGAACTTGATAGCACGAACAAAAATCAGTGTTCGGTGTTCTGGACGCTTCCAGTTGTAGAGAACATAGGACATGAAAGCGAAGATGCAAAAAGAACACGAAAAGTGCTCAGAATGCGCTCAGAGTCTAATTCAATATGGCCGCCGGCTCAGGAGCTTTACTTGTGGGCGGGGCTTCTGGGCTCCCGAGGAAAAACGAACGCTGGACAGCTGTCAGCAAGTAGTCCCCCGTAATAGCAAACCATATCCCGTAGGAGCACTCGAGCAGACGACGCTCGAGGAGTGTAGTCGTGCCCGCGGGTGCCATTTTCCTTCCAGACCGCCGGGCCCGGCCGCTGTCTGAACGGCGAGTGACCGCATCCGTAGGCTAGGAACGTGTTCTTAAGGTCAGCAAAACGGGAAGGCTCCGGCACGTTTATTCAGACAGTGCCAACACTGATTGTGCGGTCGCTAACTTTAATACCGCAGTCAGCAATCGAGGGGAAAAAATAAGTATGTGGGTGAATCGGCGAAAACTGCAGGTCGCCTGCTATTGCAAATCCCCTGCCCTTTGAATCGACTTGTTTTCTACGCGCAGTGTGGGTTGTTAAAACATTATAAAATGACGGGGTGTGCAATAGAATGTCAGCGAAGGTCGCAGGAACGTGTAGGCATATTGTTAAGTCGTGGAGAATGCAGTCCGTCGGCGCCGCGGGGCCGGACATGGTAAAACACGAAGCGAGGTGAGGATCGTTATCACGCTCTGGAACGATGAATCGCTTTGTATAAGCAACATAAAGTGAAGCAGCAGGTTCGCCGAGACCTTCGCTGGATCATGGAAAAAGCAAGAGACAGTTCCAGAAACCCATCTACTTCTGCTTTATCGATTATGCGAAAGCGTTTGACTGCGTAGATCACAGCAGATTGTGGCAAGCTCTCCAAGAGATGGGAGTTCCAATTCACCTCATCTGTCTCCTCAGGAACCTGTATGAAGGGCAAGAGGCCACAGTCAGAACTGGGCATGGTCTTACTGATTGGTTTCCGATTGAGAAAGGAGTGAGGCAAGGCTGCATACTGTCGCCCTGCCTATTTAACCTATATGCAGAGTGCATCATGAGAAAGGCCGGTCTGGACGAGTCTTCAGCTGTAGTGAAGATTGCTGGAAAACGTATGTTGTGAAAGCGTGGTCAATGGGAACGCCACTGTTGTGAAAGCGTGGTCAATGGGAACGCCGCTCCCGGGTGATGCATCAGACAGCGTAGCCAGGCCAAAGAACGCCGGTTTATTTTCGGATCAAGGGGTATTATATAGCCAGAGGGGTGAGGGAAAGAAGGAAAGAAAGAATGAAAAGATTGGTGCCGTTGCCGGTTCATAGATGGCGATTTATCGCCTCTGCTGTCAGCAGCATCCCTTCCTCCTAATAACCATAGCGATCCACAGGTTTCTTGACCCGGGTTGACCTGGCAGCTGTGTCTCTTGGGGAGCAGGGTCTGCGGGCTCTGACGTGGATGCGTTGTTCTGAATAGCCAGCGGATGGTCCACTGGTTCTGCTGCTGGACTGTCTGTACCCGTGAGTGTGGATCCCTCGACGTTGCGCTTGCGGATTTGATCAGCATGACGACGGACCACCACATTATCCTCCGTCTTGACGGTGACTAGTCGAGCGCCTGTTGTTAACTTCACCTTTCCGGGTGTCCACTTGTCACCAGCACTGTAGTTACGGACTAGTACAGGGTCCCCCAGAGCGAAACTCCAGCTGGCGTCGTCCGAAGCTGGCGTAGCTGCTCTGCTCTGGGAAGGTTTGTTCCTGAGAGGAAAACACATGTCAAGTCTGGTGCGTGGTCGATAACCTAACAGTACTTCTGAAGGTGATAGGATCGACTGCCTTGGGGCATTCCGGTATAGACACAAAACACGTGCGAGTGCGGTTGAGAGATCCACGCCAGGCATCTTCTTTAACCCATCCTTAACAGTTCTGACCGCGCGTTCTGCCGGCCTATTGCTTTGTGGGTGGTAGGGCGGTGTTCGAATGTGGGCAATGCTGTTTCTGTTCATGAATTCGGCGAAATCCAACCCGGTAAAGGGCGTGCCGTTATCAGTTACTACAGTGCGCGGTAGTCCGAACTGGCTGAAGAGCGTACGCAGCGAGTTTACCGTGCTGCTTGACGTTGCACGCGAGAGTGGAATGGCCTAGATCCGTTTGCTGTGGGAATCAACCACGATCAGCAACATTTTGTCCCTGATAGGTCCAGCGAAATCGAGGTGCAATCGGGACCATTTTTCTTCTGTAGCTGGCCAGTTTACTGGCTCACGTGCTGGAGGCCGGGACCGAAATCCCATGGGCCTCATTTCCTCATTAATGCGATGGAAAAGTGCCGCTTCCACACCGTGAGGCGAGGCATCGCATTCCAAAAGTAGTTCGAGCTTCGGATTGAAATATGTCAACACAGGGGCTGCGCAAAGAGCCTTTTTCGACAGTTCGAATGCTGCTTGTTCTTTATCGCTCCACATCCACCTGGCTCCTTTCGTCAGTAGCTTATACAAAGGCGCAAGTAAGGTGGACAGGTTAGGGAGAAACTTATGGTAGAAGGCGATAAAACCAAGAAAAGCACGCAACTCTAACATTACGCGGAGAAGGGGCTAGTCTGATAGCATCGATGTTCTTTTCAACCGGGTGCAACCCGTTTTTATCAATGCGGTGACCGAGATATGTTACTGCTTGCTCGGCGAAGCGACATTTGTCAGCGCGCAGCTTACGTGCTTCCATGGTACCAGTTCTGTTAACGCTGTCAGCCGCTGAGCACATCTTCGCTAGATGCCCGTATCGTCTGCATTTGAAACATTGCCGTCTGTTAAAGCGACACACTGCAGTCTCGTGGCCGTAGTTACCGCAGCACTGGCATTGCGTTCGTGGTTGCGTTCGTATCTGGTTGGCGCCGATAAGTTATCTTGAACACGTTTGGATCCCGAGCCTCCCCGGTTATACGATCGCGAATCAAGTTCGGCGCTTTCTGCAGCTAGTGCTAGAGCCTCTGCTTCCTTTAGCGACAGGTCTTTTATTGCCAGAAGCTGCTTTTGTAAACTCTTTGATCTGACGCCACACACGATGCGGTCTCTGATCATTCTGTCTAGCATAGACGAAAAATTGCAGTTCTGTGCTATTTGTCGTATAGCGACAATAAATTCCTGCACGGATTCTTCTTTCTGGTAGCGGTTGAAGAACTTGAAACTTTCTGCTATTTCGTTTGGTGTAGGATCATAGTAGCTGTTCAAGGTCTCGAATACCTTGTCGTAGCTCAACGAACTTGTGTTTTCTGGCGCTACTTTACCGCATAAAACTTGAACGGTCTTTGTCCCAAGGGCGGCTACGAGTAAAGCCCTCTTCTTTGCATCAGCTGAGATTTCATTGGCCTCAAAGTACGCTTCTACTTTCACCAGGTAAGCTTGCCACTTATCTTTTTCCTCATCGAAGTCCGGTAGCTTGTGACCCATGTCTGGCGCTGTCCTGGGCCCGATATCCTTGCTTCAGCCTCGTCGCCACTGTTGTGAAAGTGTGGTCAATGGGAACGCCACTGTTGTGAAAGCATGGTCAATGGGAACGCCGCTCCCGGGTGATGCATCAGACAGCGTAGCCAGGCCAAAGAACGCCGGTTTATTTTCGGACCAAGGGGTATTATATAGCCAGAGAGGTGAGGGAAAGAAGGAAAGAAAGAATGAAAAGATTGGTGCCGTTGCCGGTTCATAGATGGCGATTTATCGCCTCTGCTATCAGCAACGTATCAACAACCTTAGGTATGCGGATGATACCGCTTTAATGGCAGAAAGTGAAGTGGAACTCAAGAGACTTCTGATGCGCGTACAAGAAGAGAGTGAAAAGTTTGGGCTTAAACTGAACATTAAAAAGACAAAGATCATGGCGTCTTGCCCTATCAAGTCCTGGAGCATCAAGGGGCAAGAAGTGGAAGCTGTGACAGATTTTCTCTTCTTGGGCTCCAAGATTACCCCGGAAGGAGACTGCAGCCATGAAATTAGGAGACGCCTGCTTCTGGGAAAGAGAGCCATGGTTAGCCTTGACCGCCTAGTAAAGAGCAGAGACATTAGTCTGTCAACCAAGGTCCGTATAACTCGTGCTATGGTCTTTCCAGTGGTGATGTATGGATGCGAGAGTTGGACTGTGAAGAAGGCTGACCGCCGAAGAATTGACGCGTTTGAATTGTGGTGCTGGCGGAGACTCTTGAGAGTTCCTTGGACTGCCAGAAGATCAAATCAGTCGATATTGTCGACCATAAACCCCGACTGCTCATTGGAGGGTCAAATTCTAAAGTTAAAGCTCAGATACTTTGGCCATCTGATGAGAAGAGAGGAGTCGCTGGAGAAAGATTTGATGTTGGGAAAGATTGAGAGTCGCCGGAGAAGGGGTAAGCAGCGAACGCGACGGTTAGATGGCATCCTCGAGGCGCTGCAGATGAAGTTATGTGATGTTAGGAAGATAGTGAGAGACCGGAAAGCGTGGCGTGACATGGTCTATAGGGTCACGAAGAGTCGGGCACGACTGAACGACTGAACTGAACTGAATTAAGCTTAATAAGTGGTACAAACTGAAGGTTGCACAGGCCTACGCGCCTATACATGCATGATAATCAGGCAGTCGAAAGCTTCAACGAAGACGTTGAATTGGCAATGGGGAAAGTAAAGACGCAGTATACTTTACTAATGGCTGACTTCAATGCCAATGTAGAGAAAAAGCAGGCTGGAGGCCAGGCAGTGAGTAACTGGTTCTAGGAATTTAGCAGGGGGTTTCAGTTTTCAGAGCGCAATGACTTACGAATCCTGAATACCTTCTTCAGCAAACGGAAGAACCGGAAGTGCACATGGACAAGTCCTAAGGAGGAGATTAAAAATGAAATTGACTTCATACTGTGTTCTAACCATGTTCTAACCTTAGCATATTATGCAGGACGTAGAGGTAATCGAAAGGGTGGGATGTAGTGACCACATGATAGTAAGGTCTCGAATTAGTTTCTGTCTGAAGAGGGAATGCAACAGATTAGAAAGAACGAAGTCCATCAAAGAATTAGCGCTAAGGAGAAGGGCAGAAGAATTCGGAATCTCACTACAGAAAACATATTCAGGTTTAACCGAGCGCGCCACGGTGTTCAGGTGCTGAACTAAAGGGCAGGCCGAGGGTTCAGTTAATAATACCGGCCTTTCGAATGAGACGAAAGACAAGCTGTGTCCGTGTACCACGAGATGCCAGTGCATGCTCATAAAAATCATGGACAGGCGGCCAAAATTTCCGGAGCCGACCCACTACAGCGTGCCTCGATGCCTAAAGCGGAGGCGAAAGGCGAAAGGCATCGAGGCACCCTAGTTCATGGACAGCGCCACACTCGTGATTTTTCGCCGGCGCTGGCAGACGGCCGATAACGCCGGATTTTCCGTGAACGGGCAGAACGGGGCCACGGGTTCGCTGTACTATAGTGCCTAGAATATACTGAACCACGGGTCTTTTACACTAAATCAAGAGTACCGCCAAATCTCCGCACGCTTACTTTGGCCGCTTGAGGCGGCACGATAGCACGAGCGTAAGAAAACGCTATTTAAAAAAAAAATGCAAAACAGCAACTGTACTCATTTCTGCAGCCAAGTGTTTGCCGTGAAGGTCGTATTGTGCAATCAGCTTCTTATATTTTTACGAACAAAGTATGCTTTTGTGCAAAACCATCGTAAAGCCGCGAAATCTGTATTTTCGGTTTCGTCGCTGCCGGGCTCGAGTTCGCAGTGCCGCTATCCCGACGTCTCGACGGCGCGCGGCTCATACCGTATTTAAAGCCCTTGTCCGTATTTGGTTGGTACCTAGCAGTTCTGCACTGCTTCAATACGAAACCGCGATGTGATGGTAGACATATCAGAGTTTATTATTGACTACCAAGACGGCGACACCTGCGTTCATGTCGCGGCTTTTGAAGGCTCCGTCAGCAAGCTTGAAGAGCTGCTGAGGTCTCGTCCCGAAGAGCTGAATCGGCGAGTGCGACCGTACGGTGCAACACCTCTTCGGCTCGCTGTTACACGTGAGTACCTCGAAAACAGCACTAACTAATGATCAAGCTCCATTTTGCTTGTTAGCTAGTACGTGTAACCCCACACCTTGTTCTGCCTACATGTGTTTAAAATCATCGTCATTTCGTTTCTCAAGCGCAATGTTTCACTCGATCCATGCAACGGTGGTAACAATCAACGACAGCTGACCTCAGCGTCGGCTGTTATTGTTGATATTAAAATATTTAGACAACGTCCAAATAACGTTTTTGTATGTCAACGTTTAGAACATCCTCTAGCTGATGTTCGGTCAGGAATTCCTTGTAGGCCACGTGCATCCAGTGCGGAAGACAAGAAGTTGCTATACATCGATCGCATATTTCTTTAGTGAAAAGACACGAATAATAGATCTCATGTGCAGTTTGAGAGTAGAACTTACAGCTGAATTAAAAATAATGATTAAAAAAAGTTTCATATACCCGTGCTTCACATTTATGTGCATGCTTCTATTCAGGTGGCCACACTCTTGCCGTTCGTTATCTGCTGGAGCATAATGCAGCTGTGGACTTGCCGGACATCAAGGCACAGACGCCACTCCTAGTTGCTGTCCAAAAGGAGTTCTCGGACTGTGTTAAGGCTCTACTGGAAGCTGGAGCAAACCCGAATGGACATGTTGGGAATCGAAGTACTCCACTCCACACTTCGGCACAGAATGGATACTTAGATGGCGTTAAGGTAATACACCCTATTTAAGCTAGTGCCAGTCATCCTGACTTGGGTTTTTGTACAGTGCACTTGAAATCACTCTTTGTATAGGCTGGCACTGCATTTAGCATATGCGCTAAGGATTCAAGGCACATACATTTTGCATTGGATAGGATATACGTGCTCATTACTGCTGTGCTAAACACGGGCAACATGTGCTGCCATTATCCCATGTGCACATTGATCTCCAAGAGGAACCTCGATGTAACAGATGGGCAGTTTTCACCTTCAGGACATAAGGTATCATAGCTCCAGTTCTGTTGCTCTACTGCTGGCCTTAAGAGAAAACATGACATCTGCCTGTGAATACGACAGATTGTCATTTATACTGTTGCAGCTGCTGTTGGCGAGCGGTGCTGAAACTGAGATTGAGCACCGGCTTCTTGGCTGCACACCGGGGCTTCCCCTGCACATCAGTGCCACCTACCACCACTTTTCGTGCTACAGCTGCTTGCTATTAAATGGAGCTGAGCCAGATCTGCGCCACTCTCCCATCGCTGTGCCATCGATTGTGCATGCACAGGTGCAGTTCACATGCATTTGTTTAGCAGATTTAGATGTGTCTGTAAATAGTTGCATCAGAGGTGGTGCCTCTGACATAGAGGAGCATTCACTTGGAATAGGCATGTAATAAATTTGATGGGCAAGTTTTGATGCCCAGTGAAGAGAAAGAAAAGTGTGCACTTTTTGCTCCTGCTATACCGTCAAAAAAAGAAAAAAAAAATGTGATGCACCAATTTTTACATAAGGAATTACGCCTTGCAACTCACCAAATACCATGTAGAAATGATCCTACAAAGAATGTGAAAAGCAAGGCGCCCTTGCACTGTGAGATGTCACTGCACGTTAAAGCTCAAGTAGTCGAAATTATTTCAAGCCCTCCACTGTGGCTTCCCTCATGGCCAGAGTCGCTTTGAAACGCTAAACCCCAGGGACCACCCCAAACCAAATTTTTGCGTCGTGAGGGTCTTCTGATTTGCGATCACATTATTGCCTGCCATCTTTACATTGGCTTGCCTAGAGCAAAAAATGGAGTTGCAAAGCTTTGGATGTGTGTATAATGATTTGGAGCGGAAATCATTATAAGAGGAAAATGATTGCTAAAAGTGCAGTTAGATGACATTTTGGCTTTTGTACAAAGCTTGCAATTATGTCAAAGCTCAGGCAGAAAAACAGCTCTACACTCATCACAATGACTTAATTACCAGCTACTGCATACATGAAAATGCAAAGCTACAAAACGAACATATGTTGATGTGGTGCTAAAGAAACCAAAATTATTTAGGTAGACAGAGTTTTCAACCGAGCCGTAGCTCATAGCCCATGCTTAGTTGTCACATAAGTAAAAAGTTTAGAGCCCTGAAGGTTTTCTCTTAAGCCGTATGGAAGTCCTAGCCATTGGAGAGGGTAGAACGAACAATCTTCCTGCCTTCAGCAAGTTTGGAAATCTGGGAGCGCATTACAAGCTACATAGTATGGCTCAGAAATAGACCCCCTGCACTCTAATTTTTTTACAAAGGCTGTACATATTCACTGACAACCTAAAAGCTCTCCTTGTGCATGCACAATGTGCCACACTGTAATCATCAGCACATAATTTAGTGCCACTAGGACCAGCTGACGTAAAATGTCACTGAAGCAGCTGAAATGAGTAATTCTGACATTTACTACACAAAGGTTCCGCTAGTCACGCTATCAGAAGAGGAAGTGGATTCTTGTGGGGGGAAATAGACTGAATGGAACACATTTGATAACTGGCATGTGTTGTTCACATTGGTTCTTCTTGTGCTTTTCTTCGTGGTTGTGTAGATATACTATGTGCACCAAGCAATGCTTTATCGGTGTTAGTGCTCATGCATCATCTTGCCCATATGTCGTATATTGTGTCTGCATTATAGGCTACCAGTAAGAATAAGCAGCTTGCACAAACATTCTGTCCACCCTTGATCCTTGTTCATAGCCTGCCTCTCAATATAAGGGCATTGTTGTTTTCTCTTCAGGTTTCTCTGGCTCATACCCTGGTGAAACATCGCTGTCCAACTCGTTTTGCAGTCCTTTTGATTGAATTTGGAGGTCATCTCTGGCAGCGTGATGTTCGAGGACAGTTGGCCACACAGTTGCCCCAGGATGGCCCATGCAAATTGCTTTTCCAGCAGCTGTTTGGTACGCTGACATTTATAGCACTAATACGTGGTGGTACACATTTGTGCTGCTAAGGTGCACAATACTGACAGTTCCTGGGGGAGAGCATTTCAACTATGTGTAAAGCTTTTAGGCACTGTGCACTGTTCATGAGTTCTGCCTAGTTGTGCATGCACAACTTGTCCCCTACACTGCATAAGTGTAAAGTAAGGTTGTAATATTTAGTCAGAAAATTATCGCTGGTGTACAGTGAAAATTATATTAATAATGTTAAATGTGCTAAACTAAATAAATCAATAGCATCACTCCAAATCATTTCATTGTCTTCCAGTGCACCGTACCAATCGAATTATTTTATCATGCTGGGTTCTCTTAAGCGAGTGATTTCACAGGAGGCTTTTGATGAATCTGGCTACTGGAAGTGACTTTTGTTGCATGAAAATATGGGTATGGTTTGAAAATATGAATGATTGAAACCATTGCAGTTTGTATTATCCATCCATATTGTATGTGATATGCCCGGCCTTACAAGATTGAGGTATACACATGCGTAGCTGCAGCACTGCCACCATAAAATTGTGCTGGTTTAGATAAAAGAGTTCCCTCGTCGAAAGTACAAGATTATCATTCTACTTAGGAGGCATCATATCTGGCCTCTTTAAATGCTATTTATTTCTTGTTTACATCTGTTAAGCATGAAGTGCTCGTGAGCTGCATCAGCCAATTTTCTGCTACGTTGTTGTAGTCTTGCAACAATATTGGCCAAGTTTGGCCAATATTGGCATCAATTCCAAGACTAGTGCACTGCTGGT
This sequence comes from Amblyomma maculatum, assembly GCF_055883805.1. Classification (NCBI taxonomy): domain Eukaryota; kingdom Metazoa; phylum Arthropoda; class Arachnida; order Ixodida; family Ixodidae; genus Amblyomma; species Amblyomma maculatum. Next base: position 8,628,683 of record NC_139349.1, on the reverse strand, counting down.
TTTGGTTTGGTCTAATGCCTTAAAACGACATTCGCTGTAACGAAACGGAGGGCTATGTTAATTTTGACCACTCAGTGTTCTTTAACTTGCACTGACATTGCACAGTACATGGACACTTTGCGTTTTGCCTCCCTCAAAATGTGGCCACACAGTGGGTTAGGATTGAAACCGCGTTCTTGGGCTCAGCAGTCGAGCGCCCTAACCACTGATCCACTGCAGTGGGGCGTGCTAGTTTTATAATTGAATTAGAAGAGAAAATTTTGGAGTGTGATGAGCCATTCACTCATTGGCACATATTTAAGGTAAAAACTCGTCGGAAAACACACTGCTCATGTGTTTTACTTTTCACTAAGAGGACAGGGGCAGAAATTGGCAGTGAGTGAATGACAATGGCGACCTTGGCACAGGACAAAAACAGTGGATGTCAATACCTTTTGGTGCAAAACCACTCATACACTTAGCGCTACATACCAAGAAAGTTGTGTTGTCATTCTGATCGGTGAAGCTGCGTCGTGAGATCACAACCACATTGCCTCACACAGGTAACTAAGTCCATTATAGTGGCTCCAACATGCAGGTCTCTCCAATGGGACTATCAAGCTTTCCAGCTAACAGAGTGAATGACCAAAGACTGACCATAATCTCGTCTTGTTGTGCTTTCACACGCTTACAAAAAAAAAAAAAAAAAAAGTGTACAAGCAGATTTGAACCTATCGGGTTCGAACCCAACAACTCAAGTTCAGTAGCTAAGCTTCTTAGCCACTGCTGTATTTTTTTTCTGTATTGCTAAATGAACATGACAAAATATACAGTACAAAATATTTACAAGCTTTACAGGCCGCTTGCCGACCACGAAAAATGCAGTCGTTTCATTTTTGCAAGATTTCTAAACACCACCTCGATTTGAGCATCACATTCTGTATCTTTCAAAACTTCATGTATTTTCACAATACTCTCGGCAAATATTCATACACGGATCTGGCACGAGTGTCGCCGTGACGATAATCCATAGCACTGAGCCACACAGAATGCAGGCCCAACAGGAATATGGCATCATATGGTATTACATCGTCTTGAACTGGCAGAAACCTGATACCTTGCGGTGTAAGAGGAAGGTCCTTCTGAATGGTACGCTGTAACACATCCCAAAAAAAAGCTAGCGTTGTTACACTGAAGGAACATATGTTCGATTATTTCTGTTTTGTTACACAAAAAACAGTTTGTCCCCTATGGTACATATATGCCTTTTTTATATAACCAAGTTTTAACGGGTAGGGTACCAGTGTGTAAATGGAAAAAGAAGGTGCATGCTTTTGCTCATTACGACCAGCTTTAACTATCGTTAAACAACAACCATTTGACATGGTGGCTCACAGATTACACAATTTCCCATTGCACTGGAGTTGATCGCGGAGGCCACGGTTAAATCTCCACCATTTGATGTGGTGGCTCCTAGATGGCGCCACATCTGTAGCTTTGTAGCTGGAACTGCAGGCACATAGCCACAGAAAGTTTGTATCAGGTATCTTGTTAAAAACAGCAACTACGCAGAGTTATAACAAGTAAGACGAAAAAAGCCCCTGGATTGCAATTGGTTTAACAGGTAACCCGTGCGAGTTTTTATATTTTCCAGCAATTTAATGCTTAAAGGTGCGGCTTCAGATCATTTTATCCACTTGTATGTCTGCTTTATTATATACTGCCCTGAAGTTCCATTGATGAAATTCACTGGAACTGTTTCGTAAGCCGCGATGGTCTGCATATTGAGGAAACGCTCAGGTTTTGCTTTGTTCTGGTTTTCTAACTGGGTATTTACTTTGTAGAGATTTTTTCAAGACTGTTTTAGCAATTTAGACCTTTCGTTTTGTTGCCCTTATAGGGCTGTACTGCATTTTATTCTTTTTTCAAGTTTGTAAACTTTAAATTTCTTGTATGATATTTTTATCTCAGTGTACACATATCAGTAGACACTGCATCTCTAAAATTCAAAGCTGAAAATTTGATTTCGTGAAAAGAAAATAAATTTAATCATGCATGCTTAGAAATATAACTCTTGAACCAACCTTCTATCACATTTCATAGGCTTATCCAAGATTCAGGAGACACTAAATAATAGAGAATCATTTTCTTGAAATATAGAAGGAAGATTTTGTGAGAGTAGTCAAAATTATTTCTGATATGCTAAAAAGAAATTTCAAGTAAATACAATAAGAAAAAGGAATTATGAGGCCACTTATCTCTTACATTACATACCTATTGAAATCGATCATCGGTGATCGCTGCTTTAAATCGGCGATTTTGAAATGTTGGAATCGTTTCTCGTGCACCTAGCGCCACCCATTGGTTAGTCTATGCACTGCACTTGGACAACCAGTTAAAATTTTTCCACTATGACGATGTTCTGATTATTGATGGAGCTTTTTGAGAACATGCGCATGCATTGTTACGAAAGGGTGTGGCGGCTACGCTTGAAAAAAAATCCTACCACTTGTGGTAATGCAGCATTAACATCAAATTTTTCTGGTCAAAAGACTTGCAGCAAGCCAAATATCGAATCATATTGTCGGCTTTGTTATCCGACAGTGTTGAGTGGTGGTAATTACCCAAAAATGGCGCCAGCTATTCACTGGTGAGCTTTGAATCCGAGTCAGGGTGGTTTTGTTCCACGAAAACACATTCTTGGAGGTCTGCTGCATTCCGTGTAAAACCGGCCTTTACAGCCAGTTCGCAGCAGTTTAACATGTATACCCAGCCTTTACAGCCAGTTTGAAGTTTTGGTGCCTCATGAGAACCAGGAACTGCTTCACTGCATGGCACGAGAAATGAGGCTGTTTCTACCTATAGTCTTTTAGAAGGGCGTTTACAGATAGTTTATTTTGTTACAGTGTTCCTGGATCATCAATCCTCATAATTTATATTCTAAGTTTTCTTTGTTAATGATGTGTCTGTAGATATCATGCCTTTTCTATCTTACTTTAATCAACTCGCCATAAAAATGACAATTTTTCGGTTTTTTGTGTTCTCCAATAAATTTTTTGCTTTGTAACATGTTTTTGGAAAGAGCATTCCATTATGTGCAGTTTTGTAAGCTGCAACGTGTGCTGCAGTATCATTTATACTGACAGAAAAATATCTTCCGAGACAAATGAATAATGGCCATTTTCTCGCGGCAACGAAAGAGACTCCTTAAGAGAGAATGTGATAGCATTCAAGTTGTCAGCTGCATTTCCCTCGCGTGCTTTTGCAAGATTTCTAAACACCACCTCAATTTGAGCATCACATTCTGTATCTTTCAAAACATCATGTATTTTGTCAATACTCTCGGCAAAATATTCATACACGGACCTGGCACGAGTGTCGCTGTGACGATAATCCATAGCACTGAGCCACACAGAATGCAGGCCCAGCAGGAATATGGCATCGTATGGTATTACATCGTCTTGAACTGGGAGAAACCTGATACCTAGCGGTGTAAGAGGAAGGTCCTTCTGAATGGTACGCTGTAACACATCCCAAAAAAAGCTAGCTTCATTGCTGCATTTGCCAGCGCATCACCCCAAGAGGCCATTTTTGAATTTGACTTCCTGTGGGTGCTGCTCCATGATTAGTCTTCCCTGGTCACAGGTCCTCTGCGATTTCATCACGTCAAACAATGGAGGGAATTTCGGTTTGGTTTGTAAGGTTTAATGTCCAAAAAGGTATATGAGGGACGCCGTAGTGGAGGGCATCGCACAGGACATAGACGCCTTGCTTTTCGCCTCCATCGAAGAACGGCCACCACAGCCAGCATTTGATCCTGCATCCTTGGGTTCAGCAGTCGAGCACCATAACCGAGCCACTACGGTCATCTCTCACGGCGTTTTGATGCGACGGTATCAATTAAATGCTTTTGCTGAAAGCGCCTTCCCTTAGTTGTGCCATCAGCAGAAAAAGTTTATGGCATGTGGGCAAATAAATCTTGTTGGCACAGTATTGCAGGCCAATCACCTGAAATATGTGAGGGTAAAAATGGTCGTATATACCTCTTCCTGTGGCAGCAGTACTGGGTGGCTGGGTAGTGGAAGAGAGCTGCAATAAATCTTTTTCCCCAAGATGTAGCATCCTGCCAATTTTTGCTGCCAACAGTACTTTTGACGGTTGGTTAACTGTTACCATTTAACAACTGGCACTCTTAGATGTGTCTTGTTCATGACTCAGGTGCCAATTCAGGTGCAGACTTACTAGAAGCAAAGTTGCGTTTTTTGCCTCACATCCTGGAAATGTAGAGCAGAAGTCTGAATGCACTTGGAAATGTGACCCATGTATGCAGGGTCCTATGTGGTGCTTTGTGCTAAGTTTTCCTGTACTGGAGCCTTGTCTTGGCAAGATTTGAATATGCTTCTATTGAAATGCTGTTTGCCACATCTCTTTTTAAACCCTTGAAAATGTACAAAAACATTTTGTGAAGAATGCCATGGGTAGTCGGTCTGCTTATCTCCTCCCCAAAACGATTACAGGGCTGCTGTGTGAACCTGCCTTGCAGACTAGGCGGCAGTTGCAGAACCTTGTATTCCCTTCATGCAATTGCATAGACACACTGACTGTATGTACCTGCCGCCTTTGATCAAGCTTCATGTTCCTGGACAATCTGTGCACCAAAGTTGTGCTTAATGTTTCATCAAACTAAGCCCTTGTTGAACAAGTGATGTGTTTAGTCTCAGCATATTTTATCAGGATTTTAACAGAGCTGAAAATTGAGAAATTGCTTGTTTATTGCTTATCGACTATTAACAATCTGCATTCCTTCATTGCTATTTTATTCGTTTTCACTGATCAGAGTGCATTACTGTAGAAGGCTCATGGCTTAGTGGGCACCTCACAATAAAGAAATTATTGTTTAGGAGAATGTTGCTTTTCCTTTGGTTAATTTTGCAGATAAGCCACGGTCACTACAGTCACTCTGCAGGGTTGCCATACGAAGGACTCTTGGAAGGCACAGACTTGGGCACCTCAAGAGTTTGCCTGTCCCTTTGAATATGTACAAATTTTTGATTTATGACGATTTGATTCCGAATGCGCAGGAGCTGATTACTTCGCCCTGATGTGACCAAATAAATAATTCAGCCGACCTACCTACCTTTTACTAACATCCTCAGTTTGTAGTTATGGGGACTCGTTTGATACATTAAGCTAGTTCTGTTTCAAGCATTACTTACCCAGAACAGACAACTGCTTGTGGATGTGCTGTGACCTCCCCAAAGCAGGAGCTAAATTTTCAGAACCTGTTTTCAAAATTTCTAAAGGCACTTAAGGTACTTGCATAATGTGGAAGCATTGCAGGAATCTGAGGGGAATAAATGCTGAAGAGACGAAGACCGGGAAAGACTGATATACATATAGTGCTTCCAGTTCTCACCTTTCTTGTGCTTTTTTTTTATTCGTGAACAAGCTAAACAAGCTCGAGCATCTGACCTACATATTGAAAATGGTGCGGTCCGATCCACAATTTCAAAAGTGACCCATCAAATTGTGGGAGTAGGCCAAGGCAGACTTTGAACTTTTTCTGTGTACCTCCAAACATTTATGGCGATTGGCTTAGGTCAACTCAAAATTTCGGGGGTAGGCCAAGGTTGACTTCGAACTTTTTGGTTCGACCCCCAAGTTTAGAGAGTGGTCCAAGTACAACTTCCGAGCTTTTTGGTCTGGGTCCCGAATTCTTGTTACTATTGACTAGCATGAAAGGGGCCTCAATTTTTTCAGGTGGCACAAGGGACCTTTTAAAATTTGGCACCAGCTCCTGATTGGTCCTCAAGGTGAGGACATCATAGTCCTGATTCATCAATATAAGATATGCTTCCACATTAAAAGAACTAAGAGTAGCTGCAACATTGCGAAAGGCATTTGGGTGGAGCACTACAGGTGATGGGGAAATAGAGTAAAGCTGCATTAGCCTTCCTGACCACTTTATCAAGACCATCATGATCGGTCACTCAGCAACAGACAATGGCCAAAACCTCTACTAAACTCAATGTGCATTCATTTGCATACAACACGTGAAACAATGGAGGCAGTCTTGTGTTGAGCTTGGCTGTTTACCTGTCCAATGATCGTCATTTATGCTACATTAATAGTAATAGGCAAATTCCTTTGAAAAAGCTAATATGACTAGATGGTTGAATCAAACTGATCGCTCGCAAATTCCTTTGGTTAAGAAATAAGTTCTTCCAATTGACAGGTGTTTCCGGAGGAAAGGGGTTTCAGGTGCAGAAAACACCTGCCCTTCTGCTAAAGTAGTAATGCCAGACTTCATGCGCAAAAAAAAATAATGTAAAATTGTTTTTCCTAATGCTCACCCCATTGAATAGTTTGCCACGTTTGTTTGTCAAACTTGGTTGTGAACTGTGACAGTGGTACCGTGTGCCCTGGATAAAGCCCTTTGTGCATTTACCAAAATTTTTTTTTTTCTGACTAGTGCAAATGTCGCGCTGAAAGTTTCCAGTTCATCAAGCGCACTAAAACAAAAACCTGATGTAGCCAACTTGCACAAGAATACTTCATTTATTCTACGAATAACGAAAAGATTATTTACACAATTGACAACATGTTCAATGCGTTGTGTCTGTGGCATAAACATAATCAGAATGAGTTTTATGCAAGCATACCATCCATCCAAAGCCGGTGCACCAGCCTCGGGCAAAGTGACAGTAGTGAAAACAATGCAACAAATGTTTTGAGCTTTCAACTGGCGAGGCTCATACATCTACACATGAAAAAATGGCGAGCACCCACTTCGGCCAACAACAGGGCCTGCTTCAGTTTAATGTTATGCGCACCACAACAGGAGGATTTTCCCCCCAATCAAAAATCAATCATCGCTGTGCACAATGTTTTGGACAACTCGTGAGGCTATGTAGGCGGCCTGGGTGGCCGTGGGCCCATAGGTGGTGGTGGTGGTGGCGGCGGTGGTGGTGGTGGCGGTGGCTGCTGCTGCTGGATTACAGCTGGGTTGGTTTGTACAATCTGCTGTGGATGGTACATGTAGGATGCTGCTGTGGCATTAGCATACAGGTGCTGCGGAGCAGGAACCTGCTGCACCTGCTGGATCTGCTGAACCTGCTGTAATGGCACTGCCTGGTGCGTCGCCTGACCAGGTGCATAGGTGTACGCCACTGTCTGCCCTAGATGTGTTGTGGCTGTGTAGGTGTAACCAGCTGCTGGGTAACTGTTGTACGGGACAGCATAACCGGTGGCTGGGTAGCCTTGCTGAGGCAGGTGCACCTGGTACTGAGGGTAGGCAGCCACAGTTTCCACAGCAACAGGAGCTGGGCCTGCAGCTGCGGATGGCAAAGGTGTGGCTGCTGATGGTGTTGGTCGCTTTGGGGGAGGCGGGGGTGGTGGCAGAGAATCTGCCACAGATGAAGGTATGATCACTTTGACCTTCGTGCGGTGCTTGCGTTCTCGAGGTGGTGGTGGAGGCGGTGGCGGTGGTGAGGGCGCACCACCACTTGATGGTGGCTCTTTGCCTGGTGGGATACCATCTGCAAAGGTGACGGACTTCTTTGGCTCACTCGACAGGGTGCCCCTACCTGCTGGTAAAAGGATACCTGCAGGGGGTGGAGGAAGCACCAAGCAACGAACTGGTGGCCGTGGAGGCGGTGGTGGTGGTGTTTCTTCTACGGAGCTAGATGAACTCACAGACGATGAGGAGGATGACCCCTTGCGTGGCTTGAGGCGCAAGTATCTGGGAGGTGGCGGAGGTGGCGGTGGGGAGTTGTCCTTCTCTTCAGAAGGCTCGGCGCATATCACTGGGCCACTACCAATGTCTTCCGATGACGAGCACGCCACTTCCTCAACAGCTGCGAGACTGATGTCTTCCGTGTCCACCACTGCCACAAACATGTCATCCCCAGAAGATGGAAACTTTTCTTCATCTATGCAGACTTCACTTCCAATTTCTACTTCAGTGCAGACCTCTGGTGCCAACAGCTCTGAGGGTAGACTTTCCGTTGCACTTACGCTTTCTACATCTGACATCTGAGGAGTACTTGACTGTATATTCACTGCAGAATTTGCTTGCACTTTAATGATTATGGGCCGTGACAGACTCTTGCTGCTGGAAACTTCTGGCTGCACAGAAGGTTCAGGCTTATGCACTGCAGGCTTGTGCGTGCTGTTTGTCGTCAGGTCTTTCTTTTTAGGTGGAGAGGATGGAATACCTTCAGTGCTGTTATGTGACTTTACAGTACAGCCGTGTCTTTTTCTGTGCAATCTCTTTGAAGAAGTGGTGGGAGGAAGACTTGAAGATGCAGCAGCACTAGCTGCTGGATCAGTGGCAAGCACAGTATTAGCGACATCCAAAGTAGGAGACGAACTTGAAATGACTGCAGATGTACTAGCTGCAGCAGGTGCAGCTGAAATAGCAGCCACAGCTGATGTGCACTGTGCATTGGACACGAGTGATGTGGGCGAATGGAGGGATGTTATCACCGGCACTGAAGCTGGCACAGCAACAGGCACAGCGACAGCTGGAACAGGAAGTGGTGCTTCAACAGAAGGTGATGTTATGATGCAGGTGTCGACAGGTGCTGAGAGTGGCAATGCTGAAGCAGGTATAGACAATGGCAACGTTGAAGAGATGGGAATGCCAGCAGAGACGATGGACCCAATCGGACCGAGGACACAAGATGTTAGGCTGTCTGCCACAGCTGGACCAATGGACGCATGATAGGCAACTGCACCGGGGGCAGGTACAACAGCTGGGCTGGGTGCAGGCACAGGTGCTGGAGGTGGCACCACAGTTGGCACAAAGGGAGAACTGCTGACTTCGCTCTCACAGGCCACCTCAAGGGCTCCGATATCTTCAATGGCTACAACAGACGAGCCCTCTGATGATGACAGCAATGGAGATGGCCTCGGCAGAGAAACCTCTTCAGCGGGTTCACTGCTGCATTCAATCAACGCTGCATTGCCCATGTCTGAATGATCTGGCTCCATGCTGTCTTCGCTAGGCACTTCAACCTCTTGCGCTACCTCTACCTCAATGCAGCTCCCAAGGTTCAACTGTTCCATAAACTTCTCATACTCAGAGTTCAGATCTTTATCAGCTGGAACAGCTGGCACCCGGCTAGGTTCTGCACATACGAGTGCTACATCTGAACCATTAGATGTGCATGGACTAGTACAGCGGTCCAGCTCCTCCTCTGTCTGCTCTGCTTTCACAGTTTTTTCCATTATAATTTCATTATCCTCAGCAACACTTTTCAGAGTCTCCAATTGGCTGCTTAAGCCTTCCACAACATTTTCATGCTTATCTAGTGAGCTGTAGGCTATAAAACGGTTTTCCTCCAGAGAAACCTCACAACTTGGAAGCAGGTCATTCGGGTCATCAGAAATGTCCATGTCAACATTTTCATGCTTCTCTAGCGAGCTGTAGGCCAAAAAACGTTTTTCCTCCAGAGAAACCTCACAATTTGGAAGCAGGTCATTCAGGTCATCAGACACGTCCATAGCATCAAGTGAGTGAGCTGTTTCCTTCTCCTCGTTTAGCAATGCGACATCTTCCTGGCTAGGTTTGGTAACAGAACATAAAACGTTGTCAGCAGGTTCGAATTTTTCAACATGCTCTGCAGTTTCCAATGGCTCTTGAAGAGTATCTTCTTTTCTTGGTGATGGTGACTCGGGTTTCTCGGATGACACAATATCCATATCTTTCGAGGCCTCCGTGTTTGTTTTTTCTTGTGGCTCTTGCTCTGGTGTTCTTGGTGAAGCAGCTTTCGAATGCTGCAATACACTAGCAGTTCCTGCACGTGGTGACAATGTTACAGAACTATGGTCTTCTTTTGCTGTACCCAAGTCCATACACGGATCAACAGATACCTCTTCAGACACAGCCTCCAGTTCAGTCTTGCAATGGCTTGCTTCACTTTCTGAATCCAAGTCCTTAGCTGGTACCTCTGGACTGTCCATGTTGTCATACAAGCATTGCAAAGCTTGGAGGCCAGACATAGCATTAAGGTCAGGAGATACTTGATCATGGGACACTTGATCAGGGGACACTACATCAGAGGGCACATGCTCAGAGGTGTCTTGTTTTTTCACCGTTTCTTTGCATGGAGATGCTTTCTCCTTTTCATCTACAGCATCTTGTAATACGCCCTTTTGAGCTTTCCGCTGTTTGTTACCTTTGCCTCTTTTAGCAGTGTCTTCCTTTGGCGTCTCTCGCAGAGTTTGTTTCTCTTTTTCTTCCTCTTTATCACTCACCACAGGAAGCTTTTTCTCCTTCTTAACTGCAGCATTACTGATTTTACCATAAATAGGGTTGCACCCATATGAAATAAAAGGTTTACTGTTTGTGTACCTGATAAGAGACATTGGCCAGTTGATTTCTTTCTTCCGATCGACTGTCTTCACTCTAATGCAGTCACTGCCTTCTTTTCGGGCTCGCTCCAATGCTTCACTCCTAAGTCTTTCTCTCTCCTTTTGTCCTAATTCAGCTTCTTGTTTAGGCTGCTGCACCTTTTTGCTTTTCTCCTGCTTTGGAGGGGACTCTTCGTGAGATGATTTCCTGCGCTCTGAACTTGCAGAATTGGGCCTCGGTGACCTATGGCTACTTTCTGTATTATCAATCTTGCTGGCCTTCGAGACACCTGGCTCAGACATTTTCTTCTTGGATGCCGATTCACTGCCTGAAGATGATTCACTTTTTCTTTTGCGGTCCCTACTTTTGTTGCTACCAAGTCTGTCAGTTGCCTTATCGCTGCCAGTAGATTGTCGACCACTTGGTGTGCGTTCTTCCTTCTTGTCATTTCTAGTTTCATTCTGCTCGCTGGCACAATGCTCTGAGCTTTTTCTCCGTTGCTCAGCAGCTGGGAGTTTCACAGTGGTCTTCTCTTTTGATGGCTCAGAAAAACTTTCCTTCGCAGTGCTACTTGTTACCACCTTAGCAGGAGCTGGTTCGTCTCTACCAACATCAGGTTTCCTGGAGCTGTCATCATCCAGCTTAATTTTATGACTGCTCTTTGCACGCTCGTTAATCTTGTTGCAGGCAGCTGTGCTGACAGGTGGCTCAGGTGCAGTTTTATGGCTGCTCTTGGTATGTTCGCTAACCTTACTGGAGGTAGCAGCAACAACAAGAGCCTCATCAGCAGTTTTACAACTGTTCTTTGCATGCTCACTATTCTTACTGGAGGCAACAGCAAGAACAGGTGGCTTATCAGCTTTGTGGCTGTTCTTTGCACTTCCATCATTCCTATCAGAGGTATCAGCACCGGAATGTGGCTTGTCAACTATTTTGTGACTGCTCCTTGCACTAATCTTACCGGAAGTACCAACAAGAGGTTCATTGGCTGTTCTGAGATTGCTCGTTGCATGTTCACTGATGTTGGTTAAGGTGCCAGCACCAACATGTGGCCCATCCGCCATTTCAATACTGCTCTTGGCACGATCACTAATCTTATTGGAGGCATCTGCACCAACAGGTGGCTCGTCAGAAATCGTATCACTGCCCTTTGCATGGTCACTTTTTTTGCTGGAGGTACCTTTGCCAAGGGACGGCTGATCAGCAATTCTGTGGCTGCTTTTCATATACTGGGTGCCTTTAGTGGAGCTGTCTACAACAACAGGTGGCCTGTCATCATCAAAAGGAGCTCTGTCAAATTTTGAATGTTGATTGCTGGCTGCTTGAGGAACATCAACACTTCCTGTGGGCTGTTCCTCTGTTCTTTCAATACTGTGGCTGCACTGTACTTTATCTTCAATTTGCTTGCCCTTTTCTGAGCTGCCCTTAGAAGCATGACTTGGCTTCTGACGACCTTCTCTTTTAGAATTCGAATCTTTGACAGGCTTTGGCAAATTTTCTGCAGTGGCTAGATCATCACAAGCTACCAATGGAGCGGGGCCATAAAAAATGTTTTGCGGTGATACAGAACTATCCAATGAGCCTTTTGTAACACTGGTAGTGGAGGGGATACTGCTTGTATGCTCTGTAGTTGGTGTTGTTGGTTTACTAACGGCAACCATGCCGTGGGAATCGGCAGTTCCTGAGGACTTGGCAGAACTTGCTTGCGCAACCTTTACACTGCTTGCATGTTCTGTAGTTAGGGATGTTGGTCTACATATGGCCACCATACTCTCAGCATCAGCAACTCTGGAGGGCTTGGCAGAACTTGCTTGTGCAATCGTCGCACTGCCTGCATGCTCTACAGTCAGGGATGCTGGCGTGCCTGTGGTCACCATGCTGTGAGCATCAAGAGTTGCCAAGGCCTTGGCAGAACTTGTCTGTAAAACCTTAGCTTTGCCTACATGTTCTGTCGTCAGGATTGCTGGTTTACCTATGGCCACCATGCTTTGAGTATCAGCAGTTCCTGAGGGCTTGGCCAAACTTGCCTGTGCAATCTTAGCAGCCTGTGCCTTCTTTGCCATTCTAGCCATTTTTTCTTTGAGCATCTTTGACTTCAGCTTCAGTTTCTTCCTCTTTTTCTTCAATTTTTGTGGGCACTCGGAAGAAGAGGAGGAAGAAGATGAGCTGCTTGAGCTGCTTGAACTAGAGCTGGAAGAAGACGAACTGCTTGAACTGTCAGAGTCTGAACCACTGCCAGAACTGCTTGAACTTCCGCTACTGCCAGAGCTGCTGCTCCTTGATGAGCTTGATGATGAGGAGGACGACGAAGATGAAGATGATGAGCTTGAACTGGCAGCCTTCGACCTCTTCTTCACTTTCTTCTTCTTCTTTTCCCGTGGCTTACCCTTTGAAGATTGCTGCTTCACCTTAGCCACCTTTGCAGTTTTCTCCTTGACGGGCACTATGAGATCTGCAGTTGATCCTGCATGTTCAATTTCTGCATTTGAATTTTTCTGCTTAACTGCCTTGCTGGCATTTTTGTCATCTTTTGGATCTTCTGAAACTTCTTCCTGGCATTGTAAATGCTGTCTATCTACTGTTGCCAGCACACACTTCTTAGTAGCCTCTATTTCTTCTAGGAACTTTTGTTGTAGTAAGATATCATCTTCACAGTTTTCAGAAGTATTTTCAGGTCTTTCACCCGCGTGATGTATCTGATAATGTTCTGCCGAGTCTTCTTGTTCTTTTTTTTCAGACAATTGCATATCAAAGCAGACTTGTGAATTTTGTGCCTCAAATTGTTTCTGTACCTCGACACTTTTTCTTTGACTGACAGTTTGTTCACCTGACTCAAAAGAGCATGTGGCTAAAAAATGGTGCTCACCAATGGTTCTTTCATCATTCGCTTCAATCTTGTCATCAAAGGACAACACTTGGTCACCGGGCACAGTTATGATCTTACTCGAAGAACCTTGACACATATCTGGACTGTCACAACTGTCTGCTTCTCCAAGAACATCAAGTGGGCTGTCCTCACACATTAGGTTTAGAACTGGTTCGTTTCTTTCCGGGTAATCACCAGCTTCATCGTGTTTTTTATGGCTTGAAGGCTGTGAACAGTTAGCACTAGGAACGAATTGGTTTTTATCATTTAAAGCAGCTGCTTCCTCCAAATTCCTTGGATGATTAGCAGCCTTCTCTTCTTCTTCGTCCTGTTGATCACCAGTCGACTCATCACCGTTCACTGCATGTGCAGTGCCATCATCCTCTGGGGCTCCTGGACTGGACGCCTGCGGCTCAGTGCTTACTGCTTCCACCCTGGCTGTTTCTTCCTTCTTGTGGTCGCCAGAAGTAGCCCGCTTTTCTTTCCCTTTCTTGTCATCCACTGACTTCTCCTTTCTCTTCTGACTGTCTGCATTGCTCTTTGCACGGCCTTTGGAGCGGCTCCTGCGCTCCCTGCTCTGTGACCGCCGCTTCGCCTCCCTGCCACTTCTGTGCTCGACCCTGTCCTTGCCCCTATCCTTGGATCGGCTCCTTCGTCGCTCCCTAGATCTGCTTCTTCTTGTGTCCTTGGCATGGCCGGTCTTTCTGTCTCTGGAACGACTACGCCTTCCTTCTTTCGACTTGCTCCTCTTCTTATCTCGTGGAGAACGGCTTCGGTGACGCTCTCGTGACCGTCCTCTTCTCCTCTCCCTCGATCTGCTCCTTCTTCGCTCTCTAGACTGACTTCGTTTTTTGTCTCTCGAACGACTGCCTTTTCGTTCACGAGATCGACTTCTCTTGTCCTTGGACTGCTTGCCGCTGTGAGGACTCCTACCACGTTCCTTTTTCTCAGCTTTGGCAGTAGCACCTGTACTGTCTTTCTCCTTTTTCTTCTTGCTACTGCTTGTAGGCGGGACAGTAGGAGGCCCTGCTTTCTCCTTCACAGACTCGCCATTCCTGTTGGCGCCCTTGGGAGTCTCCTGTTTTTTTGCATCAGAACTAGGCTTCTCAGAATCAGTTTTGTTTCTTTTGGCATCAGTTGATGCTTTGCCTTCATCTTCAGACTCCTTCTTGCACTTCTTCTCAGGGACACCTTCAGTTGCATCTTCAGGTAGCTTGAGCTCAAACTTTTCACTCTTCAAAAACTTGACAAATTCAAATTTTGGCTTGACTTTAAACCTCTTGGGAGGAGCTACAAAGTAAAAATTATTGTCTTGCAGCTCTTCTGCCTCACCAGCTGGCTTTTCATTTTTCTCAGCCTCATCCATACTTTTACTCTCAGCAGCCTCAGGCTGCATCGCTTCACCCGATGCAACTGTAGCAGCTTCTGAAGCCTCTTCGTCTGCTTGGTCGTCATCTTCTTTGAACAGTGCGCTTGAAATGGGTGCCACTTTCCCGACATTCTTGCGCGCAAAACTGAATGATAGGGCACCCTTGGCAGGCTTTGTCACTGTGGCAGCTCTCTTCACTTCCAGGGCTTTCTGCAGAGGCTGGTTTGAAGTAAGTGAAAATGCAATCAAGCGCTTCTTGGCCAATGCCTTGCCAATGAGTAGCTTGGACTTGGACTCTTCCACACGGGGTGGTTCCACTTTGGGTGGTTCCACATCAGGAGGTTCAACATGTGGTGGTTCAACATGAGGTGGTTCAACATGAGGTGGTTCAACATGAGGTGGCTCAACACGAGGTGGCTTGATACAGGGTGGTTCAACATGGGTTTGTATCAAACTTTGAGGCTCTGCTGGAGGCAGCAATGTTTCAGGAGGTGGTGGAGGTGGTGGCAGCAAGGGCAGTACCGGCTCAGGCAGAGCTGGCGTGGGCTCCTCTGGCGAGTACTTTTCCTGGCCTGGGTCTATGACACCCAGGGCTGGGGGTGGGGGTGGTGGAGGTGGAATGTCATCTGGAAGAGGAATCTCACTGGGAAGTGGAGGCAGGTCGAAGGGGCTAGCATCAGCAAAGAATGTTGTGGCAGGGATGCTTGCTTCTTGTTCATCTTCTCCCATTTTTTCTTCTTTTTCTTCTGTCTTTTCTTCTTCCTTTTCTAGTTCCCCTTCTACTGAGCTCTCCGGGGAGCTTTGCGAATGGCTGCTGCGGTCATCTTTTTTTGCATTCATATCATCGTCAGCACCCCAACTCCCGTCATCTACCTCATGTTGGCTTTCATCACTGTCATCACGGACAGGAGACTGCAGTGATAATTGCGATTTTGTCCGTTCTGGTGAATCTATCTCCTGAAAACGTCCTCTTGAGATAAACTTTTCGCCGGTACCCATTTCAGTCGGTCCCCTACAGCAAAAGGAAGGAAAAGCAATGCAATCTCAGAATTCTGCACATTATGAAGTAAAGAAAAAAATTGGTACCAAAAACTCTATTGTTCCTACATAATAATAATAATAATCTTCATCATCACCACCACCACCAACTGCAGCCCGACAACACTGCACGACAGACGCCTCTCCTATATCCCTCCAATGGACCCGATCCTGTGCCAGCTGCACCTATTTGATCCCTGCGAACCTCCTAATCTCATCTGCCCACCTAAACTTCCTGCCACCCCCAGCTACGCTTACCCTTTCTTGGAATCCAAACCGACACCCTTAGGGTTCATCAGTTATCTTGCCTAGAGCTGTGCATGGGCTCAGGCCTCTCAGCCCTCTGCCTCAGGCTCGGGCCAGGTCCAAGCAAGGTATATATGTCTCAGGCAGGCCGGGACCAGACCAGACACTGTGCTCCTGAGCACATATTTAACTTTTTCGAAAGATCGGATATGGCCATGTCGCAACTGCACAGCATTTTCTCGTGTCCCCACGCAAGAGCTTCCGAGTTCTTTCTTTGCGTTGACCCACCTTTACTTCTGGCCATGAATGAATCCTTGCTAGCCATCAAAGACCAAGCAGAGGGGCCGTTTGTGGGCTATTGAGCATCGAGTTTCGCATCTCTACTTTAGTAACACCGGTGCAAATGTTACGGTATCCGTTTCAAGATTCGTGCTGCCCGTCGCCTATGACACGTCTGTGTTGTGGCTTGCTCTTGCCTCGACGTGGCCTTAGTTGAAGTGGGACATAGCTCAAAGAATCCGCAGTGTCCGAGTTTCATCTTTTTTTGTCGGCACAGGCAATGCAGTGACGGTGCCTTGCCAGCGCTACTGAAAGCAGCCGCGAAAGGCACACGGTGAGCCAGACAAGTTCATTGAGTACTTGGCCACAGAATCAACCCATTGTTTAGATTTAGAGCTAGTGCACTTTTGGAGCAGCAAAGAAGCCGCTTACCCAAAACTTTGTTTACTTGCTAAGAACGTGTTAGTCACCCCAGCCATAAGTTGGAGCACCAAAAGGAACTTCATCACTACTTTATTCATGATCCAGGAGCACCGCAAATGCTTCAAGCCTTCATATATGCATCACTTGTAGTTTTTGCATAAGTTAGAATGATACTGCTATGAACATTCTACAATTTTTCATCTTAAATGTGAGAACTCAACATTTCAAAATCTTAAATAAAATCATTTTGAAATTATTTTAATCAGTATCATTGTTTGCACTGCAATTATAGCATGTCTGTTTAGGCTGGGCTCGAGTTCGGGCTCAAAATTTGGGCCCGTGCACACCTCTAATCTTGCCTTTGCATTACATAACTTGCACATGCCCACTTGATTTTTTTCTTGCGCTTGTTCCCTCACCCATTTGGCACTTTTCCTATCTCTTAACAATACTACCATTGTCCATTACATAGCTCTCTTTGTAGCATTCAATTAAGTTGAACATTTTTCGTTAGCCTTCACGCTTCTGCCTCAAAGGTGATTACCACAAGACACAGCTGTTATATACTTCCCTCTGAAGGGTAACCTGCCATGCATAACCTGAGAGCCGAATGCGCTCCACCACAGTCTGATTCTTCGTCATGTCCCTCTCAAGATACGAATCTGTGGCCACTACCTGTCGTAAGCAAACCTTTACCACTTCCAGTACCCCACTTACTATTGAAAGCTGATGTTACTTTCTGAGGCTGCTGAACATTAATTTCCTGCATTTTTAATGCACGTCATTAATCATCCTTTGCAATTTGTCACCTCAGCTACTCAGCAAGGCAATGTCATCAGTGAATCTCAGATTACTGCGGTATTACAACTATAACAATGGAGCACAATGCCTCAACTTTCAGCCCGGCCGATACCAGATTTTTGCCGCTGATTATCCAGACTATTTTCACAACCGCAACCAGGTTGTGCAGATTTTTTTTTTTTTTTCTGCCCCTCACCAGGCCCAATATGAGGGAAGAAAAAATCAGGGCACCGAAAATGTGGGCACTCACCTCATCACTGCCACGTGGGCCCTGAGTTCAGCTAATTGCTGGAGGCGCCGCTGCTCCTTCTCTCGACCACGGTCCTCGCGCTTCACTTTGGACAGCACGTTGCGGCCAAACTCCCGTTGCTTCAGTTCTTTGAGCCTCTGTAGGAGGTGTACATTGCCAACAATAGATTATCCTAGCATTAGAACAGTGCTGATTTTTTGTGATATCAAGGAATGCGATAAAGGTAAAATTATCCTTCTGCCAAACATAAAATTTGAGTAACAGGACTGGAAAATAACTTTTTTGATCGTTTCTGATGTGGAACTTCAATATAAGAGAACTTCTACGCTAAGTCAGACGATATTTTTGCACTTACTGTATTTTTGATATCACGATAAAACTAGCGGCATACATTTTTGGTAAGTTCCTTGCTGCAAAATTACTTCATGAAAGAAACCACACACATTACATAAGCCCTAAGTACTTATTTTACATGCAACTTAATGACACGGTTGGAACTGGCACGCAAAAATACATGTTTCCCAAGGAGTTCATAAGTGAAACTACATTAATGAAAGCTTTTGGTCACCTATCACATGCAAGACCAGTTTATTAATTTATTAATTGTTATGGTTGCTAAATACCTATAGATAACTATTACAGGCAACCTAAAATGGGACACCCACAGTGACAACATTAGCACAAAGGCACTTAATAAGCTTTGCTTTCTTCACCGAAAATTAAAAGGCACAACTCCTAGCACCAAGCTTGAAGCATACTGCTCTCTAGTCAGACCTACTCTTGAGCTTGTTTTGACAGTATGAAACCCATACTATGATAAGGACGTTGCTAAAATAGAGTGCATCCAGTGCCTTTCTGCCAGATTTATTCTTTCCTATTACCATGGAACATCTTCGGTCACTAAAATATTGAGTTAGTTCAACGTGGAACCCCTTAAAGTACACTGTCAGGTCTCCAGGCTAACATTCTCATGCTGCATAACAAGTCTGGTTTGTCACATCATAACTATATGGACCACTCCAAAGTAGTACACCCCTATATTGCCAGGACCAAACTTCACCAGAATTCATACTTTGCTCTCACAACACCACATCAGTGGAACTGTTTGCTTCCATTCAGTGTTGAACATCTTAACGAAAATATGTTTGCTGAATTGTTACTGTAACATTTGTAACCTCCTGCTTGGGCATCACTGCTGCCTGAAGTATTTAAAATAAAATAAATAAGAACCCTTTTACCCCTTAAATTCTGTCATGAATGGTATCCCACATTATAGAGGTAGACTTGCTGTGTGGCTCAGCAAATGAGATACAGTTTCATTTTTAAAACGACACCCCTTAAGTGCATAGATGATACAGCAACACCATGGTGGGGCTCCATTCTTAGCTTTGTAAAATTCTTGTCTTTCGCGCGACTCCTCCGAGAGGGGAAAGATGCGTAAAAATTAGGGGTGTGCAAATATTGAAATTTTCAAATACGAATTGAATATTCAATAGATGATCAATGAAAAAGACCACAAAATTAATAATAGTAAATATTGTTCAACTTGTTTATTTCAAAAATTGAACTAGAATTGCACAAAAGCATATACCCTAATAAAAAATTCAGTATATAGTTTATGCAGGATTCTGTACACCAGTTTTCTGTATACGAAGGACCTCCATGAAACGAGGTGGAGCTGTCATATTCAAGCTTACTGCAATAAACTCATTAATTAGACATTCTAGGGGCTTTTTGGACCAGAAAAAAATGTCCGAATTGACTGAAAGCTTGAATTATCGAACAGGCAAAAAAAAAAAAAAAAGCCGAAGACAGTCTGCGTCGCAGGAATTTTATCTGATGAACACCTGCATGATGGTTGTCTGCACTTGAGATGAAACCCAATTCGGAACGATGTTTCCTCTCGTCTTTTCAAGTGCTTTGCTTTGTGTGCACTGTCGGGAAGGCCCTTTTCACAAAAGGGACTGTCCCTCTTCACAGAACAGATTTTTGAGGATGCATCTCTGCACTGTTTATGTGGTCAAGCATTGTGGTGAAGCGTGCAGTGTGGTGAAGCTGCGGTGAACTTGAAAATTTTTGGTGTACTTGAAAATTTTCGAATAATTTGAAAATTTCGAACATCAGTTTTTCAAATACGAATCGAATAACAAACATATTCAATTCGTATTCTAAACCTTTAATATTCGCACACCCCTAGTGAAAATGTTGTGCAGTAACAGTGCCAGCAAATGCCACACTATGCAAAGGCTCAAGGGAGCTATGATGCAAGAATTTGAGCAGTAGATTCAGTGGCATCATAATTAATTCCTTCTCAGTTGATATCCCAGCTTGTGTCTCACCTTGGCTATAAATCGTGTACTGGTGGATTTTTAAGTTTAAAGAGTGATTTTGTAAAAACAGGATCCCCTATACAGGAATAAGTACATAGTATTTCATGCACATCCTCAAACAGCAGTCAACAGAGTTCACATTAAAAAGTAGATATGGAGCTGTCAGTTTTTTTTCCTTTGTCTTTTTTTTTAATTTTTCATCGTTGAACGTCAGCACATTCTTGTGATGGATACCCACTTTTTAACAAAGACTGGGGATCAAACTGGCCATGGCAGCCGCTTTTACGATGCAGGCATAAAGTGAGGCGCCTGTGCGCTGGGCGATGACAGTGAACGTTAAAGAAGCTCGGGTGGTCGCAAATACCTGGAGCCCTCTACTATGGCATCTCTCATAGCCGAAAACCCTAGAAAACATACCAAATCAGACCCTTTTTGCATCATGAGGGTCTTTAGATTGGCAATTACGTTTCTGCCTGCCGTCACTGTGTTGGCTTGCCAACAGCGCAAAATGGTGTTGTGAAGCTTTGATGTGTTTATAGTGGTTTGCACTGGTCAAAAGGAAAATGACTGCTACAACTATAGTAAGGTAAGGACATTTTTGGCTTATAAACAGCATTAGCTTAATGGTGAAGCTCAGGTTGAAATACTGCCCTAGTCTCATCGCCATGGAAGATAAGGACATTTTGGCTTATAAACAGCGTGAGCACTATGGCAAAGCTCAGGATGAAAAACATCTCTACTATCATCACGATGGCTTAATTACCAGCTACTGCATACATCAAAATGCAAAGCTATAAAATGAAGTGTTGATGCGGCACTAAAGAAACAAAAATGATTTAGGTAAGCCCAGAGTCTTCCACTAATCCAATGTTCTATTTTCTTTACATAGGTATGTATTCAGTGACGACCTAAAAGCTGTCCTTGAGCATGCACGA
Organism: Amblyomma maculatum; assembly: GCF_055883805.1. Taxonomy (NCBI): domain Eukaryota; kingdom Metazoa; phylum Arthropoda; class Arachnida; order Ixodida; family Ixodidae; genus Amblyomma; species Amblyomma maculatum. The sequence goes on along the minus strand of NC_139349.1, from coordinate 8,607,810 downwards.
TGTGCCACACTGTAATCACCAGCACATCATCTATTGTCACTAGGACCAGCTGACGTAAAACGTCACTGAAGCAGCTGAAATGAGTAATTCTGACATTTACTACACAAAGGTTCTACAAGTCATGCTATCAGAAGAGAAAGTGGATTCTTGTGGGAGGCAATGGACGGAATGGAACACATTTGGCAACTGGCATGTGTTTTATTTTTCTTTGTCCCTTTTCTTTTAATGTCCGCTTATTGTTGTGCTGGATATCCACCTACAGGGCAAGAAGAATGGTAGCACAGCTGCATTAAAGCATTACCTGTTTGTGAGCATGGTCATAGGAGTTGATGTGGTTGTCAAATTCCTGGTGCTTTGTGTACTGCTTGTCGCACAGGTCACAGTAGAAATTAGCCTTAAGGCTTGCTAGGGCTTCTTGAACTACCTTTTCTTTCTCCTGAACAGCCTGGAGAAATAGAAAATAAGCGTAATCAATTTTACCAGCAAATCACACTTCCTATACCATTATTGACGCGAGTCAGCAGCCCAAACCAACTAATCACTATGGAAGACAACTGAAGGAGCTACTTTCAAGTCAAAACGTCACTGATAAGATGTGGTTAACACAGAGAAGAAAAAAAAAAAGGGGGGGAAAGGGGGGGGGGGAGAGGTTGGTGTGAGGAAGAGGGACTATGCTATGACTTTTTTTTTCTCTATGGCAATGCACTCTTCAGTGGGTTTTCCACTTGTCTAAAAAATTGGCCGACAGTGAATTTTAACCTCTGTGCCATTTTCATGCAACAGGTGGCACAAAGGTTTAGCGGGGAGGAGGAATCTGAGTAAAAGAAATGGCCAACCACAGTGCTTTTATTGCGCTTCAATAGGTGCCCTTTGCTACACTGGAATCCCAACAGGACCAAGCATAATCTAGGCTTCATTATTACATATGATGTGTAGCACTTCAGAAAAATGAGCTATCTCTCGTGCAACATTATGGAAACCGCAGCTTTGACACTATACTGGTACAAAGTATCATGAACAGTGAACAGGTCTGAACCAGCCTGCATTTGCATACGCCGCAGGCAACTCTTCACACACCGATTCCAAGGTATCAACAAAAATTTCATTATAAACTTGAATGTACAAATATGTAATGCTTATAGTTATACATACAAACAAATCAAAGCATTCCATTATCCATTGTTAATAAAAACAGCACGAACAGGAAGACACAAGAGAGGATAAAAGGAAGCTACAGGACAAGCGCTGACTCACATTTCAGCCTCAGCCTTTAATCCAAGGCCCAGACAAAAACAAATGTGACGAAAACGAAGCTTCACGTGAAACATCCTTGGGTTCATCTGCTAAATAAAACGTCACTCAAAAAGAAACTTCTTTGCTTTAAAGAGCAAAAGAAGTCTTTGTTTCTTTTTTGAGTGACTTTTTGTTTAGCAGATGAACCCAGGGATGTTTCACGCGAAGCTTCGTTTTCGTCACATTTGTTTTTGTCTGGGCCTTGGATTAAAGGCTGAGGCGTGAGTCAGCGCTTGTCCTGTAGCTTCCTTTTATCTTGTCTTGTGTCTTCCTGTTTGCGCTGTTTTTATTAACAATGGATGTTTACCAACTCGCCCAACAAAGTATCTTGGTATTCCATTATCGCCTGCTTGGTAGTATCGTATCCAGACACCATTACCTTGTATCTCTGTTTAAGTTCTTCTGTCTCCTCCTTCTCAATTTCCAGTGTTCTCCGCTTCTCTGTTGTCTCCTCTGCATAGTCCATCTATACAAGTACAACAAGAGGTGTTGAGAATGACTTTTTGGAAAGATGCAGCTTCTAGCTGCATCTTACCTGAAAATGCATATTTGAAATGCAAAACGCCTGTATACTGTAAAATGTTGGAACACGTTAAAGAACACTAAATGGCCAAAACTATGTCAGTCTACCGCTATGGTGTTCATTAACTGGATCACTCTGGGGCATCAAACCCTATAGAACCAAACCAAATCACTCAATATGCGACCATGTTATTGCTTGACCTAATTTAGTGTAGGGACTCTCAAACAATGCTCCACGAACCCCAAAATCCTTATGCTGCCCCTTTATATTGCTCTCCGAGCATCCAACTCAGACCATGCCCTTCCCCCTCCGTACCTTTTCTTCACCCAGTTCACAGCAGAAACTGACAACTCTGTGACAGCCTAGCACAGTTTCATTGCTACAAAGTCCATGGACATTGAGTTGCTGAATACCTGTATGCCCTTTTTAGCATACACCTGGCAAGGAATGAGAGACAAAATGCGAGAAATTCTTTAGCACAAGCTGGTGAGCTTACTGATGTTTAAGAACTCCTTGCCATACCATTAAATAAAAAATTACTAGTACTCCATCAACTCTTGCTTCGGTTACAAGCTTTACATTTTGGCACAACTGTTAATCACACAGCTGTAGTTTAATTCTTTGAGGTATCGCTTGGTAGCTTTCCCTTTCAATGGTACAACCAGGACTCAAGAAAGCCAATTGTTAGTATTCCAATGCAAAGCAGAAATAATTCTTTACAAGCATAATTGAAAATTTGTCGAAATTGTCACTATGGCTGGAATTATAACATCAAAACAGAAGTTTGGGATCTTGGAATCATCTTGTTTCAAAGATGCACAATAGAAATTCATGGAAAAAAAAAAAAAAAAAAAGATATGACTGGAGGCAAACTCAGTCCAGATGAAAATGGTAGACGTACTACCAAGGTCCCTGTTCAAAGAAATGTTTACCACATTCCATAGTTTGAATGAAAAGCAAATTATCTGCAATATCAAGGATGCTGCATTGATGTGCAACAGAGAAATAGACGTTAAATGCAGTCACACTCCGAAAATGCTGCTTGCGGAACTCTTTCTGCAAAAGTGAGCTCACACAACGGACTAACTACAAGACAAGCTACGATGATTGTTTTCCACCTCATAGCAAATACAAGCTTTCACATAGACTAGGCCTGAAGTGGCCACCTTCAATATGCAGTTTTATTTCACACAAAATTAGTGTGACAAATTTTATACGCCACAGTGTAGCATTCATCGTCTTAAATATAACAAGTGAAAGAACTAGGACTCGCTAGCGGTTTCATACTTCCATCTCCATTCTCCCAAATCCCATGATGTCTTCTTTGATGATGATGGGCAAGGGATCAGTGCGTCCTGAAAAGGAACAAAAATAAAAAAGGAATGTGCCTTTCTTGCACTATACAGCACTGCACATTTCATCTTGAAGCAGAGACCCCCCACACACAAATGATCCCCAGCATTAGACATAGTGATGCCGATCAAACATTGAAAAAGGTTGGCAAAAATTTTGTACAGCCATTTTTATGCAGTGCTCACATCCACCCAATGCAATCAATTGCCAGCAACCTGACCATCAGATTTACATTTTTTTTAAAACTCCCTGCACTGGCTCACTATAGTCATTACTAACGCAGTAATGAGGCTTCGCTGACATGCATCTCCCATGACCTGAAATTAAAATTTCGCGATATAATACTTGCCATGTTGCTGTCTGTGCATTGGTTTAAGAAAAGGGTGCCTGCCATCCACACCTTGCAAAGCAGCCACCTCTCAGCATGTCTTTTGCATACAAATTTCCAAGATGTACCTCAGTACAATATACTATAAGTACCTTGCAGGAGACTTGGTGCAATCACAACACTTGTTGAGCACTACATTCACATAGAGAAGTAGAATTTTCTACTCTCCTTGATGTGCGTAGGTAACATAACAGAGAAATAAAATGCAGGTATCTGAAGAATGTGCAAGCGGTTATTTAAAAGGTATGCTGACAGCCTGGCTACGCAAGCAGCTGCCTTTCTACATAAAGAAAGAGGCGCCAAACACAAGTACTCTGGAGTCACACTTTATTAAGGGCAAGTTTATATCCCTTGTCATGCCACACTCTGAAAGCTTTGCTTGAAGTTTTCATGGCTCTTTCATGCTGCAAGTGAAGGTCCCGCTGGTGTGTTCGCAGATGTCACCGCATACACCCTGTTCAAACATAAGAAAAACTAAACGTTAGAAATCAATAACAGATGAAATGGCAGACACCATCTGCTTGTACATAATGTGTACAAAAGAGCTATTTCACAGAGCATGCAAGCAGGTTAGTTGCATAAAGCAACTAATGGTGGCAATCTGTAAATATTCATTTGATGCTATGTCAACAGCAGCTTGACAGAATTTTGTTACCCCTCAAGAGAACTAAATTCAACCTCATGCCTTACATATCATGTCTTGATCCAGTGGGCACAAAACACAGCACTGAACAATCCTCTAAGAGCTGGTTGGCATGAATGGACATATTGTAAAACTGTGCGATAGGAACATCCCCTTAACATATATAATAATACACTCATGCATTACTTTAACATTTTTTTTTTTTCTTTTCAACCGGCATTTGACACAAGGGAGTTGACCTATATGCGGAGTCAGCCCGTTTAAGGGGTGCAAGTTGGCTTCAGCAGAGTGGTGGACCAAAAAGGATCACTCAAGGTAGGATGGGCATTGAGTCGACCATATTCAGAGCTGACTTGTGTGCAGCACTGTATGGTAGCAGTAGAAGTTCAACGTAATTTAGTGAGACAAGGTGCCCAACAACATAGAACTTCAAGTTAATTTCACCACAGGCAGTCTGTCTTAAAGCGCTCATTCAAATCAATACAGGAAGAGGAGTTCTCTTGGCTCCTGCCATGAATTGTGGTCACCACAGCAATGAATTCAGCCTGCACACTGGCACCACAGAATACCTCTGTCCACCAAACGGTACAGAGAAGAGTTGCACAAAAATTTTCCCATCTTTGCATTTGGCAAAATGACCTATCGGGTTGGAATATATTTAGCATTGCACTTTGATTATAAGGTTCACGCAATAAATGGAAAAAAAAAAAAAAAAAAGAAATACGATTTGACTCCCTGCTTTCCAACTACGAGACTACCAACACATGATTAAAGGAACCAAAACATCACCATGATACAGCAAGGTATGGTTGCTTATGGTGTTCAACACTTTCCTGCCCACGCCAGTAGAGGAACTATTCTATCAGTTCCGTTTCCTGTTTCCTTTTCTGCTATGCAGTGGAATTTGAAACACCTTCTGGAGTCGGGTCAGGTTCATGGAGGGAATTACATTAATATGGTAACATAAAAGGCATGTTTTTCATTTTATCACATTTTATTAATGGCCAGCAATGCGATTATTAAGGCAACATGCGACATAACGAAGCCCATACAACTAATTGTGAAAATAGTACAAAATGCTCTCACGATGCCGATAACATGGTCAGGTGACAAGCACATATTGTTTGCAGCATGGTGCCAGTGTTTGGTGCTACTGTCCACGGAAATGCTCAGGTGCATCTAAGGACAGGTTTTTGGAAAATAAGTGATAATGAAACAGTGTCTAATTGACCCGGAACACCAACGGCATCTGTTGATAAGTTCTGCTTTCTTCTTCGAATCGTTCTGCAGCTGCCGCACTCTCACCTACAAATACCCTACGTGTTCTAAAGGCTATGGCGTCAATGTAGTTTGGGAGGGACCGTTCGCTGATGGATGCGCAGAGTCATGCCTTGCGCTATGAAACTGCTGGGTGTCGATTTCGGCACTGCTTTGCCAGCTGGCACGATATTTACTACAGATCGCATTTTTTTGCTTAACTCTAATATTCTGCACATGTTGATATTTAGTGATGTAATGCACAACTTCTTCCTGCAGAAAAAATATAAGCAACTTTTTTGTGTGTTACTTGGGTGAAAAATCATTGTTTTTATACATTTTCTTTTCTTTTTAGTTGCAATTTTTAATGAATTTTTTTTTCATACCTTTATGCACAAACATGCCGATACCACTGCCATTATTGAAAATTCCCTTTATAAAATTTAATACCATACCAGTGTATACCAGCAGTGCCAAGCATGCTGCACCCCCCAAGAACTACCAATTTTTCAATGAACAGGAAGGTGTTAACATCCTAAAGTGGCTCACTCAGGCTATGAGGGATACTGTATTGGAGGGCTCTGGCCAATTTCAACCATGCAGAGTCAAAATTGGTTTAACAACCTTTCACACTGAACAGAATAGTTAGGAACATGGCCATTAAAGAAGTATGAAGTACCAAATGAGCCTGGCAAGTTATCCTATTCAATGGGTGAACTGTGCAGCTTTGAACATCTCAGCCAGGACACAGCCTCGAACTGCGCAGTGTTCACACAGAATATTGTGGCAGATATTAAATAGATCAGCATTCTTACAACAGTTCATGCTACCACAAAAGATAGCAGTGTGAACCAAATTTCCATGGACAGAAATGCTACCCACAGCCTTGGTAAGTAGGATCATGATACCAGAGGTGCAAGGGAAAACGGAGCTGTCAGTGCGAGTAATTAGACATGGCAAATGCCAAACAACATGAGTCTAATTTCTCGGCTCCAGCTACACGTCGAAGAGAAAAAGAAAAGAAAAAACCCTTAGGACAATCTCATTCACAAGGTCCCTGCTGTTACCATGGTGTCTCATGATAAGCATAAGAAGCTCTCAGGTTTCTTTTGAATAAAAATCACTAATGTAAAAGTAATTTTAGCTGAAAGAACAAGCACTTTAAGATCTTGAGAAAACTTGGTTCAAAAGATAACAGTGGATAGTGTGCTGCCCTAGTATTTTAGCATAGCTTTGTTATCGAGCAGAATCACGAGTAACATACTTCCAGAGTTACAGTATGAGAGAATATTTTTAAAGATTCTTTTGTTTTTATTTTGCACTACAAACAACCTATGTGTAGCACTATACATACAGCTGATACTGAATACATCAAATTCTAAGGCGATCATGAAACAGTTTAATATGCTGATAATTTGGTACATAATAAATGGCAGCAGATAAGCTTATCCATAACCACCAGCAAACCGACAGCACAATGCTCGTTAGGTGTTGCTGGGTCTAACCTGCTTCACACTGATCCAGCAGCAAACAGTGCTTTGGAAGTAGCCGCACCATATTACCAGCACCCTAAAAACACAATAATATCTCATTAAAAAATAAGGTAAACTTGCTTCCTGCAAAACCTTTGGTAGTGAAGCAAGCAATGCACACCTAGTCAGGGCTGCTGCTACACTTTAATCAGGTTGGCTTCACCGTGGTATTACAAGCTATGTACTGAATGCTGCATTTTCCATATGATGCCACTGCCGTGCAGAAAATCAGCACCACAACACAAAAGGCTACCACGAAGCATAGCTTGTCCCAAACCGACCCTGCCACAGAATTTTACAGGTATTTTTTTTTTTTTTTTTTTTTTTACCTTACAGAGATGTTGAACTCCTTGCCATGGCTGGCAATGGAGTTATTATCTTCAGAGTAGTGCCAATGTTTTTCAATGGCATTAATGACTATCACAATGCAGGTGTGCCCTGCAAGCTTTCACTGCCTTTCAGAGCATAACTAAGCATGAAGAGACGATGAGGACAAATAGAAGATGGCCTGTACGATCGATAGAATACATTGTTATAATCACTAAGGAAACATTCTCACCAAAAATGTGAGCTTTCATAAGCCAGAAAAGGCAGAGAAAATGAAAAAAAAGAAAAAATGCGTTGCCATCACTTACTGACTTCACTAGTAACATGAATGATTAACATTTGGATATGGTTTGGTTTGGTTTACAGGGTTTAACATCTCAAAGCGACTCGGGCCGTGAGATACGCCGTAGTAGAGGGCTCTGGAAATTTCAACCACCTGGAGTTCTTTGATGTGCACTGACATCGCATAGCGCACGGGCACCTTGCTTTTCGCCTCCAACAAAAATTGGCCACCGCGGCCGGGATTTGATCCCGCGTCATTGGGCCCAGAAACTGAAATCTCTAACCTCCGAGCCCCTGAGGCAGGCATTTTGTCATGGATCACAGAGGTTAACTGTACCATTTCATAGTGGCAACTCATCTTTTTCAGTAAAGGCGTCACTGGGCAGACTGGCAGGATATTTTTTAACCTCAATTTTCTCTGCAATAAAATACATCTTCTGCTGCCAGGGAAAAGGCAACATAATAAGTAGGAACCAGAACATCAATTTTTCATCGAAGCTATGACTGGACAGAGGTTCCCACAGTGTCCTTTCAATGAGCATGATACTAATTCTCCTGAAGCAGCTCAGAGTGTCTTGCAAGCTGCCTGCAACAACTGTCTGGTCTCACATATTACTAAACAGGCCTGAGTTTTTAGCCAAAATTTTCCTCTGCAGACTGCATACCAGTTGCGAGCCATAGCCTAGAAAAATACACCATACTTATATGATTTTCTTGCAGAATTCCATCTCTCACATTTACAATTCTTTGTGCAAAGCATGAAACTTGGAAAACTGCACTACCTGCTATTGACTGTCCTGACCTACATGCTTTAGTGATATGGTATGATATGGTAGCGAGGTCAAACTTCTGACTATCGCTGTGACTGACGCTGTGGTATGGGGATGGCTCCACACAGGGATATTAAAAGTGCATGTGTATATGGCACAGGTTAAAACAGGGCAGAACTCAGGAGCCGCTAAATGCAACACTCTGTAAATTCTGTTTGCTGGCCAAATGCATCACTACCAGAAGTGCTGCACAAATAATTTGGCAGTTTCTGGACAATCTCCTCTACTTCCAGAAGGCCTTGAAAGTTTTCACCAACAAGAGATACTGAATTTTGAGAGCAGTCACCTTAACACAGTGAGCAAGCTGCTTGAAACACTGGTTGCAAAGGCATAAGAAATCTTGGGCTGTTTTCTCACATGCAACAGTGACATCTGTGAAGCATATCTTGTGAGTTGAACACCACTTTCACTAATTGGGGGACATTACAAGATGCCATCATCACCAACTGCATAATGTGCATGCCCATAATTTTGAGACACAATGTGACACTGGTAACAAAAATGCCCAAACATACGAACCTTGAAAATTGCAGCTAGGTGCTACCCAGGACCACTGGAGAAGATGATGCATGGCACGTCCCCAGGACACTTCTTGCCTCTGCCTTGGGGAAGCCTTGCGAAGCACTGAAAATGTGAGATGTGATATGAGAACAATGCGAACGTATAATGTGGACAACTGCTTGGGCAAGAACAGTGCATCACTCAACAATGCAAAATTAGTGGCCTTCATATTGAGCTACCCTATGACATACCAATGACAATTTTTGTCCATGAACATGCAAGGTGCATACAACTAAATAAACAAGAAAAACAAAGATACAGCTAAATAATTCACATAATGGCAAAAATTTTTAATGTTTAACTCTTTCCTGCCCACGGGAAAAGTAGTGGTTTTTGGGTGGTGTCATTAATATTTTTTTCATTAATTAAGCTTGCTTGGTACAGAACTGGTTTGGTTTGTTGGGGTTTAATGTCCCAAAGCAACTCTGGCTATGAGAGACGCACGCCGTAGTGGAGGATTCCGGAAGTTTCGACCACCTAGGGTTCTTTAACGTGCACTGACATCGCACAGCACACGGGCGCCTTGCTTTTCGCCTCCATCGAAAAGCGGTCGAGGTCACGATTCGATCCCGCGTCCTTGGGAACAGTAGTCGAGCGCCGTAACCACTGAGCCACCCCAGCGGGGTGCTTGGTACAGAATTGTCCAGTATCAAATTGTAGAGGAGGAATTTCTTTTCATAATGGTATTAGTGACAATCGGCATATTTATTGAGTGAGTGGTGAAAAAAAAAGAAGAAAACTCTCAGAAAAAAATTGATGCAAAAGAAATGCACAATAGCATCAGTTTCTTGACATAAATAAAGCATAAAAAATTTTCAACATACACTTTTTTCAGAACAGGGACCAATGCAACATTGCAGCAAATTCTAGCTTTCTGTGTACAGTATTTGCTGAGTTAAGAAAGAAAAACAGCAGTCGAGGCCGACTACGTCGAGGTCGCCGCTTGGCTGTCTTCTAGCGAAAAATGCGGCTCTCTGCGCTGCCAGCAGCAAGTAATCCGGCCTGAGAGACGTTGGCACGGTGCAGGTAACAGTTCTGACCTTCAGAACACTGATCTCTTCTGATCAGCGCGCAGCAAAAGCAGAGGAACTTTTCGGGGGCGAACGCGAAACTTTTCGGGGCCTGGCTGTTGACGTTCCGCATCGGTCTGACGCAGTTTCACTGTCTGTGCTAAAGTCTTAAAGAGCTGAATTCATCTTCAGAGTCATCACTGCTGCTGTTCGCATCCCAAAAAGGAGCTCTCAGATACATCAACTTCTGTGGAAACGCGCCGTTTTCGCGCAGCAGCAGTACACGACCTGGACACCATAGTGTAAACAAGGAGCGCTGATCACCCGACTCCAAAGACCACCTGGATGGGCGCGGCACGGCGGAAAAAATAAAACCGAAAGCGAAGCTAAAAAAAGGGTTCTTCTATTTCCCACAGGATGACTCCACTTGTTGAGGAGCGCTTTGAAAGCGAAAATTGGAATCGTGAAACCAGCGATAGTGGGCTATGGATGGGAATAGGCGTGGGCAGGAAAGAGTTAAGTTGAAAGAAAGAAAAGTGTTCAGATACACACACTGCTTGCAAAAAGTTATGATTAAAGCATGGCAATGAGGCCTGCAATTAAGAGCAAGAGAACAGGAATGCCTTACTTGGGGCAGGAAGCACCACTGAAAGTGCGCTAATGTAGACACATGAACTAGAGCACACAGAAACAAACCGAATCACCTTTTTAGGACAGATTACACAAGGAAGAAAACAATTATTCTGCAATATATATATAAAGATTAACACTGCTGCCAATTACTCTGCTGACTAATTGCAGTTGTAAACAGAGTCAACATTTTAATGCAACAGTATTGGAGTTGCTGTCACAACGAAACTTTGCCGTCGGATGTAGCGAAATTCCCAAATTGGTAGAGATAGCTGGCAACAAAGGACCAATCAGAGAGCACAGCCAAATTTGAAAGAGGTTCTCCCAAAATTGGGCAAACCACTAAAATATACTGCCAAATTGGACTGGAAAAAATTTCTCTCAAAACAATGCCCCTGGAGGACCTTGGTTATAAAGGACAATTAGGGTGAATGGCCTTTTCATGTGGAGACTCCTGAGGTAGGTGCGGGGTACTGACCCTCTAATGCTGTTGCACCACCTCACAAGAGTGCTTAAAGTCTCTTTTTTTCACTCAGTTAACCAAACCACAGACATAAAACGTTTCACACTCATAACTTCACACGTTAGAAGTGTCTTCTGGCAGGCTAGTTGATGTAAATCATTCATTTTTCAAAACTGCGCAAACAAAACAAGGACAGAGTGTGAAACACATAAATGCTTCACACGTTAAATGGCTTTTTGTTTAGAAGAAAAAAGTGCGCCAAAATATTTCCTAGTAGCGTGCGATGGTAATGAATGGAAACTGAGCTCCGCTGCAGTTTTTTGACAACAGCAGCATGTCAACAAGCTAGAAGTCAAGTTAATCCAGTGCAAGGGTGATAAATGAATGCTACTGCATACGCTGCCACTGTAAGCTGTTCCGTTCGCTGCATGTCAGCACTGAATTTGAGAGATGAAGGAAGAAGCAGGCAGCATGAACTCCAATTTGTGCTTGTTTTCTCTGTTCAATCCTTTAGTGCTGGTTTGCTAGCTTAAGTTCACAAAACAGGCTAGCCTGTCACCTGTACTCCAGAGTTTGTCATCATGCTTTACTATGTGCAAACCCCAACCAGACGGCCTTTTGGCCTTGCATACAGTAGTACTCAAACCACAAATTTCAATAATAGGCAGAAGAGGCCAAGCACCGAGCATGCGACTGACCTGTCTGGATGAACTCGTGGTGAACGCTCATGCCAGCTCGTCCCAAGAAAGCAGCCGCCGAGACGACATCCGGCAGGTAGCAGGCAGCCCCACACGCAGTGCGCAGTGTCAGCGGCTCATGTCAGCTCAAGTCGGCACCGCCCAGCTGCCAGCTCTAGGCGCATGCACCACACTACTGCGATGCCACCGCGGCACAACCACACCCCCGAGTCAATCCCGAAACTGCAGGCTCAGCTCATGTCCATAATTCAACACAACAGCTTCCAATGCACTCTCACCAAGCTAAATGAGCTTGGAACACAGGCCTAAATGTCAGCATACCTTATCTTCTCTACTTGCGCATTCCAGAATAACCATGCTTTCTCTGTTGTTGCTACTGTGTAAATACCAGTCTGGCTTGGTAAAAGCAAATTCGAAGTGAACGTTAATAAGGTCACATCTGTTTGCAAAACAGCACATATTATAAATGCCATTTCAGATGCTATACAAAAGACCCCTTAGATAAGTATGGCAATAATAACTTCAAAAGATTTGATATGCTGATCCATACACATTCAGCTAAACCCATAACTTAGATTACAGAGGAAATGACTAAAGATTGAGCTCCATGTGTGTGAAAAAGAGAGCGACACGACGAAGGCGGCAGTCACTCACTTCGCCACTTAGGTAGCAACCCCTATGCAAACGAAGGTGACAGCAACACGCACAGCAGTTTCGATGCCTGTGCCACTCTGCGGCTCCGTAAGCACTCCCTAACCTGCTCTCTGTTTTCTCTTCGAAAAGTTTACTGGCTTGCTTGTTAGCCATGGCAAAAGAAATACCTTCCCTAAGACAGCGGTGTAGCAATAGCTGCAATGACCAGGCCGGCACACTTTCAGAGGTGAAAACAGATCATGGATTTACGAGGAAGGCCAACTATCATGCAGTGCCAGCCCACTCAAGCTTATTAAACAACCATAAACTGTTGCTTGATCTGGCTGTGAGGTTGTGAGAGATCTAGAGCACAGCAACACAGGGAATCGAGTACCAGCACTGCCTCGCCTCGCATATCGCTGTATTGCACTTGCTCATAGCCTCATAAAAATGGTAAGCCGGCCATTACTGACAAGCAGATTATATTCCCTTTATTTCAATTTTGCACCTAGCTCATAGCTAATGCAAAACCTCTATGGCGGAGGTGCTGCAGTGGCGGTGATGACCAAGGCGGCATGCTTGCCGAGGTGAGGACAGAACTCAAAGGAGAAGCTATGCGACAAACTGAAAGAGGCCGATGAGAGTCCAATTGGTTAATTGCGCATACACTCCCGGGCAACGAGGGAAGTTTTCTGTCGAGCATATCAGAGCGACAAGACAAATTACACGTGTAACACTCTTGCAGCTGCCACATCACGTGAGTTTTCACGAACACGGAGTTCAGCCTGTAGAGATGCTTATGTGTGCAACGCGTCTTTTGAGAAACGGCTACACCTAAAGTGAAAGGTTAGACACAGCCTGCATGTATTTTCTCAAACTGCACGTGTTCAATAAAAATAAAACAAGACAATAAAGAAAGCGAACAAATGTGTGTAATTCCCAAAAAGGACATCTCACTGCAGGCGACAATCTAACAAATTTGAATTCCTCTCGCCTAATATTTTATGCCCATTGAAAGGTTTGAAATGCTTGCCAATGAAATGAAGACAGTGATCGAGTATACTAGCTATCTTCGCATCAAAAGGCAGAAGGCACTGTTCAGCATCCTGGGCAGAAATTTGTGCACAAACATGCGAACACCGAAAGCGATAACGAACAGCTTCCTCTTCTGCAGAAACGTGCAGAGAAAAGCTTTGTTTTCACAGAGTGGCCAAAAATAGTGAGCTTCTAACAAGCACTGACATCCACTAGACACTGCCATTTACAGATGCTATGCATGAGCTTTGTGATCCCTCTCGAGACCAGTGCACACACAAGCAGAAATCAAGTAGTGTAGCCAGTATAAAAAATATGGCCTTATGGAATCATCTTAACAGCATGCCAAAAACATCAGCTAGCTGAAAAATCAAACGTTCGACAAACACAGTAAAACTCACTGTAATGACGCTGTTGCAAGAGCCTGCATCACTGCAATTGCAAACAAATGATTAGTAGTCTATCCTTCAACTAACGTTTTTGGCCACTGCATTATAATCGGCGAAATTTATATACTGCACTACAATAACAGAAACTTGTATACTGCATAAGATGCAGTCATAAATAACTAGCACAAAATGCAAGCTACCAAAAGATACTGAAGCTGCACATGGAAGTATCAGATTTCACACACAAGTTGAACCATTGGCATTTAGTTAACCACTCATTATTTTTTTTTTTTTTGCACTCCTGCATCAAGTGTACTAAATGACCAATATTTTTTCTCTTTTCCCAGAAAAGGCCACACCCTATCTTCTCGTGAACCTCCTTGCCAGTACTATGATGCCTCAACAAACAATGCAACATGGATGTTTTTATACCTTTGCTTTAGCACCCACTATTTGCAGATGAGCTAGACAGAAAGTTAATGCCCTTTTGCACAGACCCTCAAGGCCCACAACAACAATGGGAGGTAGAAAGGCCAGCAACTGCAACAAAATAAGTTTCAATAGCGCCATTGTGAGTGACTTTTCGCACGGGGCTTGAAAATGACTACAGAGGTTTCAAGAGCAGTCATAAACAACTTTTGCAATAGTGAAAACCAAAGTATCCATTCGGACAAAAGGAGATTAGACAGGAGAGGAATCACTGGTTTCTGGCAGTTACTTCAGCAAGAAACATGTACATCTGAAACAAACTGTGAAGCAGAATCGAAATCTATATGAAGGTGATCATACTAGGGAAACCTGCTATATAAACTGTCTTACTGCAATTTACATTTGCAAGAATATTAGTTTTTAGCAGCTGGCACAAACCTTCTACCATCAAACCAAAGTAAACTGCACTGCTCCGCCACTTTCAATTAAATTATTAGCTTCAAATTACTAAAACTTTCACCCAAACTGTATTGACAAAATATGAAGCATGGTGGAAATATATCAGCAGGGTTCTCAGGATCGTGAAGGTCACAGGTTCATCGACACCGAAATTTCCTGTGTGGCATGGATATATCTGATAAAACAAAATGCTTTGCTTACATGCATCCAAGCATACATTCGCAGAACAGAGTATATTTTTACATAGCCATAGCCAAATAACAATCGCTACCTCAAATGTACACCATTATATGGAAAAGTGATAAAATGGAGCAAAAAATATTTCATCCTTAAAGACCTCAGTAACTCTAACTACAAATTTCAGCTAAACTCCAAAAGTTTGAAAATAAAGCAATGTTTGTAGGCCCTGAAGCTTATACAATATGGTTCTCAAGTGAACCAGAACTGCCAGCAACGCCACACTTTGCTGTGCACAAATTAAGTTACTCAAATTCTTAAAACATAGCTCACCCTAAATAATCTCGAGCTCAAACATAATGATGACAATAAACTTGAAGGTCTAACGGTATCAGGATGACTAACGGCCAAGAAGACCGACTAAGATGATAGTGAGTTTTTAAAAGCACTGCTGAAGTAAGGAAGTTCAGCACCTGCTTATTTTTACTCAGAGTCCGTTCAGGACTGCCCGTAAAAACTACACAACTTGCCTTGCAATTTCAGGCAGTGTTTTGAACTCAGTCAGCGTAATGTAAGCATTAGCCTGAGATGCAGAGAATCGTCCAGCGCATCAGTGAAAGGAAAAGTGAAGTGTAGCCACAAGAGTAAGAGCACATGGGAGGGGAAATGCCATACTGGCATGAACAGACCTGATGCCATTAAGAGATGCCAACAGGGATGCATGTAGAAATGGCATGTAATGCAGGCTTCTTTGTCCCTATGACAAGCTAAACCACATGACAGCATACACACAGTGAATCCTTGTCCTTTCTGATTTAGGGCGATAGACACTGGCACTTTTCCAACTTTGAACTCCTGCACCATGCCATAAAGCAGCCTCTCCACTCCTTCATACTTTTCACAAGTGCAGTACTCCTCTAAATTATTTCAAAAATTGTGCGCAAATCGAACATGATGCACAGTAATAAAAGAAGGAGAGAGGTGTGTGCCATGTCCAACCTTGCTCGTTCTTGCCCAGGCCCTGTCCGGACTTCCAGCCATGTCGCAGCAGCAGCTGGTAGCCGAGATTGTCCTAGGAGGTGCAACCCCGCAGGAGGGAATAAAGGAGGGAGGAGCCAAGTAGAACCAACACGGACAAGCGCCCCCAGCACGCCCAGGCAGCGACCACCACCAGCAGAGACGGCAGCAGCCCTCTACCTCATACCTGCCACTAGCGTGCTTGGTTGGGCAACAGTAAGGGGGTACACACAACACACGTACGCTCAAACTCGTTTCCGAAAAAGGGGAACCCCCCTAGGACACTGCTCCCACAGGCAGTGCTGCCAGACCATAGGCTTAAATTCCTCGCACAAAAAATACAAAAACAACTGTCTAGTTCACTGCCACACATAACGAGCTTTGCAGCAAGTAGCAAGGCATTATGCGGTCTGCACTATGCAAGGAAACTTGACGCGGTACTACACCTGCTGCTGGTGCACCCTTGCCAAAAGCTTACTCATGTGCTGCTCAGTGGTTTAATTATATGGCACATAAGAATTCATACCTCTCATGCCAGTGGTTGATACATAAGAATTCATACTGTCATGCCAGAGGTTGATAATCTCCAGGGGCAAACAAGGCGTTCGATACATGCACAACAGCCCAACTAAGCATTCCATGTTCAGACTGTGGAAACATGCTCAAGTGTTACATACACCCTCTGGAGCCAAACAGGTAAAATTACTCTGAAGCTTTCAAAAGATGTCCTGATTGCGATGAAACATTGCTCCTTGCGCAGCTTAACCATTTTTGTTTCTTTCGTTGCACGTAACACATAGTGAAGAATATTGCCAAATAAAATGTGGTGTAATAAAAAAAGCCTGAACGTATCTTCAAGCGCTGTCAGGCACCACTAACTATGGCTAATAAGGTGAGAGCAACTACTGGGTCACCAAACCACAGCAAAGTAGAAAAAGTACTAGGGCTGAGACACAGCCATCATGTGACTTCAAGGCGTGAAGTTTTCAGTGCCGTTCTAGGAGAGAACATGGGTACAACATAAAAACATATCTTGGTATATTACTTTAGAACACATGACAAAGTATCCCTTGCCAGCTCATGGTGCAGTTTTCAACATATATGTTTCCTTACTGCAGCATGCAATGTGTACTGCTACTTGATGCATGAAAAAGAGACTGGCGCATTTGTAAATCTTTGAGCTTGAGCAAGTGTTTCATCATTTTGCAATGAATAAGGTTCTTCAAGAATTCCTTGAAAAAATTGCACTTTAACTTACCTAAATTAATAATGACAGCATTTAGCCCAGCATTTAGCCCAGCATTTAGCCCAGCATTTAGCCCAGCATTTAGCCCTGGAGAGCAGCCAGGCCTGGCAGGCCTGCCCATGGGTGTGTGACAAAAGGGAGCCAGTTCTACCACTAGTGCATGCACAAATATGTACATGTATACAGTAGGCTCCCTTTATGGTGAACTTCAAGGGATCGAAAAATTTATTCGTCTTATCAGTTCATTTAACAGAAGCACCTTTAAAAAGAATATGTGACCGCACACCAGGATGGTCATGAAAACAATGAATAAAGTAGCATTTCAGACAGAGGACAACTGTAAATAGAGAATTTAGTGTACTATGTATAAATTTAGCCAAAGCTTGAGTGCACGGGAAAAAATTACGAAAGAAGAAGTCGTGTTTACTGTATGCTGCCCAAATGTTTTTACGGCCTGTTAAGCTACTTGCTGCATCTATCAAGGTACAGATGGTGGAAAATAATGAAATATAATCAGCTAGTACTTAGTAGAATAAACTGTTTCTAAAGAAAGTTTTCGTGGTAGTTCTAAAAGGTTTGCAACTATGCTTCTGTGTTGTAAGTAAAAGGCATATTTGCCTTCCAAAAGTTAGCACTAGAGCACACATGCATGCCACTGCTAAACAGGATAAAAATTACAGCAATGGCTGTCTGTTCGCTTGGGAAATAAAAACCATGGTAAACAGGCTTCCTGCACATAGGTCAAAAACATAAATCTGTGTTCATAGACTGTGCTGTCCAGTAGATGTGCGCCTGTTTTCCATTTAACCATGGCATCCTTCACCCCACCACCAATGGGATTGGCCTGCTAAAAGAGACATGTTCAAAGGGGCAACACTGAACTGCAGCTAACCACAATGGGAACACAAAGGAAATATAAACCTCTCTGCCAACTAGCATCAGGATTTACATGTAGTGCCTGAGCATGCACATGATGCAGCACAAATGGCCACTTAAAACTTGGCTGTAAAGAGGAAGAAAACTGTGCAATCAGTAGTTCTCTTTTAGGCTAACCTTTCAAATTAGGTAGTTAATATAAATCGAAATCATTGTACAAAATGGCAGAAAATGTGCACAAGGGTTATTATGCTAATGCCTGTGGAGAATAAACTGTGATGAGTGTGTACACGGTCTGTTAAATGCCAAGCAAGCACTTGAATTTTATTATTAATTATTCCGCGTAAGCCAAATAGGCAGCCTCCACTGCACCACCCTTAACCTGAACCATCACCATGGAAAGTTTTGTATAAGGTTTTTAGAATGTACAGTCTTTGTCAAAAGTTTAGAGTCCAGGGGGTCTGCTGCTGAGCTATACCATGTGGCTCATAATGCATTCCCAGGTTTCCAAACAGAAGATTTTTCGTCCTACCCACTCCAATGGCTAGGACTTCCATGACTGTTAAAGAAGCCATGATATATGGCTTAAAAGCAAACCCTCTGACCCTCAAACTTTTGACAAAGGCTGTACATATGCATAAAGCACCAACTGCCTCACAATGTAAGCATTTCTAGGTTTTAAAGATATCTTCATTCCATTAGCTGAGTAATTAACTGCTGTCCAAGTCAATACTAATTTTGTAGTTTAATGAGTACAGAGGTTTGTCGCAAAATTGGAGACGAATATTTAAAGAAAACAGAAATAGTATGCAATGCCAACTTTTCTAACTTGTGTGCTGTCCTCTTTGAAACAAGGCCCCATTTTTAAACCTTACAGAAGACAACAATCCTCAGGTATTGCAAAACTAAAGATAACAGAATAAATATGAATTAGTTGCATTTGGAGGCAGCTTGCAAATTAGGCGGATGTAATAATGATACATTGATGATAGCGTGAACCAAGCTTGGCAAAACAACCACATGCAGCTTTGTGCACCGTATGTGGCTAAAAATAATTATTCCACCTATGCAAAGCTACAAAAGTGTATGTTAGTGCCATAGCCATGCCACACGGGCACAAAAATTGACATTAAGCACCTAATGCCTTAAGTGTTAATGCAATTCACATGGTGCTACACACCCAAAAACTAATGGCGTTCCACCTAATGCCATTTGCAACATAATGAGTTCGATACAACTTGTTCGACTTGTGTTTGATGATGGACTGGCAGCGATTACGCTAGCTAGCATGCATTTTGCATATAAAAAGTCCGTTATTAACTAAGAAGAACGAAATTATAATACTTGGTTTAATTCAGCATCTATACAAGTAATTGCTTTCAAGTTTGTAGCAACATTTCACTGCTATGAATGAATGTGACCACAAGCGGCCCTTGTTCTAGTCATCTGTTTGCAAAGAATGAACACTATTTGCCAAAAAATACTTTTATCTTTATAACAATTTCAACAAATAAAAAAGTGTTATATACTCTTCAATTTATGAAAATACCATATCCTCATCAAAAAGTTAATGCATCGGCCACAAAAATAATGGCATTAAGCAGTTTTAGGCATTAAGTGCTTAATGCTATTTTATGTGCCTGTGTGGCAAGGGTATTAGCCTACCTCGGCAGCTTCCTCTTGTTTAATGGCCCTTTAAAAACAGTACAACACTATGGCACACTGAATCACAGCTCCATCCACATGCACAGAATAATCTCAGAGAAGTAAGTTTTACCTGTGTAATTGGCTCAGCGAGTGAAGACTGCTCAAGCTCGATGAGGTTGTCATCGTAGACATCAACTCCTTTGCCCTGGAAAGGACAAGTCAGGACTAGTTAACATCTCATTATCGGTAAATGCACCGACATCCCATGTGTTTTTATTTAAACATCATAGATTACATGCAGTAGGGAATTACCTTATGCCCTGGGCTCACCTAAGCTCACAACTTCACTACCCAATGGGTAAAGTTTGTTGTAATACCCTATGGACAGGTTGGCATATGCTGATGGCTTTAGAGGGCAAGATGAAAGACTAAACATCATACAGCATTCAGATGATTTCAGGTAGGTGGTCACTTTGCAATGGAAGAGCAGTGACTTTCAGTGTTAAGTAATTAATGCGATGGTGTGCTTCAAGGAGAAGTGCAGATATGTGTTCCAGGATATTTAATTCCCAATGATAGTTTGTTCCTTCGAGACATGAATGCAAGCACATACTATTATTTGTCCTAGATTCTTTATTTTCACAATATTAACACCAGGGATTACAGCACAGGGTATAAAACATCACATAATAACTCTGTAGTGTTGCGGGAAACCATATCTGCTGCCAACATGTTACAGAAACTATTAATGGTACGCAGAAAAAAAAAATGTGATACAATCGCTTCAAGTAATTTAAAGCATTGGAGACACAGGGCAGGAGAAACAAATATCTACTCTGTGGCACTTTTTCCACCTGCACAAAGAAAAAAAAAACACGCCTACCTCTTGAAAAGCTGGCACTGGAGAAAACATTTGGCAGACACAGTTACATGTATGGATGCGAAAGCATTCTAGCGCTGTAGGTGAGATGCTTTTGTGTGTATGACTGCATATTCCACGTGGACTGCCATGCTTCACACAGTGTCTGTGAGCCACATTTGATGAAACTTCGGTTTGAAAGCACACAATTAGAGGCAAAATGTTGTTTGTTCAAATCGCTGTCATGAGCCCTGCAACTTAACTAGCCCATGTATGCTATATGCAATAACAATTATATGACACCACCTGAAACAATGTCCAACAACAAAATGGTTGTGTCACCATTTTGATACAAAAGACCAGAAGACTAGCGCCATGTGGAAGTTGGTCTGCGGCAAATTTATATATATATATATATATATATATATATATATATATATATATATATATATATATATATATAGAGAGAGAGAGAGACGTTTTAGAGCACGGGCGCTGCCATATTCGATCACATGATCCCATCGCCACTGCTCACCTCCTGTTCCAGCAGCTGTTGGTGCGCTTGCACCACGTGGCAAAGTGCTTTTAGACCTTTTGCAGGCGGCACAAAGACATCCTCTAAAGGCATGTTTGCGGCACTGAATGCTAGCTTTAGGCTCAAAATTTACTCACCTCGTTTTCAATACCTAGTTCGGTCTTAATCCACACTGCCGGTCAGCCGCCTGTGAGCTTGTATTTTTGCAATCTTTCTTTCTTTCTTTTTTTTCCCCAGTTCATGGGATGGCCATGGTGACAAGTAATTTTTAAAGCTGCTTAAATTATAAGCACATCATAATCTGAGAGCTTTCTTTCCAGCGCCCTGCAGTTTAGCCGCTAGGAGATAGTGGAATTTTTCAGCCGCTTAGCATTGCCTGAAACAACTCAAAATGTACGCACATGTGATCGTCTGCTTACATACAGCCCGCATATTGTTTTAGCTTCTATTAACGTTACTTACAAGAGAAAACACAAGTTGCTCGACAGATGGTCAGATAGATTCAAAATCCAAACAAAACTGCGTGCCTCAACTGCAGTCATTGAATCACTAACTGGCCTGCAACTTTACTCCACAGATGTTGAAGAATACTGTACTATGAAATTTCAATCCATATATTCGTCGTTCCATAATGTAATCGTTATTCTATGATGTAATCATTTCTACGATGAGCCTTTGTTCCCAGAACATGTATATTAGGAAAGGCAAACAACTTGAGAAAAACGAGTGTGAACTTCGAAAATCCCTACACATGAACTGTTCTGCCAAAATTTTCAGCGATCCAACCACAGGAATATTTGCCTCAACTTCAATGTGCATTGCTTTAAAAATAAAGGCAGCTGTTTATGCACCATTGCCAATAGGCAATGGTGCACTGCCTGATTTATGAATTGAAGCACTGCCTGATTTATGAATTGGTAATACCTTGGCTATTTTCCAGTCATCTGGCAGTTTGCAGGTTCTAAGGGATTTACTGTAGATGAGACCTAGGAACTTGCTGCATGGTTCGGCGTATCGTTTTAAAAAAGCGTTTGGAATTTCATCGGGACCGGTTGCTTTCTTATCTAATTTGTCATGAGGTCAACACAATGCGTCCGTAAAGTCTTTAAAATGTCGCGGAAGCTAGCTGGTGCTGGCAGCGAATATTAGATAGGATCGTCCAAAAATTTGTGAACAGCCTCGCCCACAGTGAAGAAGACAACAATCCATAAAGAAATAAAAGTAAAGAATTATGCTAGTAAATACTTAAAACTCATCGGGCGGGTGCATATGAATGCAGACGCAGCGTTACGGCAAAGAAAGGGTCATCGTTTCCAAATAAAGGGCCAGTAAATATGAACACCGCGCTACATGAACGAAAGACGAGTGTGCGAGAAAACGAGCAGAAATTACGAAAATGCGTGTCAAGGCTTCTTATGCGCAAACGTTTGTACGGTGATTTCAGGACGATAGTACTTCGCAGCAGACGGCAGCGCCTTCGCTGGTGAAAAAAAAAAAAAATCGTGCGCATAGCATGCAATTTGTAGTAGATACGGGTCCGTTCTGTGCCCATTGGTCCATCGCGTCGCCCGTTAATACTAAAAAAAAAGGTCCTAGTAACTAGCACCTCTGTAGCTCCACCACGCACTGTGCCGTTTTCGATCGAATATCCCACCTAGGATGTCCCTGTCATTATTAGGGCGTCGTCGAAGTATGATGTGGCGAAGACCACGTAGGGTTCTGCTCCGCTTGACGACTGATGAACAGGAAACGGGTAAAGTTATACGGAGCAAAGAAGTTTAACTTTGAGTTTTGCGTGCATATTACGACTAGAAACAAACCAATGACTTGACGTCCTTCTGTGCAAAGACGCGAAGCGTCGTAGCAAGCCATGGCAACGCGCTGCCGACATTTCAGAAAAATTTAACAAAACGCACTTACGTATCACATAAATGGATCGCGTGAAGAACTACGGTACACAAATTACTATAGCGATTTATATCTCATTGGAAACGTTCCATTTGCAGCTCCAATGGTTCCCACCATGCAGCTTGGAGACCTTAGGCTTAGATCACAAAAACAATCGGCAAGTAAAACCAGTTCTATAACGTCGAAACGCTAGGTAAACTACGACACAAAACTGAAATTTCGGTACCTGGTAATCTCGAACTTCGTGAAACCGCGAAAACTTCTCCGCCATTTGATTACATGAATGTTTAGGACACTAGCGCACTGGCACTACCACTGCAACCACTACCACAGAAAAACATTCGGCGAAACGCGAAAAGAGAAAAAAAAAAAAAAAAAAAAAAAAAAAAGTCAGACACCGCATAAACAGCGTTGCCAGGAGACATCACACGCACGGCCAAAGCGCATATTAATAAATAATCGATTTTTCAGCAACGTATTGCTTTCAACATTAAATCAAAAATAATAAGCAAATAAAGCGTTTTTCACTCACTAGCTAGGTGTGCATACGTGGCTGCTTACTGAATATTTTAATTTGCTTCTGTAGTTTCATGTAACAAAGTTTATTTCATCTTGCAGTCGCTTCACACTTATTACCGCAACTAAATGCGCTTGTTTGTGGCTTTGGTCAGGATAGGTTATGATTTATCTTACTTGTATAATTGCTTTCTCTTATTTGCACCGGAGAACTGAAACTTTTAGCGTCGCTTATCAAAACCCTGTGCTTCTGTGTGTCCCGTATATTCGTGCACACAGGCCTCAGCGCCATTACTGTTCTTAGTTTAAATATCCACCATACCAGTGCTTATTCGCAATATTTCTTCGTATGTGCATCAGTGTTAATTGTGAGGTTTTAAAATTTTAGATACACACTTCAGTCAACCTCTGGCCTGCACTGTATTACGGGCGACTCGGCACATCTCATCAGCGTTGCGCGTGCTGTTGCTTGTTGTCTGACCGTGTCTTGGTACGCTTCTTCTTGCATGCGCACCGTCTGTAAATGAGAAATGTGAATACGAGCTTTCTGTGATTGTCCTGTGCCTAGTGCGATTTGTTCTTCTGAATTCAGTTAACGTAAATTGGACTGCGTGCTTATTGTACAATGAGAAATGCGGCACCCGTCATTGTGTGATCGTCAGTTTTTCTGCTGTGATAAGCGGACGCTCATTGTCATTTGCCTGCAGCAGAGTGCTTTGTCAAGCTTCGGTTGCAGAGTAAGCAAAACGTGCACTCCTTGTCACTGTGTTTTGAGAAAATCGCACCTCTCTGTCTCGAAATGCATCATGCGGCAAAGCGTCAGCACGTCTCTTTTTTATGTTTCAGGCAATGGGATCATGATATTAGGTATCTAAGGAAGAGGAGGGAAGATAAGGACATGTCGGAGACGATGTCGTCGATGCGGCCGAGGCGCAAGCAAGCAGTGCCGCTAAAGTACGAAGGCAGTGGAGACGACTCTGATGACGACGTGCCAAATGACATACTTGACATTGACTTCATTCCTGAGCCAAGAAGTGCCTCATCAGGTAGCTCGCAGACTAGGCAGAAGCGTTCCCAAGGTCAGAAAAGGCTGCTTGTTAAATTCAGAATTAGGAAAAGTGGCAGCAAGAAAGCTTATGTCGAACGTGCCGAAGACGAGGATTTTTCTCCGAGGGCAATCAGGGCTCAGAAACGCAGGAAAAAGCGGACTACCGCTGCGAAAAAGCGTGCAACGTCGTTTGCCCAAAGGAGCACCAAATCAAAAACACCAGCTGCACCTACACCCAAAAGTTATGAAAGCAGCCACACGCCAAAGGCCCTGAGGGAGCAGATTGTCTCATATGCTCGGTCAAACACAGTCGATCAAGCTGCAAAGAAGTTCAGAGTACCTGTGCACAAAGTTAAACATTGGATGAAGAGTGACCACAATGTGCCTCCTGCCCCAAAACATGAGGTACAAAGCATCTGTGCCATGCCTGACCCCTTCCCTGCCTCCTTCAAGTTGTTCTCCATTGGTGTGGCAGAAGAAAAGAGTATCAAGGAAGCCAGCACACTTCTTTCAGTGGATGAAAGTCTCGTTGAGCAATGGATGAAAGGAAAACTTGAAATAATCAGGAAGGCGAACACAGACAACATCCCACAGTGGGAAACTGATGTGTTTGTTGGTGTTCGAAGGGATGCCCTTGCAGGCCATGAGATCAGCGTATCTGACCTGATGTTCAGGGCTGAGTCACTAAAGGTAGATGAAACAAAAGTCAACTTGCAGTGGTCACAGCGGTGGTGTGAACGGTTTGGAGTACTCTTCAAAGGAACTTCCCGCTTATCTGGGTCAAAGGTACTTAGTTTTACCAATTTCACCTATGAAGCAAAAGTGCTTACCTCTTGAAGGACTGACAGTGCCTCTTTGAAATAGGACAAAAAAAAGGTACAAACATTTTATGGAAGATGTGACACTGAAATTGCAATCATAAGTGTGACAATGCTTAGTGGACAAAAAGAATGGACACCTAAAACACATTCCATCTGATACGTGACTGAATATTTCAGTATAATCAGCAGCAATATTAAATGCAGTAAATATACACTGATATAAGTCACTGGAGCTGCACAAACATTGTCACAGGAACAACATCCAAAGACAGTTGATAAAAAAGCATTTCAGGCAAAGCAGTTAGATTTGCATCTAGAGCTTACTGCCCCTTTATTCTTAGCACTCCATGGGTGCGAATACACACATTTTTGTGTCTGTCCTGTTCAATGCATTCATTTCAGGAGCTGAATGAGGTGACTCTGCTGCAGCTGCCTCCGGAAATGACATGCTTTACACCATATGTAAGGGTGAGACATATTCCTTTTATATTGATGCTTATGAAGAGTTGGGTGGAAGGTACTGGTCAAAACAACATTTTTAAATTTTTCAAAACAAATTTCTTGCTTCATACTGGTTTAAAGAGTGTGGAGATGAAATTAATTGTAACAAAAATTGGTACACAGTGCTGTTCACTTTTCAGAGTTTCAGAGTTGCCTTTTCTGAGTTTCGAGCATTATAGTGTGGCATTTGTCATATTACTGTGTATAGTGCGGTGTAATTGGAACTTTAGTATGTGGGGTACAATGATGCATACTGCAGCTCTCTACAGTACTGTGCAGCTTTTTTGTGTGTGTGCACTAGGTCTTGCTTGTATGATAAAAATGCTCACTCATTCAACTAGCCTTAAATTCAAACCTTGTGAATCACTGCTCTTGCGTCTCATCAATTTTAGAAAGTGTATATATTATTTTGAATATGTAGACATAATTTAACTTTGTATGTAAAAGTCTAAAGCCTCTCAAACACAGCACGTAAGAACAGCATGTTTGTACTACAATGACTGATTGCAGAAATAGCATTGTACTACAATGACTGATTGCTCACTTTTCCATTTTTTTTATATAAGCAGACACAGGTAAAGGAGGCTACTCCCGCAGTTCCGTCACCTCCTGCCTCTACATCTCCACCACCCTCACCGCCAACACCACCTCCGGCTTCAAGACAAAGGCGAACCAGATTTAGGGGTGCAAGCGAAATTGATCTAGAGCTGTGGGCCTGGTACAAAAAAATGCAAAAGAAAGGTAGGAATTTTACTGTGACACTTGCACATAGACATTCAGCTATCCTGTATACACTCTTCTGCAGGCAGGAAGCTCACCAAGGCTATTGTCTGTGCTCGTGCTCAGCGCCTGTTCCAGAAACATGGCCATCCTGAGTTCAGAGCTGGTGATGGCTGGCATAGGGCATGGAAGCGACGGTGTGAGCAAATGAATCCTCAGGACCTCTCTGTCGATGAACAGGACATTGATGTTGAAGATGAGTCAAGTGCTACTTCCCACGTGAGTATACCGAGAGTTACACCTTTCAGTTTACATTAACTGTCAGGCTTTGAATAAATAGGTATTCTTTATTGTTATCTTCAAGAATGTACACAAAATTTGTTCTTTCATTTTGCAGGGTCATTCTGAGAGCGTAGATGTAGTTGGTGAGAAGTCGGATGTCTCCATAGCACCGGCTGAAGAACGTAGCCAGGACCAACATCAGCAGCCAGCAGCAATAGGAGACCGAATTGGTGCAGAGTCACACATTTCAGCTCCATCTGTCCCTGCTGAGACCCAGGTTCCAGCATCTTATACTGTCCTTACAACTGCTTCAGACGAGCCAGCGATTCGTGTTCTACCTGCTTCTGAACAACGCGTAGAGTGCATCACGACGCCATCAATGCAGCCTTCACATCCCTCTGTCACACCTTCTCACCACGCGCATCCTATCACAACATCAGCACAACAGCCAACACGAGAGATCATCAACACCCCGCAGCAGAATCACCAGCACCACCAGCAGCATCACCAGCCAAACATTCACTTGGCACCACCAGCACTGGACAGGAATAGCAGCCACGGTTCCACACTTTGTAGCCCACATTATACTCCGCTGTGCACCCAGTCACAGCATGGGCAGCACCCAGGTCCACCGTTTCCAACGCCAGACATGAGCTTGGATTCACAACGTCTCTCGCGTCCCTTTTACCAGCTTCACCAGATGACACCACCAGTCCAGAACAGCCACATGTTTTATGGTTCCTATTGGTCTGACCAACCTCACATGAGAGGTGGTGACCTTCATAAGAACGATGGCAGGCAGCCCATCTCTCCATCGTTCTATGATACCTATGTCAACTATGACCATGGTATGGCTCCATCATGCTCTTTGGAGGTGTCCAACCAGCCCTACACAGATTATGCGCAGTCATCAGCTCCTCCTCCTCCTCCTCCTACAGAGAGCAGTAGCAATAGCAGTGCGTCCAGCCAGAAGAAGAAAAATGAGCGATATCTGCCAGACTTCAAGTTGCAAGTGGTTAAGTATGCCTTGCAATCAACTTTCAAGAAAACTGCTGAGCATTTCGGGGTGCATCATTCAACAGTGGCAGAGTGGTGCAGGGACCGGGAAAAGCTAGAGCGGCTGTTCCCACAAGAAAAGGGCTGCCTTGTTAAAAACACAGAAACCGCCACTGTGTCCCCCGCTGAGCAGATGTTTGTAGCATGGCTTACTGATTGCAACACATCAGGTGCCAAGCTAGATGCTGCTCAGGTCAAGGAGAAAGTCAAAAATATCATTCGTTATTTTGGGGAGGATCAGGTGAAGGCGAATTGTAGATGGCTTTATGTGTGGCACAAGAAGAGACTTGAAATGGAGCAAATGATTGAAGATCTTCCTGAGCTGCAGTCGAGCTCCGGGAAGGAGTTTCGAATCGCATTTCCGCCAGCTGTCAAACTGGAAATAGTGAAAGTGGCAGAGCGGCTCAAGTTTAGCGAGGCATCCAAGTATTTTCAGATTGATCGTAACAGCCTGTCAGACTGGAGCAAAACCCAGGAAAAGCTCAGGGCAATGGTGAAAGAAGGTAAAGTGCGAAAAAAAGAAGTTTCAAAAAGTAAAAAAGCTTTGGAAGCTGAAAATGAAGTTTACCAGTGGTATCAGCAGTGCAGGAATAACGGTTACAAGCCTGGGCCCAATGAAGTGCGTGCCAAAGCAGCTGAGACATACCGCAAGTATGGTGACACAACAATGAAGTGCAGTATTGGCTGGTACTCGAGATGGTCCCGGCGTTTTGGCATACAGCTGCGATATGAAAAGGACGATGAGATTCTTGAATGGGTCCTGGCACAACTAGAGCAAAACCGAAGTGTCACGCATAATGAGATCCAGACACAGGCCATAGCCACTTTATCCCAGACAAGGACAGGCTTCAAATGTTCTGCAGGTTGGCCCATTAGGTTTTGCAAAAGGCACCAGGCACTGCTGCAAAAAATGCCCACGCTGGACACTCCGCTGCCAGCAGTGCTTGAAGGGAAGATATACTCTTTTCGTCGGGAAGTCCAGAAGCTACAAGAGCAGTGTGGCGTGACCAGTGCAGCCATTGGAGCCATGGACGAAGTGCCCCTCTATTTCTCCTCTGGTGCTGGTGCTGGTACAGGCAGTGGGTCACTGCTCGTTCGTCGCTGCGGTTTTGAGCAGGCACAGGCTATTGTATTTCTTTCCTGCCTCTCTGATGGCGGTGTTTTGCCACCGCTTGCTCTGCTCAAAGGTTCAAGCAGTGTCTCGGAAGTGGATGGCATGTTTGTTCTTTGCCAGGAAGAAATGAAAGTCGACAGAAGTACGGTCGAGTATTGGGCAGAGCGATTGTGGGGGCGCTTTGTGCCGTCACCGAGCTTCCTTTTCTTAGATTCATTCGAACCACACAAGCAGTTTTCAGCCTCGGCAGGCAGGGACATAAAGGTGGCTATAACACCACCTGCTTGTTCTTCGCAGACTCACCCTGTTGTTGTGTGGTTGCGAAGGAAGTTTCAGGCCTTAGTCAACAAAATGTCTCTTGACAGCGGCTCATCTAGAAGCATTCCTACTGTCCAAGAAATGTTGGAATACATCGCTGCGGCTTGGCGACATTTGCAAGCGACAAGCCATGATGTGGTGCAGAAGAGCTTCGCAGTAACTGGGGCTGTTCTTACGGGAGACCCCAATGAAGATGACATGGTCGGTAAATCAGATCTTTTGCCCAGTGTGGATGAAGAAGATTTTGCATGATATCTTTCCTTTTCGTTTTTCATGTTAACTTTTTACTGCACATTTGTATGCCAAAGTCCAGAAGGCCTTATGGCTTTTTCACTGGAACTTTTGCATGGCAGCAAAATGCGAGTGCTGTCTGTTGGGGTGTGTGAATGTTTCAGAAGCATCTAATTTCATTGTGCTATAAAAATGTGACAAGTAATCATTTTTGATCTTCATACTACTATTGAGATTCCCATTTGTACTGACTCTTTAATAATTTATTATTATCATGTCTGCTAACATCTCACCATCTGAACAATTGTCAGTTATGGGCATGTCAGGAGAAGAACGCCTGCTTAAGCAAATTTTATATTCTTCTAGTACACTGCACAAATAGTAAAGAAGAAATTATGATCGAACTAACAAAGTGTACGATTAGAAATGCACCAATATTTTATCTATTTACAAGTGGTTTGCCATAAGTGCTTCATGCTAAAACTTCGTCTAGTTTGTTCAACAGTAAAAGCAGGTAATCATTTTAAATTATGGGAAAAGATAATGAGAAACACATACAGGAGCAGCTTGTATATTTTCATCGCCCTTCGCTCTTTGTAGTTTTTCATCATCGCAGTGCTTGCACGGAAACCTGTATATATGTGACCCTTAAGATCAAACTACCTTGTTATTTATACTTGCCTTACATGATTTTGCAGTTCTGTAGCAGCAAATAAATATATTTTGTACTGACTAGATGCTGTTTGAAATCATTCATGCATGCACAAGTTCACTTAGGAAGAAGGCAAGATGTACTAGTAATCTGTATGAAATCTGTTTTATTCATTTACTTTTTTTGCAAGCATATAAAATCTGTGAAGTGTGCCACTGAAAAAGATAAGCCCTGGTTTTATAAAGTAGTGCTCTGCACATCTGTTTGTGCACATGATAGAAGAAGAGGCATTCAACATGCAAAGTAATCCTTGTACAAAAGCAAGAAAAAGTTGCTGCAACAGAATTCAGACTGGTCGCTTCTTGTTTTTCTTCTCAAGTTCTTCCATTGGGCTCGAATCGTAGAGTCCACATATATATCTCCCCTTGCAGTTGTTGTCTTGTGACACCCAGCAATCGTAGACTGTGGCTGTGAAGCGATCTGACGTCATGGCATCCCCATTTGCAATGTCTTCCTCCTGTGGCAAGTAAGGTAAGGCGAAATTTACAGAACACCAGTATTAGACAGTAAAGTAGTGTGACTTAATGCCCAATTCTGGTAGGAAAGCTTGGAGGGTGTGCATTTACTTAATTGCAAAACATGCTTAAAATGTGATCACATTTTCAAGCTAAACTCGCAACAAAATGGTCTAATATAAAGTAATACACAAAAAAAGAAATTTACAATTTATTCCTGAAAGCACTTTTAAAACCCACATGTATAAATGTAGCTTAGTGATAAGTAAAATCTCATAAATTCGACCCAGATAATTAGAATAATTCGAACCAGGAGCACAGTCCCGGCCGACGCCGATGTAAAATCTATGGCGTCGGACGCTCGTTAGTTAGGATGGGCGATCGCGTCGATCGATGTATGATCCCCGCAGCCAGCAATCACTGAAACAAGTCTCCCAGAGCATCATTTGTATGGAACAATAGTGCCAGCACATTTTGCGTGCTCTATGGCAGGTATAGGTACGACGACGATTGAAAGTTCCCATTTCTGATATTTAGCATTTAGCTCAGCCGCTTAGTTACGGTTTCGCTTTCCTTTACACCAACCCGCGGCCATTGGGGCTGTGATCACACGCACGCATCGGCCAGTCGCGCTGTTTCTGGCGCTGCTTGGCGCGTCACTGGGATCATTTTTATTTTTAAATGGCGTACGCGCTAGACACGCGCTAGACACGCGCAGTTTCACCGCGTCGACCTTGTGGTGAAGCATCTGGTGAAGCATGACTGTTGCGTGAAAAGCACCACTGCTACTGCGTTACATTGCGAAAAGGTTAGCGGAGGCTTTTACTATTTAGGACCACTTCTTCAACGTACGTGCCTGACAGCGCGCGCAAAGTAAATCAGTTGACGAAACTGGTAAAAAATGTCGTTCTCAATAGAGTTTCATCTCAAATGCAGATTATCATATAATATATGTGTTCATTATACCTTTAGAATTACTGGGGTGCAAACGGTTTTGAGAAGTATTTTTCAAGACCATTCAATAATTCGAACTTTCGATTAATTTGAACATTTCTCCTGTTCCTTTGAAAATGGAAGTTATGGAGTTTACCCAGGTTTACCCTGACTATGGAATATAGAAACATTTTTCACCAAAATCTCAGAATAAGTGCCTGTTTCATATGACAGCATTCACCAGGCTTAAGGGAGCATCTTTTGTTCAAAGTCATTTGTTTTCTTGTGCAAGGAAACCAAGAACAAGCAAATAAAAATTGAAGGAATATGTCTAATCAGTGCTCAGTTAATGTGGTGCACATTGTGTAATATATATGCAATGATCAATGATATTCTGTCGTGCTCAAGGTCACTAGACCTTTTATTTACTCATATAGCCCCCTGGTGCACAAAAATAACAGTACCCCGAAGAGGAAATGCTGTGATTTCAGCATTAAAATTACAGAACTGGTGCATACTATCACAATGTGTCTAGCACTTTCCCAAGTGCATTATACTTAATTACAAAATGTACAGTGAACACCGTGACATGCTATTCTGCTATCTGAGCACCCTGAAATCAGTGCTGGTATGTGAAGACAAAAATGAGGATATATATATTTTTTTATTTCTTCTCTTGACTTTCTTAAGCATAAGTTGGGTCACATTGATAATTAGCAAGCACCCTACCTAAAGTATAGGATTTAAAAGCTTGTAGAAAACAAAATGTACTGACTTTTTGTGCCAAATAAAACTTGGAATGGGCTGCTAAACTGCACTGAAACACTGGGTTTGCTATACAGGGATATGATGTGGCTTCAATGACTAACTACAGAACAAGCGATTGGGAAGATGTGTCTGTGCATACTCATAATTAAGTAGTTCTGCTATGAAACAGCAATGATATAGACAGTGATAATGAAGATAAATTTGTGCATGAAGCAGATAACAGATTGCGATACTTACATTGAGCATCTCCTTGAAACACTCATCAGCTCTGCTTATGTCGAGGTTGTGAGTTTTCAGGTACTTTTTGTAATCCTTTGCACACACTAAGCCGTCCTCTGGAAGCAGAAAATCGAATGAAGCCTAAATGCTGCTTAAAAATGAACAAGTGTGCCAACCAGGTCCTAGATGAATGCGCACTGTGTTGTGCTGACTCCCAGGTGAACTAATCCAGGCTGCTCACTTCGAACAGAAACTATCACTTGCATGTTCTCATCTTAGCATCTTTGGTAACAAGAATGCAAAGGGATGAATCCAATGCGGTCGTTCCAAGGGATATTGAGTGCCAAAATATTCAGAAGCCATATGTTTTGTCTCCTATATTACAGGGGTTATAATATATATATATATACATAATCGGTAAGCATGCAGCATACTTTTGAAATATTCATCTTAGTCAACTATTTTCTCTCTCTCTCTCTATATATATATATATATATATATATATATATATATATATATATAATCGGTAAACATGCAACATACTTTTGGAATATTCATCTTAGCAGCTTATAATATTTGCTGCCTCATCTTGAAAGGCAATTGAAGTTCCATATCAGATGTCAGCAGTCTGCATATATTGTCCTTACTGTTTGAGTCCATGATGAGGAAGAAAAGGTGCAGGTATTTTTGCAGAAAGTCTGGCAAGTCCTTGACACTTTTAGTGCTCTTGCCAAGATTGGTGAAGAATTTCAGCCATTCGTCAAATTCCACAATGTGGTCCTGCATAGTAATATTACACCAAGTATATTATTATAACTTTAAGTGTAAAGAACTGTCATGCTTTATACACTGCATGCTAGTATTTAAACCAAAATTATTTCTGAAATAAAACTGTGTAGTACACCTTAATGGCATATAATTGAAATCATACTCTTGGAAATTGCCTAGCTCATAACATGAATTGAATTTCTAATTTAACAATTTTGCAGCTGGAACTGCATTGAAACCATCAAGCACGCAGTAGTAGCTAGAAAATTGAAATATAGAAATTTCAAGCAGTAGTGTTAAGTTTAACATACATGATAGGTAGCCCTGGCACAGACTCAACGTGGCGTGGTTTTATTTTTATACCTTCGGCGCTCTTTAAGGGGCGTGCGTATTTTGTGCTCTGCGCCATCTTCGAAGTATCAAAAGTCGATATGCGTGAGAATCAAGCGCCCAGCGTACATGCTTAATACGAATTTCAGGAGTATCCTGCATGATCATGTCCACACCGATTTCGCCCTCGCCCTGTCGCTGCCGCGGTGCCACGACCTCGTGCGCTGTGTACGCCACTGTAGTGACAATATGTAAGCCATGTAGACCTCATGATTCATGAATGATCCGCAAGCGTTCTTTCCTGCAACACGTGGATTATTGAGGAAGAGCCACATATTTAGGGCATATGTGCTTGGGGGGAGACGTGCAATTATCAGCAATGATGAAGATATATATAGTGAGTGGAAATGATGAAAATTACGCAATTAATAGCAGGAATAAATAGCATGCGTTCGCTTTGAAGGAGGATTCATTTTGAACAGCAACTGGTTCTTATCGAGGTCCTGGATATACCAATACACATGGAGCTTTTTTTCCCCACGTGCAGTACATATGTGACACACACACACACACACACACACACACACACACACACACACACACACACACACACACACACACACACACACACACACACACACACACACACACACACACACACACACACACACACACACACACACACACGCACGCACACATAGCAGGAAATTGAAGGGGAGATGAGGGGCTCGATATACAATTAAAGGAGCAGTCTACGAGTCCAAGGTAAACGTATGAGGATATTATATTATTTTTTGTGTGTTTTGTAGTTTGTCTTGACCAGAATTAGTCTGGTGATGATTTTAGGGGAGGGTGCCCCGCCGGGGTGGTGCAGTGGTAAGACGCCCGACTACTGTGCCGGAGTTCCCGGGTTCGAACCCGACCGCGGCGGCTGCGTTTCGATGGAGGCGAAACGAAGAGGCGTCGTGTGCTGTGCGATGTCAGCGCACGTTAAAGATCCCCAGGTGGTCGAAATTACTCCGTAGCCCTCCACTACGGCTCCTCTTTCTCTCTTTCCACTTTCATTCCTACCCTCCTCCCTTCCCCTACGGCGCGGTTCGGGTGTCCACAGAGCAAGTGTGACGTAGTTACTGCGCCTTTCCCTTCCTGTGAACCAATTTAACTTTAACTTTATTTTAGGGAGAAAGAATATAAATGCAAAGTGGAAGGAAAAATAAAATTCAGGGGCACTTTGGCTCACTAAAGTGCTTCAAGGCGGAAGGAAGCCTTCCCCGCCGCGCTGCTTAGGCATTGACTGCGAGACTGTTTGTGATTGACTAGAATTGTGAGATACTGCGCCTTTTCTTTGATGTCAAACAATATTTAGTTACAAAATGAATGCAAAAAGAAGGTATCCAAACATCATTCTGTGTACAAAGCGACAGTATAGACCTTATTAGGGAGCCTACATGTTGCGCCACGGCGCAACCCAGTAAAAAAAAATCAATGGGTCCAATTGGGAAGACCAGTCAGATTGAATTGGTTCTGCTAATCCCAAATGGTTTGTCCAATGGGTACTGTCCAACCCAAATGGTTTCTCCACTCCCAATTGAGCAGCCCGGTTGGTTTCCTCACTCCCAATTGGGAATGAAGAAACCATTTGGGGGTCCCAATTGGGATTGAATAAACCCATTGGGAAGCCCAATGGGTTACTTCAATCCCAATTGGGATTCCTTTGCTCCCAATTGGGACGCCCAATTGAAACGAATTGGGCTTCCCATTGGTTCTAATTGGTCCTAAGCAAACATTCCCGATTGGGAAAGTCAAGTCAGTGATATCCTTGACTGAGATGTGCACAGATATACATACCTCTATTAAAAGACAACAGTGAAAAATTTAAGTTCTTATAAAAAGTATATGCCGCTTAATCTTATTAATTGATTATATCATGTTCACTCTAAGTGCAGGCATAATTAAATAAGTTAACTCTGAATAACAAAAATGTGTCACTGGTCCCAGCAGCACTGTTCAAAGAATGGAGTATATAAGTCTGCAACCTGTGGATATATACATTGAATCTGTATTAGTTCCATGTGTGTGTAATGCTTGCTTGTCTCATATATGATTTCTGTAAAAAATTGTAATTTCATTCCACTTGTATAGAAGTCGGCTCCCCTATAACTTCTGGACACAAAACATTGAAATTGCATTTCCATTCTTTTTTTTTTTTCAGCTATGTGAGTTCAAACCATTTGGGTTCAATGGGTATGCCATTTGAGTTCAATTGATGAACCATTTGGTCTTCATGGGTGACCTATTATTTTCAATTGGGAGCACCAATTCATATCAAATGGTCAGGCCCAATGGGTGGCGAAAACACAATTGGTTTTTGACCCATTCATTTCAATTGGGAAATTCCCAATTGGACCCATTGACTTTTTTTGAGTGGGAACCTTATAGAGGGCGTGCGCATCGATGATCGATGCGCACGCTGTTCATGCTTTATATGAAAAACCTGGAACGGAGGATACAAGACCTAGGTTTTAACCTGTCATATAGATTAGGTGGAAAGGCAGTAGAGCAGCGCCTCCCCGGTTTGATGTATGCAGACTATATTGTGCTGCTAGCTGAGAGTCTGGAAGAATTGCAAACTCTAGCACGGCCGGTCTCGGGGGAGAGCGCGCGCTCTTTCTTACGGCCTTCTCAATCGCCGCGGGAACAATGGGAACTTTTCTCCTTGAGTTGCGCTCTCCGCCACCGCAAGGGGCGCAACCTGCTCACTGTTCGCTCCGCGTCTGCTTCAGCGGCGGCGGGTGGCTTTTGCCTGGTTTCGCGCTGTCGCTCGCGAGTTTCGTGGTGAGTGCAGCCCCGAAATGAAAGAACACAGAAGGTAGATGCTGCAGCGGCATGTCGTCAACGTACTAGACACGTGAATGGATATAAAAAACACTGTCGTTCAGCAAACGTTCGACAGACATGGCATACATTGCGGCATGGTAGCTACTTTTGTCCATTTTAATCCGCATTTTTCCCAAGCGTGTACAAGAATAGGAACAAAAAAAAAAACTGAATGAGAAGTGATCACATCGAAGCTTCTTCAAGGCTAACATGACATCAACTCGTCAGCTACAGCAAAACCGTCTTTAGCGCTAGATGCGAAACCATTCATGTAACACCGAAGATGAAAATAATTTCATAAAAATGTATTGTAAATTGCAAAATGCTTTCATGATATAAATTATTAGTATAACAGTCAAAGTAAACGTTGTAGAGTTGAGTTTTAAATGTTATTACAGTTCATATATTAGACAATGTGGGGTATTATAAATGTTATTTTAGTTTTGCTAATAAACATTGCTTTAATGAAATTTTACATGACATTAAGCTTGTTATGAAATCAATAAAAAATGGTTTGATATTCATGACATAACTTGTGCTCGAAATGGTAAAAAAAGGCCAATAAATGATGAAGGTGATACTCGATGCAGTGACTTACAAATGAGTTCACCTGCTATATCGAAAGTATGCAAGAAACTTCTAAAGCTTTAAAGAAGGATACTCTCACTGAAAACTCATTTCAAGCCCTATATAGCGACCCATTGAGGCTCTATTCGGGAAAGTAAGGTTAATGTGCGGAAGGAAATGACATATGCTAGATGCGAGGGCCGTAACAGCTAGCGGCACATGGCTACATTGTCAAGACGGACGTTTCATCTGAGAGCAAAATCAAGGCACTGAAGGAAGTGATGGCATCTCTTACCATCCCATTTCTCACTGTCACATATTCCGGTTTACCTTACGCCGCTGGATATATCGTTTAGTTAATCAACTTCGGGTGTGACGCTTGCGCTATTCTTCTTGAAACTAGCGAAAGAAGCAGACCCATGTAGTACGCTCTTCTACGAGGACAATATTCTAGTGGACTGCATTATCCGAAACCAGAGCTTGTTGCCCTCTTGGACAAGCTTTTTTTTTTTCGAAAAGGCTGCCGTGCACCTAGTATACACATTCAGTCAGCATTTCAGATTTCGACATTTAGTTGCCCGAAAGGAATTGACAACAGCTATGTTATTAGGTCCGCTTCTTTGATATTTGAAACATTTCTCAGAATTCTTCTTCTCAATTAATTATACCAGGAAAGTGACAGAGAAGACCGAGAGGCCAACTCCACAAGCCGTGCAGGAAGATTTTGAGACTAAATTTTCTAGACGCAGATCGCATTTTAATGAATTGATGAATATATACCTATGTATAACTTTGAAGGACAATATTTTTATTGTTTGCTGCTCTTTTCCATTGTGCTTAACTGTTTATGCCCATTTCCTTGATTAAAAGTAGTCGCGAGACTACATATACATCTTCGGTCTTTCATCGACTGATATGTTTGGAACGAAGCTAGAACAGCCCACTCCACTAGACAAATGAAATTTTTACTATATGAATAAATTTTTGTTCTTTACTCTGAATCTGAGACGCGCCATGAATTTTTGCCTGCGCCTCTTCTGATCTAAACGAAAACGGTAGCGGTTGACAGTCCCCACCCAACAGTTCACCATGCACTCACGTCAGGTCGCGCTACACCTGCTTAAAACATTCAAAGGCACATTGCATAGCCTGGCAAATTTATTTTTGTACAAAACTTAGGGGTAAAAAATGTTGAAGTGTACCCGAAGCTTCATTCGACCGTGCACGGCCGCACTGACGAAGGAGCGCGCGCGTGAGCGGATTGTTGACTGTATTTTATTCCTCGTACACGATAAATGTTCGATGTTGATTACGGACTTTGTACAAACCATAAGGGGCGAAATGTCAGGACCTGCCGGTTGCAACTGACGCGGGCGAAGCTAAAAGCGAGCGCGCGTTTCCCTTGCGTGTGAACGGCTGTAGCGGAGGAGCAGCAGTGGGGCGGTGGCGACCCCACCGAGGCGCGGCGGGCGGTTGAAACAGACCCCATTGGAGAGGCCGTAAGAGAAGAGAAGCGCTCTCTCCCTCGAGACCGGGAAGCGCTCTCTCCCTCGAGACCGGCCGTGACTCTAGTTAAGTATTGCGGAGACGAAGGGGACGCTCTAAGCTTCAGTTTTAGCGCAGTTAAGTCAGGTCTGATGATTTTCAACGGCTCAACTGTTGAGGGCCTTAAAATACAAGGCCATGAAATACACAGAGTAGCAGAATACAAATATCTGGGAGTATGGGTAAACGAAGGATTGGCATACATTGGAAAGCATGAGCAATCACTTAAGGCCAAAGGACGAAGGAATGCCGGGATAATGAAGCATAGGGCATTGTGGGGATTCAACAGGTATGAGGTTTTGAGGGGTATTTGAAAAGAATTATGGTGCCCAGACTTACTTTCGGAAATGCGGTTTTATGCCTAAAATCAGAGGTACAGTCGACATTAGAAATAAATCAGAAATCCGTTGGACGATTAGCACTAGGTACCCACGGCAAAACTACAAATGAGGCGGTACAGGGTGATGTATGCTGGGCATCTTTCGAAGTACGGGAAGCTCAGAGTAAAATATTATATGAGGAACGCCTGAGGAAATTGAACAGTAACAGATGGGCATCTAAAGTATTTAAATACCTGTACTTAAAAAGCGTTGACTCTCAATGGAGGAAAAGAACTAGGAAACTAACTAGTAAGTATGCTATTCACAAGGACGGAGAAATAAAGAGCATTAAGCAACAGGTGAAAAACACAGAAGGTAAAAATTGGATAAATTCGGTGGAAAAGAAACAGAATGTGGAATTATACCGAAAGTGGAAAATGCAGATCAGGAAGGAAGCTTTCTTTGATAACTCAAGAGGCAGTGCCCTACGTTTTGAAGCTAGATCAGGATGCCTTAGAACACGCAGCTACAAAAAGAAAGTTAACAATAAAGATGACGCATGTGCTGTATGTGGTAACGCCAGTGAAACAATTGACCATATTATACTCGAATGTAATGGTATCCATCCGGAAGTCGATTCAGGCGCAGTCACTGTTCCTGAAGCTCTGGGGTACCAGTGGCCGGGTGAATAAACCGGCGGTGGAAACTAGCAAAAAACGACTGGAAGATTGGTGGCTTAAAAGCAGAGAAGTGACATAATGTTAGTAATGTAGAAAAAAAAATTAAGAAATAGAATGATGGTTTAGTTAACCAATCTAAATCAATAATTAAGATATAGGGAGAAAAATGAGCATGATAGCTACGGCCACCCCCCCGTTTCAAAGGGGATGCTCATATATTCCATCCATCCATCCATCCCACCACAGATTGATTGATAGATTAAAACTTTATTTTCCATCGATTTAGGAGGCCCCTAGTCCCCGCTCCTGGCACGCAAGCCTGAGGAACGTGTGTGTATGTGTGTGTGAACAACTATTTCCGCCAGAATGGAGGCCCCCTACTCCCCGCCCCCGGCACACAGGCCTAGGGGACGGGGGCCGGGATCTCCACGATTAGAGGCAGGCAAAGAGGTCTTGGTTCCTTGCGGCCTCTTCCGCCAAGCGGATGGCTTGCTTCTGAAGAGTTGGGTCCTCGCTCCGCAGAAGGGTTTCCCAGGCTTTTTTGTCTTAGCCCCTGGGGAGCTAGCGCATTCCCAAATTACGTGGTTGAGGGTCCCTCTCTCCCCACATTGCTTGCATTTATCGTCCTATCGCTCATCTTTCTGGACGTGATAGGCCCAGACCGGGTGGATGTAATTCCCTGCCTGTAGACGCCGCCATGCGATCGCCTCTTTAATGTTCAGACGCTTATCTGATGGTGGCACCAGTTTTCTGCTTTGTCTATAATTTTCGACTATTTCTGTGTCATTTAATAGACGTTCGTCCATGTTCTGGCAATCAGGCGGCTCCACGGTTACCCGGAAATAGAGATCTCGGGTTAACTCGTGTGCCGCCTCGTTACCAGGAACAGACGCGTGCGCTGGAGTCCAATCTCCTGGTGACGTCATCACCAGTCATGACCGAATGTGACGTCATTGTCACTTCCGGTTATTAGACATCACCGGATGTGACCTCATGATGACGTCTCATGGGGGAATGATGTCACCGTCTACGACGTCACAATGTGACGGCTGTGGACGTCTCTAAACGTCTAACCATTACTATTGGTTAGTGATAGTTAATAATGACGAACTTTCTGAGTACTAATTATTGTCTGGCTAGTGTTCGTTAAACACACCTTATCTAGTAAGTGATGGTCAGTGATAGTTACGATGAC
This sequence comes from Amblyomma maculatum, assembly GCF_055883805.1. Lineage (NCBI taxonomy): Eukaryota > Metazoa > Arthropoda > Arachnida > Ixodida > Ixodidae > Amblyomma > Amblyomma maculatum. Next base: position 8,566,834 of record NC_139349.1, on the reverse strand, counting down.
CTCCAAATACGTGGGTTCCCATGGGCATCATGCTCAACTATTTTATTATTAGTCGTAAATTGTCCGATGAGACTTCTGGTTGGTCGCTTCGAATTTGGCGAACCCCGCGGCCCACTTCCACCATCGGCGCGTTGTTTTACGGCTAAAGCGTTTAATGGCTCATGCTGTCGTGGACAAAATGTGTCCCGCTTCATAGAGGTCTGGACCAATCAGAATACCACCACAGTATGCGCGAATGCGCGCCTTATATGGCCACATTCCAATCAATGGTCAATTACCGACAATTAATTAATTGCTATTTAAGTAAGTACTTTTAAGAACTAATTAGGTAACTCGTTAATAAAGTAATTAATTACTAATTATGTTATGATTGGTTTATTAATGTCCTGTTACATGATCAATTATTTACCAATTAATTACTACACAAGTAATTCCTAATTTGTGCCAGTTGCGTAGCAGAATGCGGCACTCAGGCCTTTCACTACTTTAGTCGCTAAAGTCCCTCATAATTTTTTTCCTTCCGCATTGCATATATTCTTTCTCCCTAAAATCATCACCGGACAAATTCTGGTCAAGATCAACTACAAAACACTAAAAAAAAAAAAAAAAATTGTCGACGATTACGTTACCTCCTAATGCGAAATTTGAGCGCAACTCGTCAGTTGTTTCACCTGTTTCGATAGATTGAGGCAAAGATTTCGAGCAAGACATGTATGTACTATTAATTACAGACAACTATTTTATTTTTCACACATATTCCTTCAAGAAACACTCCACGAACCGTTCTTGACTATCATGAAGGAAGCTTTGTGGTCGGAGGCTGCGGGATGCAGCGCGTGGGCCCATAGAAACGTTGCGCGGCGGAGACTAATGCCACAAGCTGCAGACGAGGAGAACCTTCGCAAATATCTTAAACTGACTTGAAAACGCTGTAGCCAAAGTTAGCAAGTGTCTCATCGGATTTCTAGCAATATATGTTTTAAAGGAAAATGAGGGCGGGCTAGATCCAGGCCAAGCCTTCCTCGAAAACCAAGGGACGATGGCTAGAGATCCGGACTATCAAACTAGCTGTATATACGCAAACTACATCAAAATGTGCTTTTCTTTGTGAGTGTGTGAATTCTCGGTTACTGCACGTTACCCCGCAGTTCGGTGTGGGCGCTCGCATGATTCTTGAATTATTATCTTAGCTGTGTGTACCATGTGTGGTCACGTCTTCCACTTGAGCTCTGAAACTTGCCTTTCATAATTGGTTCACAGGAATGGAAAGGCGCATTATCTGTCACACTTGCTTCTGTGAACACTTGAATCATGCAGTAAGGGAAGGAAGGAAGAAAGGTGGGAGTGAAAGTGGAGCTGGTTACAACGGAAAGACGCAGTATCTGTCACACTTCTTTCTATGGGCACCTGAATCGTGCCGTAAGGGAAAAAAGGAAGGTGGGAGTGAAAGTGGAGCTGGTTACGAGTAACAACGTCGACGCCGCGAAACCCAGGAACGGGCGCCAAAGAGCTGCGCTCTAAAAATAATATTGTTACATGGTGGCATGACAAGCGATGGAACACGGCGACACAACAGAAACAGAACGAAATGACATGACGATGCAGTATGCGTTTATGGCCAGCGGATGTTGTTATTGTTGTTGTTGTTTTCCTCTATTGTGATGGCACATACCCACACAGGGGGATCGGCCAAGAATTGGGGTGCAGAGATATTAGATTTTGAGATGTATAACTACATTAATGCCGCGAACCAATCAATTCTTTCGACAGCCACTGGCATGCGGCCTTATCACTGTGAATATAGCGCGCTGATCGATTCTGTAGAGTGTTTATTGATGCTCGTTGTCCCTACTACGTACGCTTTATAATTTTCTTTATCGCGCAAGATGCGTCGAGATGTATCTCGAAGATGCCAACCACTCTCTTGTGTTTCTACAATATGTTTCAGGTTATGCCAGTCGCCGTTTTAGGCTTTATTTAGATGTTTCTTTTGTGTTTGCGTCTTTCTCATCTTTGTCCTCGTCTTTCGCGCTGTTTATTCCAATGAGCAATCAAATAGCCCGCACTTCAACGCTTATAAATTGAGCGTTGGCGGGCGTGACAGGCATTCGTAGATTGACTACCACCGAGCACGATTGTTGCTATCGCCGCCGCCACTTGCTTAGATTTTTTGCGGTTGCAAGTCAGTCCAATAAAGAGTTTATTCCAGTGAAGCTCAAGCCTCCTCATTTGTTGCTAGCGGCATCGTCACCACTACGTGACAATTATGGGCAGGCGAAAAGCAAAACAATGGCCCGCTACGCCCGACCAGCGGTAGCTATGTTTCATTTCGGATAACTCCGGATTAAAGTCACTTTTCGGTGATGAGATCACCATACAGCCTAACTGTTTAAATCAAAGTGGAAGAAAGAACTTCGAATCCAAAGCTTTACTGCTGAAGGATTTGGATTCGAAAGTTGTCTGGCTTTTGCGATACCGGATAAGTGGCACAAATCTACGAAATGGCGAACTATCGGATTTTGTTTACAAAATTTTGATAAAGTTGTCCTCAGTGTCCCCTTTAAAGGGACCCTGAAACGATAATTGCGGTAATATTCTAATGAGAGGAATCCAGATATGGTGCATTTTGTGCCTATTCCAGTCAAGTTTAAAACATCTGCGTAAGCATGTAAAATTTACAAATAACCTACTCCTAGTGACCCCTCGCAACAGATTAGGGTGACATTCCCACACGCTCCCTTTGACGTTGACGTCAACTACGCTTTCTTTGTGCGCCCGCTCACAGCCACAGGAGAGCGCCGCCGCAACTTGTTTTCTTCCTTTTATTTTTATTTTCTTGCTTGCGCACCGGCTTGCGTTGAGTTCGAGGGAGAGAGGAGTAGCGTCATTTTCGATCGTCGATACGTTCGGTGAAGCTAGTTAAAAAAAATTAGAGGAATTCAACGCTGCTGAACCGAATGTGGAGCGAAAGCTTTGGCTGCGGACGACCGAGCGTTGCATTGAACCAGCATTCCGTTAAGTCCTCCTCCTCGCCGCTGCGGAGTCGGCGGCGGTGCACCTCTGACGTCATACGCCGCGCACCTGTGGCGAAAATCGGTCTTGGCGCGTGCGCACTGCTTTTTCAGGCACCGTGAAATGCTCGAAGGGTAGCATCTCTACAAAATGCTTACGTTGCGGAAAGACTGTTGAAATTTCAAATTTTAGTCAATAGCATTCATAGTTTCTTTAAGATGCGTGTGCACAGGAAGAGTAAAACCACCTGTTCTATAATATTCGCGAATTGGCCGTGACTCCTGCGCACTTGCAATGCTTCAAAGTAGAACCTTTAGCAAGGCTTATATTTCACCAATAAAGTCCGGGCTTTTTCTTTGAATGCGCATATGTATACGTATAGATTAATTGTTCGTGCTATTCGACGAGAAATAAGGGTGCACTTATACACTTATAGAGCATAGCGAACCTTGTTGAAGTCCGCGTGTTCTGTGAGCTCGTTCCACCATCGCTCGAGGACCATCTTCCACCTCTCGTAGACCTCCTTCTCAAGTTTTCCACGGCGTTGCAGCTTGGTGTAGTTCTGTAAGGCGGAATATGAAGGTTCAGAGGAAATGAAGCAATCATGATTGTCTAATCTTAAGAGTGTATGTCGTCAGTTGGAACCTCTGTCGCGACCTCTAGCTTCCAACTAGAATAACAGCTCTGTGCTATGTGCAACGATCGAGAAATCGTATGACATAACCTCGGAATGCTGTACGACGAATGTTTGCGTCACCATTGTGAAAATAAAGTCGAGGAAAGGCATAGGCACCATTAAAGGTACATCGTCGGCTTCTGCAAGCTATACTTTTACTCAGAGATGTGTGTTGTGTGCAACGAGAAATCACATGACATTACCTGGAACGCCTCACAACAGACGCTGCGTTACAATTTGTTACGAAATTAAGGAAAACTAGTACAACATGGAGGTCCGCCGATTATATCGTATAAGCAAACGGCGCTCTGGAGGCGGGCGAGTGGGAGAGGTGGCTGCTCCTAGCCCATGGTCCTGGCCCTACGGGGCTGGGAATGGTAGGCCCTGTCGTGGTAGCCATCGCCTCGGTGGCGGGCGCAATGGCTGCCCACAACAGCAGGTGCAACCGCCAATGGCAGGCGAGCCCGCACCGCAAACGGCGGGGGCCCACCAGGCGGCTACGAGTGCGTGGCACGCATGACACCGGTGACGCTCCTTCCGCGCTGGCTCAGTGGCTAAGCCGCTTGGATACTGAATCAGAGTATCGGGTTTCGAGTTCATGTGTAGTGTGATGTCAGAGCAAGATCCCCGTGGTAAAATTATTCCGCAGCCCTTCACTAAGGTACCCCTTTCTCCGATAGCCTGAGTCGCTTTGTGACGATAAACCCTAAGACAACCCAAACCTCTTTCTCTCTTCGCTCACTCATACCTTCTTTCTTTTCCTTACGACAAGGTTCAAGTGTCCACGAAGATTTGCGGCTACTGCGCATAATTCCTTTCTTGTAAACTAGTAATTTACAAGGTAGACATCCGCTCATGTTTAACATTTATGTGGTATTCACTAAGTCGCTTATTTAGGCAGCGGTCTGATTGATTTATAGGAAGGGAAAGGCGCTGTAACTGTCTGACTTGTTATCTGTGGACACCTCAACCACACCGTAAAGGAAGGGAGGAAGGTGGGAGTGAAAGAGGAAAATGTACAGGTTACCACTTTCTTGTGGCAATGTATATAGGCAACGGTCTGTCTGCCATATATAGAACTTGCCACAAGAAAGTGGTAACCTGTAGTACATTCTCCGTACATGCCACGAACGGGTTTTTATGCCGTATGAGGGTTCGGGCAATTTGGCTCGTCACTGGTCACAAGTGCGCACCCAACTTTGAAGACAGTTCAGTGATATAGGCAAACATGGTGATCAAAAAACGAGAGAGAGAGATTATTGAAGCTGCGGCAGTGGAAAAAGAGGGGTTGGAAAAGTGTGTTAGTCCTTCTGTTTCATTATCAAAAAAAAAAAGATTTTTTTTTTTTTTGGATTCGGCGCAGTAGGCGATTGTGTACAAAGTGCTCACGTGTAGATTGGTTTTTATGTTTTTTGTTCTTATGTATTGACTCATTATGCGATTGACAATATAAACGTTGCTTGTTTCAGCAGTCAGGCCGAAATAAAAATTCGTTTAGTTGAAGTTAGTGCTCATGTTGTGTCCCTTCATTGTTGTGCGCTCTGGAACCTCATGCATATAGCCCGAACCCTGACCCTCCATGACATTCTGCCGGAGCGGATAGGATGGAATAAACTTTATTGCTCTACTTTACAGATATTATTTCCGACAGAGTTCTTCCTTTTCGTCGATGGCTTGGCTCCGCCTCACAGTGTTGGCGCCCCTATTCCAGGGCATAACGGAGTTTTGCTGCTCGCTGGGAATGGATGACCAGTCCTCGTTGGAGGATTGGGTTGCCGCTGGAGAGCATACTCTCCCCACTGTTCCGCACTCGGATTTTCTAGTTTGTGGAAAGCTTTTTCTATCGCATTCCCAAGTGATGTGATATAGGGTGGGTATAGCACCACACCAAGGACAAACATCCCTGTATCGGTTCGGGAACATTTTGCTTAAGATGTGTAAATTAGGGAAGGTTCCAGTTTGCAATTTCTGCCAGTAGACTTCTTCCTGTTGATTTAAGACGTTGTGGGGAGGAGGGTATTTTATTATCGTCCCTTTGTAATAATTTAAGATATCAGAATACGTCGGGATTAGCCTAATGAAAATATCCGGGTCCGCGTTGTGAAGCGCTCGGTTCGTGTGCTGGCGAGCACTTCGTCAGCCCTTTACTTATACACTCAATCTCGGTGCGTCCCGGTATGCAGAAAATGGTGTGTGTAATTGGTTCTCTAGGTAGGCCCGCGCGAAGGAGAATTTGACGCTTTGTGGCCTATTCTGCCGTTGGTAAGTTAAGGCATGCCTCTCTCGAATCTGTCAGAACTGTCAAGGGTTTGTTTGCCCGGTAGCCCTCCGCGGCCGCTAGAGCAACAGTCATTTCTTCTCCTTCGGTTACCGTGCAGTCCCGTGCCGACGCGCTAGTCACTTCCTTGAGGTTCGAACCTATCACTGTCGCTACGGCTTTGTATTTATCTGTCCACGTTGTTCTGTATCAATAAAGCGCGGCATCTGTATAGTAGTAGTAGTAGTTGTGATTTATTATCATTAATCGAAAAGAAAAGAGTGTTGCCGGCCACGGCAACTGCTATCTAAAAAAGTGAAGCACCTGAGCGGCGGCCGGCGAGAAAGAAAAGGGGATAGAGAGAGGATAGCGTGGGGAGGGGAGCGATAGGAAGAAATGACAGGGGTAGCTTTGTACATTATTTACAAAATACAAAAGGTCAACGAGTTCGCGTCGCTCGCACGCAAGTGTCTGAGCACTTTCCACAAATGCCTGCGCGCGAGCGGTCACTACAATTGTTTACAATATAGTTACATGGGTGTATATACATATCCGCGCGCGCTTAGCGTTCTATCGCAGGCACATCGCGCGCGCGCCACAACGCACAAGCTGTCGGGGTGGAACGCTCGGCAGCATACGTCCAAGGCAGGGAGCTTTCGGGTCACACGCGCACTACTTGGCGCAGAGCAAGCGGGACTTCAAGCCTGCCTGCTCGATGAACGCTCTGAGGCTCACCATTGTCCTCTCACAGGTGCGCGCATTGCCTCGCGGCCATAGGAGCGTCTCGATGCTGTCTGGGATGATTCCGAGCGCCCTATAAGTCACGACACCGTGTTCGCTTTTGTTGCTAAGTATTTTCCTACATATTTTGCTCGGGCTTCACGCCTGGCCGATTGTAGGTGGGGATTCATGTTTTTGGGGAGCGAGCTCACCTTAAAGGGGCTGCGGAAATTGTCGGCTATGCTCGCTATTCTCTGTTCTAGCTTTTAAGGCGAAAGCCTTTAATGGCTCATGCTGTCGTGGACAAAATGTGTCCCGCTTTTGCGGCGGCTCTGATTGGCCGAGGCGAGATGACGTCATAGAGGTCTCGACCAATCATAGACACCGCCACAGTATGCGCGAATGTGTGCCTTATATCACCATATGTCACAATGATCAATTACTGATTAATTATTGAATGATCAACTAATCAATGACTAATTATAAAAATTAAATAATAACTAATTAACTAGTAATTAGTGTAAGTTGCGTAGCAGAATGCGGCACTCAGGCTTTCGCCTTTCACTACTTCCGTCACTAAAGTCCCTTGTAATTTTTTTTTAACTTCCCGATACCCCAGTATGCTCTTCGCGGTGGAGCGCGCATGCCTACTACCCTTCTTGTTTCAGTGCCGGCGCGCACAGCTGCAGCATAGTGCAGAAATACCGCTATCCTCCTCCTCCCCTTCGGGATGCGCGGCATACAAGTAGTTCTATGTGGCATTGGGCATACATGACTACTTTATTGAGGGGCTTTAACGACTAGCCTCTCCACTCCTCTCCGTGGCGGCTGGTGCACGGCGTACGTGACTGGCAGCACCTGTGGCTCTTTAGCGGTCAAATTACGGCGCGACATGACCTTCAGAATTGTACACCGGGGGAGTAGAGCTACCACTATAAAACGTCGAGTCTCTCCAGCGTATCCCAAATAAAAAAATGCGCCTGGTCCGTCCTCGTACCCTCTTTGCCAAAAGGAGCCACGCCGATGGCAGAACTACCAGTGCGGATAAAATGTAATCGCTCCGGCCGCTAACTCTTATCTCGCGTATTTTTAGGACGTGCACGTGTGTATTCGTCGGATATTTCTCTTAGCGTGTACGTACGTGTACTCCCACAGAAGTCTGGCTCACTGTCTGTTAAAAAGTGCTCCAAAACGCGTGGCGGTGCAAATGGCTTTTCTTTTTCTTCTCGCCGATGCGGAAAATGATGACATAAATAAATATACATCAATCCTCTTCCGAAGAATTCATTTGTATAAGAAGGAAAGCGCACAAAACATACCTCTGCTAAAGTGTTGAAATCGTCCCAGGTGAGTATGCCGTCCTTGTTGCAATCTGAAATTCGAGAAATGGGTAAACCATAGCAGCCGACAGGACGTGCTTTGCGCATGTTGCCGTTAACATAACGCTATTGGTATTACAGCTGTGCACGGGCCGAACTTTTGAGCCCGGCCCCGACGCTACAGATCTGAACCCGGCCCGGCCCGACTCTGAAAGCCCGTCATGCCATATTTGCATTTGAAGCGATGATACAGAAAGAAATAATTTCAGGATGATAATTTTATCCAAGATCTTGAAATGCTGAGTTTTCACGTTTGAAATGAAAAAAAAAAAAAAAATCGCTAATATATAGAGAGGCAGCACATACTGCAATTAACTTATTGTGCAAAATCAAGTTATGCATTGAATTTAGGCATTTGCGGCGTTCCTAGACCCCTCTGCTCGGTGACTGACGGCTACCAAAAATACGTTCTCGGCGAGGAGGCGAGAAGGAAAGGCGGATCGACGCCGGGAAAGAACTCCGAAGCTCCCGCGTGGGGAGGACGCGGGAAAATGATGTGCATTATGCTTATCTTATCGTGCTATGGCCGTATTCGGGCTTTCGCAAAAGTTGCATGTTTCGGGCCCGGCCCTGGCCCGAGCCCGTGCACAGCTCTAACTGGCATACAGGAGATACAGATATATATATATATATATATATATATATATATATATACATATATATATATATATATATATATATATATATATATATCGGTTCGGTAGCATAAGATCATTTTATTATGGCCAAATAAGAGGTTGGCATTTTAATCTCAGAGAATCAATGTTCAGTGTGGAGAGGAAAAGTTGAATGCTCACCCTCTCGCTTTAACATTACGATTCCGTTCTCACACTTTTAGCGTATTTAGTGTCCATTAATGTACCGAGTTGGTCATTTTCACGTTATGATCCTATAAGTAGTATAGTGAAAGAAGTAGTAGTAGTATGAGGCTTTTATTCGGCCAAAAATTACAGGCCGAGCATGTTAACTAACTGGGCGACTAGTCGACGCTGTCGTTGCCCTTCTGTGCCACCAGTCAAGCCAGGCTGTGATGGAAGAGGAGGGATATGAACACGTTTGCAGCTAGCTGGGCAGTGAAAGAGACAATAGGCATGTTTGCATAGGTGGAGGGGCAATTAAGAATATAAAAGGTCGAATCGATAGCGACAGAGGAATAGGCGGGATGGGATAATAAGTTGATGCGCTGGAGAAGGCGAGCCTCTGACGCAGTGAGTGATAGATGAGGGGATGGGTATAGAAGCTTATCGAGAAGAAGCTGGAGGTACTACACCTCCCTAATGGCGCGGCGCATGGAGAGTCTGCCACCATCATCCGTGGGCTTGGGTCAGGGAATAAACGGTGCCAAGTTAAGAGTGTCACGGTCGAGTTGATGGACCAGTTCTCATCGGGTGGCTGCTCATGGCCCTACGGGGTTGGGAATGGTAAGCCCCCGCCTGCCACCGGCGGTTTATCTGTTGTAGGCCGTCATATTGCACCCGCCACCGCTTCGGTGACGGACGACGGCTGTTGCGACGCGCGTCTTTCTTTATCTCCCTCTCTTCTTATTTTCTTTCTTTATGCTCTATTATCTCCTCTGTCCGCACGAGGCAGCGGAGGTGGATCAGCAACAGAGCCAGCAGCAGGCCCGTGCATTTTCTTTTCCTACAGTCGCAACAACCACAACAAATCCCTGAATGTCTAGGTACCCAACGGAAGAAAACAGCCACTCGTTCGACCTCTTGTTGAAGGGGGTAGTGAGAGCTTTTCTGTATGTGGCGGAGAACGGCGTGAGATTCGCAATACACATGTGTACTTCCGAAGAAAGGGAAGGAGGGCAAATGACCAGAGAGGTGGCTTTGGTGGATGCCATGGGCAAGGATCTCGAGATATAAAGAAAAACCTAAAGATGCTTGAAAAAAATTTAACTGCGCGGATGGGGATGTTTGTTCCGACAACCCACCGGTCGCGTATCTTCAGCCAGCAAGTGGTTACCGTGGTTACTTCTGATTTCAGCTTTTTGCATGGCAGCTATAGTGGTGCCGTTTGTACATCGCATGCTGAGCATTATATCCACCTTCGCTCATATAACATGAGCCGCAGCGAGCAGCTCCTTCATCAAATAGCACTTACCCCAAAAATTATGGAACGTGTACAAGTGCCTGTGTCTGAAACCAGACATGGTCGGTCCAATCGAGCCAGGTATCAATCGTACCAAATGCCGTTAAATGGTACCTGAAAGCAAAAAGAGAAAACGCAGCCTGAATACTATTTTAATCACGATCATCTTGTGCACATGCATGGTGCACCTTATGGTGCGTGTACTAGGGAAAGGTAAGATGAAAAAAATGTGGGGGACACTAAGCTCCGCCGTCAAGGGTATGGCGCAATAGCGTTACACACACACGGACGATGCTTTATCACTTGTTTTATTTTAGTAGTGAGAGCTACATTACTGCATCTCGCCGTTTCGCTGTGGCTCTCACCTCACCAGTTCTGAGCATGCGCGAGGAACCGAGCGACGTCAGAGCCGCGCAGAAGGAGGCCGTCGCTTGGCGGCGCCTGCAAGCTGGGAATTTCCAAAGTCCCGTCTGGCTTTTCCACACGCAAGTGGAGGAAAAGGCGGACGATAAATGCGAAACCTGCGGAGAAAGGGGTACTCTGGATCACATAATCTGGCAATGCCTTGATTCCCCTGGTGCCAAGGAAAACATAAATAGTAGAGAAGGCTGGGAACTGCTACTGCGGAGCGAGTCCCCCGCCAACCAGCAGCAAGCTATCCGCCTGGCGGCTGAAGCCGCGAAGAAACACTGTCGCTTCGCCTGTCTTTAGTCGCGGAGGCCCCGGCCGCCGTCCCATAGGCCTGCGTGCCGGGGGCGGGGAGTAGGCGGCCTCCTACATCGGTGGAAAAATAAAGTTCATAACAACAACAACAACTGGTGCGCCGCGCCGACCGCGGGAACAGACACCGCTCGCCTCGGATTGAGGAGTTTCGCGGTCTACTGCGCATCTGCGAGGAGCCGAGTGACGTCAGAGCTGCGCAACGCCTTGCCAAGCGGAGACGCGTAGATGCTGATCACAACAACAACAACAACAATAATAATAATAATAATAATAATAATAATAATAATAATAATAATAATAATAATAATAATAATAATAATAATAATAATAATAATAATAATAATAATAATAATAATAATAATAATAAATTGGTTCACAGGAAAGGAAAGGCGCGCAGTATTTGTCACACGCTCTACGGACACCTGAAAAGCGTTGTAATGGAGAGAGGAAGGTGGGGGAGAAAGGGGAGCTGTAGTGGTTGGCTACGGAGTAATTTCGACCACCTGGGGATCTTTAACGTGCACTGATATCGCACAGTACAAAAAAATGGCAGTGGCTTAGCTTGGTTAAGCCTGGTAATTGCGAAAGCAATAGCTATGGCTACGCCTAGGTTCAGCTGGTGGTGTAGCTGGTTGTGGTGCTTGTGGTTATGCAATGATTCACTCTGGCCATGGCATATGGTTCAACTATTGTTTATTGCGGGTGCTACCTGGTTATTCTATGTATAACTAGTAGCGAGGCAAGGAGTACCGTGGCTGCAACGATATACTTGGTTGTGGGTGAGGTTAAGGCAGAATGTACAACTGCCGCTCCGGCACCGGCTGCAACGGCATTCTTTCAGTTCAGTTCAGTCGTTCAGTCGTGTCCGACTCTTCGTGACCCTATTGACCATGTCACGCCACGCTTTCCGGTCTCTCACTATCTTCCTAACATCACATAACTTCATCTGCAGTGCCTCGAGGATGTCCTCTAACCATCGCGTTCGCTGCCTACCCCTTCTCCGGCGACCCTCAACCTTTCCCAACATCAAATCTTTCTCCAGCGACTCCTCTCTTCTCATCAGATGACCAAAGTAGCTGAGCTTTAACTTTAGAATTTGACCCTCCAATGAGCAGTCAGCGTTTATGGTCGACAATATTGACTGATTTGATCTTCTGGCAGTCCAAGGAACTCTCAAGAGTCTTCGCCAGCACCACAATTCAAACGCGTCAATTCTTCGGCGGTCAGCCTTTTTCACAGTCCCACTCTCGCATCCATACATCACAACTGGAAAGACCATAGCACGAGTTATACGAATCTTGGTTGGCAGACTAATGTCTCTGCTCTTTACTAGGCGGTCAAGGCTAACCATTGCTCTCTTTCCCAGAAGCAGGCGTCTCCTAATTTCATGGCTGCAGTCTCCTTCCGAGGTAATCTTGGAGCCCAAGAAGAGAAAATCTGTCACAGCTTCCACTTTTTGTCCCTTGATGCTCCAGGACTTGATAGGGCAAGACGCCATGATCTTTGTCTTTTTAATGTTCAGTTTAAGCCCAAACTTCTCACTCTCTTCTTGTACGCGCATCAGAAGTCTCTTGAGTTCCGCTTCACTTTCTGCCATTAAAGTGGTATCATCCGCATATCTAAGGTTGTTGATACGTTTTCGAGCAATCTTCACTCCAGCTAAAGACTCGTCCAGACCAGCCTTCCTCATGATGCACTCTGCATATAGGTTAAATAGGCAGGGCGACAGTATGCAGCCTTGCCTCACTCCTTCCTCAATCGGAAACCAATCAGTAAGACCATGCCCAAATCTGACTGTGGCCTCTTGCCCTTCATACAGGTTCCTGAGGAGACAGATGAGGTGAATTGGAACTCCCATCTCTTGGAGAGCTTGCCACAATCTGCTGTGATCTACGCAGTCAAACGCTTTCGCATACTCAATTATGCAGAAGTAGATGGGTTTCTGGAACTCTCTTGCTTTTTCCATGATCCAGCGAAGGTTGGCAACTTGGTCTCTAGTTCCTCTGCCCTTGCGAAACCCAGCTTGCACGTCCGGAAGCTCCCGATCCACATACTGCTGCAGCCTACCTTGGAGGATTTTCAACATCACCTTGCTAGCATGCGAAATAAGCGCGATCGTGCGGTAGTTGGAACAATCTTTGGCACTGACTTTCTTTAGAATGGGGATGTAAACTGACCTCCTCCAATCCTGTGGCCACTGCAGGGTTGTCCAACTGCATTCTTTACGCCAGCAGAAATGAAAGCATCCCTGGAGACTGCGTTGGTTCCACCTGCCGCTAGGCCACCTCCTACAGCATCCAACGTTGCACCCCTGGCTGTAGCTGCGGCTGCAGCCCCATAATAATTCTTAGATTTAGGGGCATGTGGCAGAACTGCAGCTCCGCCCGGCCGTAGATCAACGTTGGGCTTAACTATCGGTATGTAAGGGCGTACCAGAACAGGTGGTGGTGGTGGTGAAAAACTTTATATTTGGGAGCCTTAAGGGAATACATGCTAATGGTGGGTCGGCTCTTGGCTGCGTGTTGTGGCCGGAAGCTGGTGCTTCCCAGCGACACCCAAAGCCCAGTCTGTCAGCCGCTTTTGAACGGCCGGGTCAGAGCTGGACACCGCAGCCTCCCATCGCTCGAGGTCGGAGAGTAATTGCGAAATGGTATGGCACCATCCGAAACTCTGCACGAAGAACGGCTGAGTCACAATTTTGGTACTTATAAAGTAACTGCATTATATACTAGCCTGACAGTGTGGTGAGCGAACCAAAGTTAAGCAACTGTAGCTGAGAAAGTAATGATGACGTGGGCCGATACATCTATCTGACATGCCCTCGGTACTCTTTCTGCTCTGACGACGTCTTGTCCACTCCTCTTCTGACGACGCCCACTCTTCCTCCTCTGATAACGCCCGCTGCGCTCGGTCACGTGTTGTAGTGAGGTGATTATAGGGCATACAACTGGAGGCACATATATTTCGGTTTGAATCCATATCGCCAATTATTGCGAAATGGTATGGCACCATCCGAAACTCTGCATAAAGAACGGCTGAGTCACAATTTTGGTACTTATAAAGTAACTGCATTATATACTAGCCTGACAGTGTAGTGAGCGAACCAAAGTTAAGCAACTGTAGCTGAGAAAGTAATGATGACGTGGGCCGATACATCTATCTGACAAGCCCTCGGTACTCTTTCTGCTCTGACGACGTCTTGTCCACTCCTCCTCTGACGACGCCCACTCTTCCTCCTCTGATAACGCCCGCTGCGCTAGGTCACGTGTTGTAGTGAGGTGATTATAGGGCATACAACTGGAGGCACATATATCTCGGTTTGAATCCATATCGCCAATTATTGCGAAATGGTATGGCACCATCCGAAACTCTGCATGAAGAACGGCTGAGTCACAATTTTGGTACTTATGAAGTAACTGCATTATATACTAGCCTGACAGTGTGGTGAGCGAACCAAAGTTAAGCAACTGTAGCTGAGAAAGTAATGATGACGTGGGCCGATACATCTATCTGACATGCCCTCGGTACTCTTTCTGCTCTGACGACGTCTTGTCCACTCCTCCTCTGACGACGCCCACTCTTCCTCCTCTGATAGCGCCCGCTGCGCTAGGTCACGTGTTGTAGTGAGGTGATTATAGGGCATACAACTGGAGGCACATATATCTCGGTTTGAATCCATATCGCCAATTATTGCGAAATGGTATGGCACCATCCGAAACTCTGCATGAAGAACGGCTGAGTCACAATTTTGGTACTTATAAAGTAACTGCATTATATACTAGCCTGACAGTGTGGTGAGCGAACCAAAGTTAAGCAACTGTAGCTGAGAAAGTAATGATGACGTGGGCCGATACATCTATCTGACAAGCCCTCGGTACTCTTTCTGCTCTGACGACGTCTTGTCCACTCCTCCTCTGACGACGCCCACTCTTCCTCCTCTGATAACGCCCGCTGCGCTAGGTCACGTGTTGTAGTGAGGTGATTATAGGGCATACAACTGGAGGCACATATATCTCAATTTGAATCCATATCGCCAATTATTGCGAAATGGTATGGCACCATCCGAAACTCTGCACGAAGAACGGCTGAGTCACAATTTTGGTACAAAAAACGACAAAATTTCGCGTCACGTGGTCCGTTAGGGATACCTCACGTGCCCCAGGAGTGTCTGTTGTGCATGCTGTCATCCCACTCGCCGCATCGATCGAAGGACTTCGTTCATGTGTTTGCTATCATGTCGTTCTTTGCCACACTTTGTGCTGGTGTTTCGTTGGTAACTGCGATTTTCATATAAGGTGCGCACCTTAAAATAATATTGTTATGTGGTGGCATGACAAGCGATGGAACACGGCGACACAACAGAAACAGAACGACGTGATGACATGACGATGAAATATGCTTTAATGGCCAGCAGGCCTGACGCGAGCGCACCGCCCAGCGCCACTGCCCGCTTCGTCATCTTCGTAGCAATATGAAGGGGGACCCCGAAATTCACCTTTTGTATATCGTCTATATGCAAATGTGAAACCATGAAATTATGTGTTGTTTATTCCCCTATTACAAGAGCAACATGAGTTTCACAGTTACTTTTGTACATTGCATTATGATTTTGGTGTCGATAAAATTTTTTAAAGGCTCGACAATGACTGGATACTGTGACTCGAGTGAGGCTTGACGGAAAGTTGAGCGATTAAGATCTACTCTAGCGTCAGGTATGGTTCGTATTATCGTGCAGTAAAGCAATTCATAGGCTAGGTAACCAATAATAGCAAAGCTCATTCCTCGCCCCTTTTCCCCTTTTTGAAAAACATAGCCAAATATAGACAGAACGACACAGATGTAGACAAAAATGGTTATTAATTGGCCCAAACTAAACATCTGTTGCATCAAATTTTCCTCTTCATTTGCATTTTGACGTTCCAACGGCTAAAATCATCTGAAGTTTCTCTTTGAGTCCTATTTGAGGGCGAAATTGAGACTCCTGGCTCAGTGGAATGCGCGAGGTCTGTAATACGGCTACAGTGCCACGGAAATAGCGCAACACCCTGGTAAAAACAAAGCTGTGGCTGCGAGCCAGCGTGTCTGCGACTTGTAATGCACCCACGCCCGCGGTGATGAGAGGTGCTGCTCCATTTTGAGTTCTCAACGCCCCTATGTATACTACCAAGTTTACAGCCTCACTTTGCTAATATCGTTGGCGTGGGCATGCTGAAAGTCGGTGTTGGGAAACGTCGTTATGTTGTCAGGGACTGTTAAACCTGTCCGCAACGGTATGTACATCGGTTAGCTTTGTTATGATATATTATGGCTAAGTTAGACTACCCTGGAAAGAAACTAAAACAACCAGTCTGCCTGGTCACTGTATCGCCTCTTTGATGTGGCAAGCGATGACGGCTTGGACGCTTAATGTGCGACTAAAATGAAAGAGCTCCTCCTGCCCTGCCTCTCAAAGACACAGCCGAAAACAGGCTCAAGCGCATAATTATGCCTTATAATCATGTCAGGTACTAGCAATATTAGTTGACAAACATTTATTTATTTGTTTTAAAATACGCTATATTAATTGAAGACTAAACGGGAGGTCTCCACACGATAAAAGCAAGCTCCTGCAAAATGAATATTGAGAGTCAGTTGACTGCTTACTCAATTCCTGTGAAATACATGAAACCTCCGACTGATACGCGAACTTTACCGAGCTTTGGTGACTAAAATTTCAAAATGATATCGACTTCTTAATTTATTTCAAGTTAACTGGCTGCTTTATAAGGCAGTTAAATATCGACAGGCTCAATCTCGCTAGCATTGACTGCATTTGAGTTATTCTCATGAAATGGTGAAGACAAAGCTGCCAAAACGTTGAAGATTAATCCCGTAAATGAACAAACCTGTTTAAACACTGCACGGCTATATCTACAAATTCCGTCGTGATCTGTCATGCCCCAACTGCCCTTCCCCTTATGCCAACCTTTCACACTGCCTATTTTCATGTCCGGTTGTATTACAATCACGATTCTACCTCCTCCCATACTATCTGGATCTGGGTGGACTGGCTTGGTGCTGAGGGTGAAGAACAGCGTTTGCTCGTCTAGCAGGCCATCGATGTATTCGGGGGTAAGTGTTGCGCCTCAATTAAGTCTTCTACTACTACTACTACTACTACTACTACTACTACTACTACTACTACTACTACTACTACTACTACTACTACTACTACTACTACATTGTCACGTACATGGTGATTGAGGATGTCAAGAATAGCAAAGGCTTAACCCAGAGGAGGAGGAGGAGGAAAAATCTTTATTTCACGAGCGAGTTTGGACCCTTCAAGGGCCCAGGGCCACCGCACGGCCCTCACATTACGCGCATGTGTCCAGGTCACGTAGGGCCATGGCACTGGCACCCCGGTCCACACAGCGAAGTTGGATGTTCAGGTCCTGCGACGCACAACTGCAGCGAGAAGCACAAACGCAAACGCGCAAGCAACACTTCGTCGTCCTCCCAACTTCGTCCTCCTTCACACAGTCATGCCGTCATGCGCCACCACCTGGCAACGCTAGGTGGCATTACCCCCCTTCCGAAAAAAAAAATGAAAAAAAAAATGAGGACGTTCGGTAAAAACGGTGTGAAAAGCAAGAGAGTGGTCACAGCGGGTGACCGTACGCTATCGTTGGTAGTATACGGCTTCAGCCGCAAAATGTGCACAATGTCCGAGCTGGACTTTCGACGTTTTGGTTGTGCGGCACCGTCTGGAATAACTTCATAACTGGGGTCACTCACACGACGCAACACTTTGTACGGCCCGAAGTAGCGGGAAAGGAGTTTCTCTGACAAGCCTGGACGTCCATGCCCATACCCAGACTTGGTCTCCAGGTTTGTAGTCAACCTGGCGGTGCCGGAGGTTGTAACGGTGCGCGTCAGTGGTCTGCTGCCGCCCGATGTGCACACGGGCGAGGGCTTCCTCAGCGCGGATGGCATATTGCTGGGCATCTGGGGAAAGCTGGTCGTCATCTGGGCACGGGAGCATGGAATCGAGCATGCTCTGAACTTCGCGTCCGTAAATAAGTCGAAATGGTGTGAAGCGCGTTGTTTCTTGTAAGGCTGTATTATACGCAAATGTGAAGTACGGCAGCACCTCGATCGTCCCGGGTCTTGTGCTGCACATCGACGTACATTGACAACATGTCCGCAATCGTCTTATTCAATCTTTCTGTAAGACCGTTGCTTTGTGGATGGTACGCTGTGGTCTTGCGATGGGTCGTGCAACTCAGCTCAAATATGCGGTCGATGAGCTGCGAAGTGAAAGCTGTCCCTCTGTCGGTAATGACGTACGAAGGTGCGCCATGCTGCAAGACTATGTTGTGCATGAAAAACTCGGCTACTTCGGAAGCTGTGGCATGAGGGATTGCCTTTGTCTCAGCGTATCGAGTCAGGTAGTAAGTAGCGACTACTATCCATTTGTTTCCCGCCTGCGACAAAGGGAAAGGGCCAAGGAGATCCATGTCGATTTGGTCGAACGGAATACGGGGTGCTTTAACGGGTTTGAGAAATCTGGCAGGCTTCTGGGGCGGGGTTTTACGGCGCTGGCATTCGCGACAGCTTCGTACATAGCGTTTCACAGCTGCGGAGAGTGCAGGCCAGTAATACATGTTGCGCACTCGAGCAAGCGTCCGCGAGTAACCCAAATGATTAGACGTCGGTTCATCGTGGCAAGCAAGAAGAATATCCTCACGGAGCTCGCATGGAACTACCAGAAGGTAAGTTCTGTCTTGGCCCTGGGAGTTTCTTTTATGCAAGACGCCTTGCCGCATGCAGAAGGAACCAAGGTGCCGAGACAGATGTCGAGGCAGGGTCGTATCACGCCCTTCCAGATAATCGATGTGTGGAAGGATGTCTGGATCCGCTCTTTGTCGATCCCTGAGCTCAGATGCGCTGAGGGCTCCTAGAAAACCGCTATCGTCATCGGCTGTAGTATCGCCAGTGTCGATGGGTGCTCGTGACAGCGTGTCGGCGTCTTCGTGTTTGCGACCGGACTTATAAACAATAGTTATATCAAACTCCTGAAGCCGTAAACTCCAGCGTGCAAGTCGTCCAGATGGGTTTCGCAGATTTGCCAGCCAGCACAAACAATGATGGTCCGTGACGACTTTAAATGGTCGGCCGTAAAGATAGGGGCGAAACTTCATAGTGGCCCACACGACCGCCAGGCATTCCTTTTCTGAGGTGGAGTAGTTCGTTTCGTCACGAGAGAGAGTGCGGCTAGCATAGGCTATTACTCGCTCAATCCCGTCTTGATGCTGAACAAGGACCGCGCCAAGACCGATACTACTGGCAGCAGTGTGCACCTCAGTGTCAGCCGCTTCATCGAAGTGCGCCAGAACAGGGGATGTTTGAAGGCGCTCACGAAGCAAAGAGAAGGCCGTCTGCTGCTCATAGTTCCACACAAAGGAGGTGTCCTTCCTTGTAAGGCGCGTCAGAGGTTCCGCAATCCGAGAAAAGTCCGCAATGAGCCGCCGATAATATGCGCACAGGCCGAGGAAGCGCTGAACAGCTCTCTTGTTAGCTGGAACGGGAAACCGTGCGACGGCAGCAGTCTTATCGGGATCCGGGCGCACCCCGTCAGCGCTTACAACATGGCCGAGGAACTTGAGTTCTGTATACCCGAAGTGCCATTTCTCGGGCTTCAGCGTGAGATCAGCAGAATGGAGGGCTTCCAGGACAGCTCGAAGGCGTTCGAGGTGTTGGTCAAATGTTTCGGAAAAAACAACGACGTCGTCCAAGTACACAAGACAGATCTGCCACTTGAGGCCAGTGAGGACGACGGTGTCCATCATCCTTTGGAATGTAGCTGGGGCAGAGCACAATCCAAATGGGAGTACTTTGAATTCATATAGGCCATCTGGAGTGACAAATGCGGTTTTTTCTCGGTCTCTTTCGTCCATTTCAATTTGGCCGCTTTTCAAATCAATAGATGAAAAATACTTAGCACGTCGCGATCTGTCCAGTGAGTCATCGATGCGCGGCAATGGGTATACATCTTTCTTTGTCACATTATTGAATTTCCGATAGTCGACGCAAAATATAAGAGTGCCGTCTTTCTTCTTGACCAGGACTACTGGTGAAGACCACGGACTTTGTGAAGGCTGCACAACATTATCATCCAGCATCTCCTGAACCTGCGTCTGGATCACTTCTCGTTCTTTGGCAGACACACGATAAGGCTGCTGTCGTATAGGGTGAGCGTCTTCATAAGTAATGATGCGATGTTGTGTGATGGGCGTTTGACGAACCTTCGAGGAAGAAGCAAAACAGTGCTTGAAGTCCAGCAACAGTAGCTCTGAGGCTCGCCGTTTCTCCTTCGACAAGTGGCAGTTAATGTCGATGTTGTCAAGAGATGGCTCATTAGTTTTGACTGCCGTGGATGTAAAACAGACCGGATCATGCGCAACAAGGTCAGCGAAAGCGATAGCAGTTCCCGGAAACAAGTGCCGGTGCTCATTAGAAAAATTTGTGACAAGGAGGGCAGCCCGGCCATTGTGAAGCGACAATAAACTTCGAGCAGCGCAGATGCCTTGAGCAAGCAGGAGTGAATGGTTCGCTTCCGCTACAGCATCGCCGGCATGGAAATCGTCACAGGTAACATCCACAAGAACACTGCTTCGCGGCAGCAGCGAGACGCTCTCGGCGGAAACGCGAAGTGCGGCATTGCAAGGACTGCTACTATCTGGTTCGGCATATTGTCCCATCGAAAATGTGACGAGTCTATTTCGCAGGTCGATAACTGCTCCGTACTCTCGCAGAAAGTCAATGCCGAGGATAAGGTCACGGGAGCAGTCACTCAAAACAACGCAACTAACGACGAACGTACGTACATTCGTTGATCTGAATGCGAGCCGTGCACATCCCCTTTGGAGTATAACTAGGCCAAGCAGTGAGCACTTTTCTCAAAATAGTTGCCATGAGGCCACTCAAAATCGAATAATCGGCTCCGGTGTCCACTAATGCTTTGACTGTAGTACGACCGTCTAAAATAACAGGAATGTCCAGAGAAACACTTTTGGTTTCCCTAGGCGACGGTACCAGCAGCTCTCGTTCGGATCGAAGCGGCGACGACGGGAGGTCTTCAACGCAGCGACTACCAGCGGCCTCGCCCCCGAAGGTCGCTGTTTTCAGTTTTCCCGATGAGGGCTAGACGGGCGGCCTTGCCCCTCGCGCGAGGAACCTTGGGTGGATGTCGAGGAGCGCCTTGGTGAAGGGGAGCGGGACTGACGCTGCGAACGAGATGAAGAACGCTGCTCCGCCAGGTACTCTTCAATAACTCGGGGTCGTTGACTAAACCGGGGAGGAGGCGAGTCGATGCGGAAGCCGTTAAGACCGAGGCGTCGATACGGACAATCCCGGTAGAGATGGCCTGGTTCACCGCAGTGGAAGCAGAGCGGACGGTGGTCAGGCGTGCGCCAAATGTCGGCTTTGCGTCGGGGCAGGGGACGATCGCCGACATACTGCACTGGCTGCAACGAGCGGAACTGTAGGCGGCGCGAGAATGAGCGGCGGTGAAGGGGGAGCCTGACTCTGCAGAACTTCCGCATATGTGGGACGGTTGTCGGTCCCCGACAGCAATGGCGGGCTCGTAACTAAAGGTGAAAGAGGGCTCTTGAGCGCCTGTCGCACCTCCTCCCGCACTATAGCAGAAACGGAAGCTGGTGATGGCTGCAGGGGGTTGCAGAACTTGCTGAGTTCTTCGCGCACGACGCTGCGAATCAGTTCGCGCAAAGCATCAGGATGCCGTTCGGAAGATGGAAATGATTCAGCGATTGTGCCAGTCTGGAAAGGTCGGTTATAAGTCACGGCACGTTGTTGTAGTACCCTTTCCATTGTGGTAGCCTCAGCAAGAAATCCGTTCACAGTCGACGGTGGGTTCCGCACAAGGCCTGCGAACAGCTGCTCTTTCAGTCCCCGCATCAAGTGCCTGACCTTTTTGTCCTCGGACATGGCGGGATCAACTCGCCTGAAGAGGCGCGCCATGTCCTCGACGTACGCTTGGACACATTCATTCGGCATCTGGATGCGAGACTGAATGGCACGTTCTGCATGTTCACGACGATCCGCGCTAGTGTAGGCCTCGAGCAGTTGACGACGGAATTCTCGCCATGATGTTAATACTTGCTCTCGGTTCTCGAACCAGGTACGGGCGCCATCCTCAAGGCTGAAGTAGACATTCCTTAGTTTGGCAGCATCGTCCCACTGGTTAAAAGCAGCGACACGTTCAAACTGAAGGAACCAATCCTCCACATCCTCAAAGATGTCCCCATGGAAAGACTTCGGTACCCGAGGGGCCTGCAAGGTGTAGTTACAGGCAGGTGCGACGCCCGTTACTGAATAGAACCACTGGATGTCATGGCGGCGGTTAATGGCTGAAACTCCGGAGACAGTCCTTGGAGCCGTCGACTGGAGTGAGGCACTGGGATGTCCAATGGCACAGGGCTGGCGCGACGTCTTTCAGATGGGGACTCTTGCATAGGTTATGGCACCCAGCACCTCCACCAGAATGTCACGTACACGGTGATTGAGGATGTCAAGAATAGCAAAGGCTTACCCCAGACACAACTGCAGCGAGCAGCACAAACGCAAACGCGCAAGCGACACTTCGTCGTCCTTCATACTCCTTCACTCAGTCATGCGCCACCTGGCAACGCTAGGTGGCAATATGTTCGACGCGGAAAAAGAAAAGATAGAAACACAGTCTGCTTAAACATCTATAACTAAAATACTAATACAGCCCAAGACATTTTTCACGCTTCTCATGCAGCATGACACTTCAGCTAACAGGACTTTGCAGCTTAAGGCCTTCTAAAGAGGTTTCAAATAATGTAGATCGAACCGTATACCACTGCCTCTGCGAAACCGATTTCCTCGTTCACTGCACTGGAACCCAAGTCTCCTCAGTAACAACACAACGAAATACATTACATTGGCCTATGTTTTTGGTTAGCATGTCAATGACGGAAAACACGATCTTCATCTTCTATAGTTGAGACAAATCATTTTCGTTACGTGAGTTGATTTTGGCAAAACAAGTGAAAAAACAACACACATTTTGTTTCTTGTCCTGCGAAGTCTATGTCTCTGTGCGATATGGGTACTGCAAAGCATAGAATCTGGTAATACAATGCTGTTTGTTTATCGTTCGATCAACTCATTCATTTATGCATCTATTTTACCACGCTCGCGGGCGCGCAGTGCTGCTCATGTGTTTCCGCGCATGCCCTTGTGACCGTCCTTCATTCATGCCAATCAGTGCTTAAAGTCTCGCTGCATCGAAAAAGGGGTATCTATTGAATCTAGTACAGGTGGAAAGGGAAATAAAGAAGGGGGAGAAAGAAAGGTGCTGTTGGCCCCCTGTCACCCGTAGACAGACAGGGTGTCCAAGCTAACTTTAGCTCCAAGAGCTAAAAAATAAATAATTCGAGGTAGGCCAAGGAAACCAGTTGCATAGATCTGCCAGCCGTCTTGTGGACCACATGCACTTTTATTTACAATTACTTAATTACTAATTAAAATGTGTATATAAATACCTAAATATTCACTTTAGGAAATAAATGTTATTTGCAACTCCCAATCCATTCATTTGCGGTAAAGAAAGCCTCACGTATATCTTTTTCCCGAGCTTCAAAATAAAGCCCGCGAAATACAAAAAAACAATGCTGAACCGCGCGACCCGCACGTCACCACCTTCTCTTCCTCCACTTCAAGTTCACGAAGAGAGAGAGAGAGTGAGCGGCTTCGGACGGACATCGGTGAAAACCGTGATTGCGGCTAGGCACTAAACATTAAACGACTGGTGCACTCGCGTGCCACGATTGTGCTGCTCTCAACCGTGGTTTGAGTGAATGAAATCAGCTGCGGCGTGGCCCGTTGCAGCGGCAGGAAGATATGTCCGCAATGGTTTCTTCGCTTGCGTCAGCCAGTCGGTGCACGTGACGGTGGTGACGGTGCAAATTGCAGCGAGCTGGCCGCGCTCGCTGCAACATTCGCAAACATAGCCTATAGCGCAGGATCTCCACAGCTTTAATTTCTTTCACTCAAATCAAATTTGGCGCATCACAATCGCGGCGCGAGAATGAGCTATCATGGGATAGTTTTTGTATTTCGTAAGCTTCTTTGCAGTTCGAAAAAAAATTAGTTGTGGTTTAGCTCTGGTTAATCCGGCTAGTTGAATTGCGAAAGCAACGGCGGGAGCTTCTTTGTCTGCTACATTATTCCCTTATCACGCCCTATCAGTGTAAGGTACTGGGTATGACGCGAGAGCGACCAGCCCACATATAAAGCCGTGCTTCAACCAAGCCGTATGGATGTGCCTGCGTGTCGGGTAACGAGAATGCAAACGGTTCTGGCAGGCTGATTCTGATATCACCCTCCCATATAAAATGAGCGACCCGAGTTGGCAGCTCCTGCCCGTGGCATAGGGGTATCGTGAATTCAAATGTCATGGCAGGCGGATGTTTTTATGAAGAGACCGTAGCTACGCCTCTTCGCGGCGTAGCTGCGCCTCTTCACGGCGTAGCTGCCTCTTCACGGCGTATACCTGCGGCCACCCGAGGTCTCGCTTTGGCTGTCGTAGCATTGCTTTCGCTATAGAAGATACACTTGAGGCATTCTTTACCGGAAATAAACAGAACGGAGGTTTCAGAAAGTGATATTCAGTTTGCAAATCACATTTATAGGATAAACGCAGTATTTATAAAATATCTTATGACTAATTAGTTAGGGCGAAAAAACAATACCTGTGGTGGGCCAGACGGCTCTAGGCTGTATGCAATCCGTGCCGTTTTTCTTGCGCTGTTCTTTAAGCAGGCAATACCAACTAGCCCAGAATCTAGCACTTGCAAACTTAGGTAACCACGAATATTGATTACTCAAGTGCAATAGGAAGTAAATTGTTGGAGTTTAGTTAACTGCAAAATTAGCGTGATTCACCTGCACCATGATGCAAACCAGCACTACTGTTTAATTTTTAATCTACGGTAGCTTGGACATCATGTATACATTGGACTATAAAATAAGTCCGAGCTTTTTTTACGGGTACCCCCAATAGCATAGAAATAATGCAACACGCAAGTTTTTTTTTTCTTTTTTTTTTTTTTTTTTTTGGGGGGGGGGGGGGGATCAGACGCATATATTGACAAAATCATGAACCGTGAATCGTTTGAAGTAACATGGACCCTCCGTGCCTAGTCGTTCTGCTCGCCTACTGAGTATACTATTAATCTTACGGCTATGCCCCCCCTCCCCCCATATTTCTATATAAATGATGATAATTTTCATAATGTATTCTTTGCAGAGTGCACGCGGATGTCTTGTGCGTAGTGTTTCTAAGCTGCGGCTTTGAATACATAGGTTAGATGGTGCGAGAAGGTATAAGGTTAAAAAAAAGTTGCTGCATCATAATGTAGCCACACATGGCCTCACATTTTAAAAATTGCAAATGTCCTGTGATTTAAAGAAAAAAATCGTTCAAAGATAAAAAAAAAAATTGTTATAACGCGAAATAACAGCCGCGTATTTCTTAAAGCAAGAGGGTTTTACTTATATAAGAAAAAGCCGTCTTTGTTACTCTCCAATGAAGATATTACTTTTTTTAACGGGTCCATGTCCATGTTTTAGTTACCTCTTCTGTTCTGTTTGTGCAGGCGTATCTTGCCTTTGAGCCACAATTTATTCACCTTGCTTTCGAGCGAAGTTGCCTTTTCCGAAAAATAAACTTCCCTGGTAGTTGTTGCTAGTCTTGTCTTCTGTGTTTCGTATTCGTTTTCTCGCGAAATTCAATCCGATTTTTTTGTCTTCAAATATTTATCATTGCACCAGCGTTTCATCGCAACTATGTTGCGCTTTATTGTTCGTGTCATGAATTTGCGCCAAATAATTATGTGTGATATTTTAGAAAGTAAAAAAAAAAAAACATTCAGGACAATTTCTCGAGTTTATTTAATAGTTAGCAGATGTATATCATGATAGGCCACTAAGATGTACAGTATTGTATACATTGTCTGTGAGCATACCCTTGAAACTGTAATATTCAGTGGAACGCACCGTTGAACGCTTTGTGTACATGTTGACTAGCTGGATGGATGGATGGAATATAGGAGCGTCCCCTTTGAAACGGGGTGGTAGCAGTAGCTATCATGCTCATTTTTCTCCATATATCTGAATTATTGATTTAGAATGGTTAACTAAACCATCATTCTATTTATTAAATTTTGCTCCTACATTACTAACATTATGTCACTTCTCTGCTTTTAAGCCACCAATCTTCCAGCCGTTTTTTGCTAGTTTCCACCGCCGGTTTATTCACCCGGCCACTGTTATCTCTAAACCCCAGAGCTTCAGGAACAGTGATTGCGCCTACAACCCAACACACTAATAATTATCTCGCCGCTGCTCATATTTCCCCCCATGGACGCAGGTGGCTGACGAAGCACTCTTCGTTCAGAGCAAAATAACTATGATAAACCGTTAGTATATTTCTTTATAGCCCTGGTCAAACGGTGACTCCGAGAGGGTAAAACAGTAGCAGTAATATATCCGAACTAAGATGAGTCCCCCCTTTCGGCGTATGAATTCGTGCACTTGACACTTCCATAAGAGCGCTCATGCCCTCCCCGGCACATCATGGATAGTAGGGAGTTTTAAATAGGGAGACTCTATTGGGTGCGAGTGAGCATGCTCAGAGTGATTACCGTACCCCCGTCCATTCATCGCAGTATTCTATGTGTGCACATTGTCGGCCCGCAATTACCCTATCCCCCTCCCCCTAACCAGTAGGGTCCTCCTATTCTAAAACTGTCTATTGTGTGTTTACAGGGCGGCTGGTGAAATCGGAGTTTCCGGCTACGCACGGTGCACTACGCCGCTGGACGGGTCACACCTATGGTGAATTCGAGTAGGAGAGCAGGTGCACTTGAGAGCACTTCGAAAGTGCTCTCAGACAAGCGGGCGCCTTCCAGTGGGAGAGCAGGAGTAGAACCTCTGGCTTCCAATGGTAGAGGAAGAGGGTTTTTCCTCCGCTGAGAGCAGCCGAGTGCACTCTTGGCTGCTCTCTCGTCTAAAGCGAGTGTAGAGGAAGTCACATGGCATAAAGCGTCATATCCGCGCCATCTTTTTTTTTTCTTCGCTTGAGTTGACAATGCTCAAAATGACGGCTGCAAAACGTCGGCGCTCGGCGAGCTTTTCGGAGTCAAGCGGATTTGCGTCTGGAGTGGAAAGCGTTGTCCAGGTTCTGTATGCATGTTTGAGAGTCGCTGCTGGCGTAGAAAGGGCCAAAGGAGGCAAATCGCCCCGCTGTATGAGAACAAAGGCATACAAAACAAGCAGTTCTTCACGGAGCGTTGGGGTTGCAACTGCTGCCACTGCGGGCACGCGGAGAATGCTGGGATATAGCTGGGGAGAGAAGTGCGGTCACGTGGTCGTGGCGCGCTACTCTCGACACGCAGAGAGCGTTCTTATGGGAGTTCCAGTTCACTTTACCGTGGGAGGGTTACACTCTCGCTCGCCGTGCTCCTGTACTGCTCTCCAATGCTCGGCGCCTCTGCTCTCGTCCCCCCAACCGAATGCGCCACTAGTTCGCCTAGAGTATACCAACTATAAGTATTATATTGTTATATTAATTCTAAGCAGCTCTATGTTCGTCTGCAAAAAGCTGTTCTGTCGTTTCTCCAGAACGCACGACGAAAAAAAAAAAAAAAGAAATGCGCGCATTCCTAGCGCGAGGGCTCATATCGACGGCTTCTTCCAAGAATAATCTCGCGCCGAAGCTGGGGCGGCGATCTCTCAGCCGTTTATTTTAGCGCCTCGTAGACACGGGAAGTTCAACCAGCCGCGCCTTGCACTCACACTAGCTCTGATGTGGCCCCTGGCACGCTTCCATCCGCGCTCTACGCCTCTGTTCTGTGCACTACTAGCTGGAGTTTCCAGGCTTCCTGATAAAATCGCAAGAGAGCGATATATAGTTGCTATTTGTGATATTCAAGTAAAGTTTCATGAGTTCCTTTTGCTACCTCGAAGGAATTTCAAGCTGGTGACAAAATCGGGATTCAGAACTACACATGCATGTATAGTTTATAACTTGTTCGCGTTGGCTGAATCGCCGCTTTCAGCTCCCTCGCTCACTGCACGGATCTATAGGTACTCGCATAAAGAAGAGCCCTCAATTCATCGTGCTGCTTCACCGTCATGCTTACCCACACACAGCGGCTGGTTCACCGCTGGCAACAGGGAAATTATCTAACCTGCTCTAAGTTATACGGCCTCCACGGGACTCTTACATGGCTAGTTCAAGTGCATATACTGTTTAAATTATGTGAGCTACCCCCCCCCCCCCCTCCTTTTTTTTTTCAATAACGAAAATTCGAAACCAATTATGCTTTCGTGTTTGCTCACAGTTAATGCACGTAAACGTCCGTCAAAAGCGCCCAGGAATTGGGAATATTTTGAGCTTCGGGGTTGTCGATAGTGAGCGTCCGCTACATGGCTTAAAAGCAGACGCTGTAACCCGGGAACTTTTGACGAGGGTGTACACATGCGAACACCGAGGAACTGCGTGGTTTCATGGCAGCACACGATGTTGCCCATATGTCATACTTGTACAGTAGCGAATAGGAACACGGACATTATTTCAATACACAGCGCATAAGGAGTCAACACCCCCCGTTTTTCTAAAGGAACCCCTTTAATTCGTGAGGAAATTTTTTTGACAACCGCTTCTCCATCCTAAACACCGCTCCCCAGAAATTTAGACAAGTCCTCTATATAACAAATTTCTAGGGAAACCGCGCAAGGAGAGTTCCTCAGACCTCATTTTTACAAGCGATTAACGTCCTATATATATATATATATATATATATATATATATATATATATATATATATATATATATATATATATATATATATATATATATATATATATATATATATATATAAATCCAGGGAAGATATGCAGTGGGGAAAAATCCAGGTTTAAATATTTAGCAAGGGAAATGATTTGATTCCAGTAAAAAATTTTGCATGGCGGTGAAAACAGATCTGTGACTGTGGCTAAGGATGGTGGCGCCAAATGGTAACAATACCTGGCTGCTTAAACTGAGGCCAAGCTGTTGCAATCGCCTTTCCATCAACTGTCTTCTCAACGTAGTGAAACAGATATATATATATATATATATATATATATATATATATATATATATATATATATATATATATATATAAATCCAGGGAAGATATGCACTGGGGAAAAGTCCAGCCTCGCGTCTCCGGAAAAATCGCATGAGTAACGAACTCTTCTTAAAGCTGCAATATACCACGCCTGTAAAATAATTCGCAGATAAGCTCATTGATTTTCTACGCCCTGTATGCGTGCATATAAACGAGACCGCGATTTACTGTAACACCGGGGTCAACTGTGCGCTGCTTTCATCTTTTTCTTTTATTTTTTTTTAGAGCTTCATCAAGTTTTGTGCACGTTTAAAAACTTATACGTTTGTTTCAAATCCGCTCAAGACACTCCGAGCATGCCACATTTGTCATTATATATAGACTGAAATCGAAAAGCCAAAATTTTGAACTATATATACTTTAAAACAAAAAGCAAATGAGCATGGCTACTGTGCATATAGCTAGCACGCGAATGTTAACCGATTCGAGGTTTCTGTGAGAGTTGCACAATAAAAGTTGAAAAAAGTTCAGTCGAAACCGAAATACATGAGGTGCACGTGTATTAGTTGGATAACAGTGTCGGAAACGGGTGGTGACGATATAACTGCTCAGTTATACAAGAACTCATTAGGAAACAGCTTAACTATGCTAGAGGTGGGCATAATTTCGTATCGGATGTACAGATCACCTTTCAGGTTTTGTACTAGATTGACAGGGCTGGAAGAAAAACTAAACCAGTCAGCCCAATTCGTATCTCCAACTTAGCACTTTCAGTAAGATTACAGAGGCTTCCGTAAAAGTCGACACAAAAGTTACCAGCTTTGACAAGAAAGAGACAGGAAAGGGCTTACTGCGGAACTGCTCCAGCCGAAAGAGCACGTCGCTTCAGCAGTGCAGTGAATGCACTCCTACCCGCACTCTGCGCTCCTCAAAGGCGGGCGGCGCGCTTATTTCGGGGAGTTTATTTTGGTTCCGTGCCCCTCCCCGAACATTCTCTGCCCGTGTTACTCAGATTCGGCTTTCTTGCGGAAGGTTGCGAGGGCGGCGAGAGCGGCAGTTTGGTCACGTGATATCAAGAGCCGAATAGCAACAAAGTAATCAGTAACCAACAGCGATAACAAGTGTTTCTGCTTGGTTGACTACGCACGCGAAGCGGACACCGCTTCTCTGACCCTGGAGGTCTCAGTGGACGATTTTTGAGGTACTGAATGACATTTTCTTGTTTTTAATTGATGCGAAACCATGAAAGTCGTCATAGGGTACCGTATTGGCACGCGAAGGCATTCAAAAACCGCGCCAATTTTGTACGCTTTGTACGCGGAGCATCTCTCACCGTCGCCTGGCCAAAATAGTGCTTCCTGCGATTTATTGTGCAAGCTAAACACCCATAATTTTACGCTTTACATATCAAAGAGCCCCACGAGCTTCTCTGCACGCAGCAATTCATAGAATATTTGTTAGTGGTGCACCTAGGCACATACGTATTTATTACCGCACTGTATCGACGAATCGCACAAGCGCACGTAGGGATCGTCGTGAACTTCAAAGGCGCCGCCAGTTGACGCTGCCTACGTAACAAGGACGAAGATGCGTCCGCCTGCAAAAAGATGATAGCGTGATTTCGACGTGGGACTAGAACATTTAATTTTGAAATTACCCGTTCTTTCGGAGCGGCGCTAGAGTAGCCAACTCTTTGATGAACGTGTCTTCTAGCGCGATTGGAGTAGTGAAAGTAGAGACTGAGGGCTGCGCCAACGTAGCAGTGACGGTTGTTCGCGAGCAGACGAAACCGAACATCTTTTCCAGAGGCTCATCACTGCCACCGATGGGGAGTCCTGTCAGGCTTCTACTCTATGCTGGAGGCATTTTCTTGTCATATTTCTACTATGGAGTGTTACACGAAGAAATGTAAGTATTTATTCACTTCATGCGCCTCTGTCTGGCCTCACTATATTTAAAGCGTACGTGGTGCTTCAACCTGTGGAGACGGTTGGAGACGAATTCAATGCCGGCATATGTCACATAATGAAAGCGTACTGTCGTTCTCTCGTGTGCTTTTAGGTAGCGCGCTATGTCGAGTGTTTTCATACGACTTCTTTGCTGACATGTGTACGTTTGCTAGCTGAAAATTTTGTCGCCACGTTTTGTGCTGCATGTTGATCGATGGACATCGACGTGTAAATCGCAGGAGTTTGATAACTGCCGTTTGTTTCCGCTCGTAGAACCAGGACGAAATATGGGCCGAAGAAAGAAACCTTCGTTTACGCACAGTCGCTGCTTTTCTTGTCATGCATCATGAATGCTTTATTTGCAAAGCTGAGTAAGTATACACGCTTTTTCTCTTGTCTTATTATGCTTGTCAAGTAATCACACTTAATGAATCCTGTAATTGGCGAGCACTATACTGTGCAGTGCAAGACAATGCATGTGTCCGCGCGCGTACGTGTGAACGCGGCCATGGCCCGCCAGCCGGTGCATATACATATGTTAGGTGACACCGGACCAGTCTGCAGTCACCACCTCAATCACGCCGCCGTATCGTCCCTCTTTTGCGTTAGTCTGTGCGTGCACCAGGCACAATTTACAGAAAATAAGTAACTGATTACAGTGGCTAATTACGGTCCCTGGAAAGTAACTGTATTTACAGAACAGTAATCGATTGCGCTACTTTTCTTCGAACTTCATTGCCAGAATAGAAATTGGCTTAAACTGCAATAATCTAGCACGACTTCCTTGAAACTTAATTCTTACAAGTTAATTTTCAGTGCCAGTTTTTTTTTTTTTTTTTCCCGAAGTTGTCACTGATTTTGCGATGTCTCGTCATGAATATTTCAGCTGATATGCTGAGCACTCTTAATGCAAGCAGTAGAGAGTAGCTATATATTATATTGTGTATACGAACACCTTGCACACTGTCTCATATTTGTGCAATGCTTCGACACTAGCTTCTGCATCTCCCATGAAGTGCTGTGCTCCGTTAATGGCACTGTGAAAAGGCAGTGCAGGTATAGACCTTTGCATTGGGCAAGGAGGATGTCGAAATGCCTCCTCTTTGGGCTGTTGCAAACTGGTTCTGCTGCCGCTTCCACCATGCTGACACTCAGGGAGCTCTCGTTGCAAAGGTCTATAAGGCCGCTGAAAAGCTGAAAAAATTGTCTGTGGGTGTTTCCTTGGGAACATCAAAGGTGGCTTGTGGTGTGGAACCATAGCAAGCCCGTTTATATTCTTTTTGGCCAAAAGCTGGTGGAGCTCCCAAAGTTCTCCTTTTCTAGGCACCCATTTGGCCTTAAATCAAGAAATTGCAGCTTATGCCAGCAGAAGCTGGACTGAGAATGAAGACCACGGAAAGTGCAACACACTGTTATGAGTCTGAACAGTTTGACGCAATCACATTGTCATGGACACTTTGCACCTGCAGCCCATTTCGCAAACTGGTAGTTGATAGGTGGTAATCAGTTACAGAAAGAATTATTGAATTATTCAAATTGTTACTAGGTCTAATCAGCTGCAATACTGCACAAAAATGTAATTAATCGTAATCAATTATGTACAACTCTGGTGTGCTCTTTTTCACGAGTGAGGCAGTCTAGCTCCCACGTTTTTAATGTGTTCTTCTACCTGCTGGAAACATGTATTAATAAAGGTGTCTATCTTTGCCTGTGCCTTTCCAGGCCCTTTTCTACAGCCGCCTCACATATGACGTGGACCAATGAGTTGCACAGCATTCCTTACTGATTGATAATGGAAAATGAAACAATGTAGAGTGGAGGCTTAGCAGCCTAACAATGATAATTTTATGCCATTTATATCAGGCCTGACTGGCATACTTCAGCACAGTGTTAACTTTGCCGTGTCACTTTATGCTATAAAGAATAATATACATTGTGATATAAAGCTCACAGAAGCTTTCTCATTATTGAAGTTAGAGGCTTGAAAGGTACGTTATGCGATGAACTTTGTAGCATTTGACAATATGGAAGTGTGTAAAAGAACATGGACAAAAGGACGGCTACTTTCTACTGCTTCATTTTTTAAAGCCATGTCCATGTTTTTTGTGCTGCGACAGCAGTCACCTGAGCACCCTTTATAGCATGATCACTTATCCTTGTCAAGTTTGTAATGTTCAATATCAACAGTATTGTGAGTGTTGATGACAAATTTGTTTGCTATGTTTTTTCTTCTTCCCCATAGTCTATGTGTTTAACGTGTTAAGCATCACAGTAGCATGAATCATTTGTATAAACAGTGTACAAAAATATACTCTCTTTCTGACAGCATGCATCTTTTGGTTTGTTGTTTGTTTTCCCCCACGTTAAATTGATGCTGTTATTCATTCTAGTGCTGTCAACTTTTCTGAAGCAAGGTGCTGACACAACAAGAAGGTCCTACTACATGATATCAGCTTTCACTTACCTCGGTGCCATGCTTGCTAGCACAATATGCTTGCAGTTTGTCAGCTACACTACACAGGTAAGAAGCAGCTCCTGTGCTGTACTGGCATGGCTGATTGTAACATTTGAAGGGCTATGCTATGGTGGTGGCAGCTGGCACAGCACAGGGATGATTTGGACTTAGCCTGGCTGGTAGTAGTTGCCACCCTGGTAGAGATGAACAACAACAGTGAGTTGCTAGGACAGAAGGTTCGTTCGAACATTGTGACGGCGGTGTGCACCAGAGTTCGACATAGAGACGATGCCATACTACTGGAGGACTACACCCGAGTGAGAATGGTCAATGAGAGGCAAGGGATGCTCATACGGGAAGTGATTCATGGTGTGATGAACTGAGAAGTGAAGCCGTTGCAAATCTTCACGAGCCCTGCTGGCTGTTGCAAGACCTTTACGCTGAGGCTGCTCATGGACGTGTATAGTCGCTAGTGCCGAAACCGAACCATATTGTACGTGGATGGCCAGGAGAACAGTGGATTGAATGTGTACATGGCCTGTGCCACAATGAACGGAAAGGCAGCTTCAATGGTGGCGCACCATAGAAAAGGGAGAGTCCTCAGCCGCCAGTCGTCAGATGCGTACCATATATACCAGCCAATGTGTCTCTTCATTAACCACAGCTTAACGCATATCTAACCAAACAAACCAAGCTGAACTAAGCAAAACCAAGCTAGACATTGCTTTCGCTACGTATATCCTGGCATAGCCAAGCTAAGCCACTGCCAATATTCTATTAAAGGATTGGTCTTCGTTCACTTCTCCTTCTCATATTTCTTGTTTCTTTAATTCTTGCCTTTTGATGATGCAATGATAAAATTAGTTTACACATTTAATAGCTAACAAACCGCATGGAATTCCAGATTTTGCTAAGTTAAAAAGTGCAAGACAAGTTACTTGCAGACACTTTTCATTTTTATTGCACCTTCCTGACCACCCCAAATTTCCTTACTTTTTTTTGCTTTATTATTATCTGTTTTATAACTCTCGTAGTACCAGTTTTGATTTAGAACCAGACAGGTGAGGAATGTGTATCCCATGTGCTCTAAAATGTTCAGCATGCTCCAGTTGTGGTTCTTGTAGGCATTTTTTTTTTTTTCTTTTTGTTTTCAGGTGGTGGGCAAGTCGTGCAAACCTATTCCAGTGATGGTTCTGGGTGTTTTGATTGGTGGAAAGCGGTATGCCCTGTCTAAGTATCTCTCTATTCTCGTCGTAGTACTGGGAGTGGCACTCTTCATCTACAAGGACAGCAAGGCCTCAGCCCAGGTTTCTTCTCAAGGGATGCTGGGAAAAGGAGAGATCCTGCTGGTATGTAGCAAAGGCCCTTGCATATCCATATGGTGGAGCTGTTGCAGATAGCACTGGTGACTTACTTATCCTTACGAGGGTTGTAATGGTCAGAACTGTAGTACGTTTTAACAACTGTGCCATTTTGTCAATCCAACTTTATAGTCAAGACAAAGTGAGACAAAAGGAAACTCTTGTACACATTCATTTGTTTATAACGAGAGTCCTGGAGCAGCAATGTTTCACTTGCAACAGCTGCTTTTTCCTGTTTTGAACTATAAGTAGTTGGATAACTTTAGTGGTAGGAGTAAACTTGGAGCAAGTGGTGTAATAAATCAGTTGCTAGTCTGTGCATACCTGCTTCTCATCACCTTTGTTTTCACATGTTTTACGTTAAGTTGCGCAGCCAAGAACAGAATATGCCCTTGAAACCATCTACTATTAAGAAGCCTGCGTTGTTGCATCACTAGTAGTTACCACTTCTTTCTGCACTGCCATGCTTCCTGATAGTTTCAGCTTCAAGAGGTGTCATTACGGAGTCATTGCAAAATGTTCAAGAGTGCAGCATTCATTTTCTCTGTGCCACTAGATTTTGAAATTCAAGCTACCACTACATAATGTTCCCTGTGCAACAAGCATGCATCCTTACTGTACTCTAAAACATTTCTCATTGACTCTGTTCTACCTCTGTAGCATTATTATCACAAATGATAAGTTAAAATCTTGCATTGTTGACAAAATTAGCGTTGGTGGTAGTATTGTGATCGTGCTGGAAGTGTCGAATGGAAAGCAAATAAGAGAGTTGAAATTGGAGCAGTAAAACCAGAAGGTTTCACTTGAGGCTGTAATTGCATTAGGCCCTGCTTATATTTATTTTCCAGTGGCCAAGATTTTTGTGTCCTTGGTAGTAATGTTTTCCTTTTTGTGTTTTGGGTTGATGCTGATGGTTCATGCTGGAGAAAATGAAGGAAGAAGAAACATGTTCACGCATCACGTAAACAGCAGCCCATATATTGATTAATGTTTGCTAAAGCAGCAAAAAATTATGGATGATTTTAATATAGTAAGGGCAAATGCAAATTCACATTACGCAGGATTTGGACAAAGGTGAAATCGATGATTGGGGACCTTATTGGTAGCACATTATAATGTTTTGGGGCCACTGAGTGCACCTTTAAGAGATCAATGCAACAGCGATGTGTTGTGGATCCATTGCGCACAGATGGAAGTTGAAGATTGACAACATGCCAAGCACGGCATGAGAGAGTTAAGGTTGCAGGACGTTCAGCTGCAGTTATGGCGCAGAGTTCTAATGCAGTGGCCAGCGAACCTGGTCTGTTTGCTCCATCATGGTATTGAAGGCCACCCGTCGCCATAAAATGTTTTATTTATTTTATTTTTAGGTCACAAGGAAGACTTGACAAACATTGGTGAAATCTTTACTGCAGGTTCTAGTGCTAGCACACTAAAAGGCAGCATAGGTAGGGCATCAATAGGGCCAAGAGTAACAAAAGAATTTACTGCAAGATGTTTCAGAGTACTGCAAAGGTACTTGCTTTGTTTGAAACATTATGAAGTGGTAGGCATATTGCTTGGAGTGAGTGTTTGAAACATTATGAAGTGGTAGGCACATTGCTTGGAGTGAGTGTTACTCTCAAACTTTTCCAGTGGCTCTAATGTGATGTCTAGTGCTCTCCAATACTGAAGTGTTGGCATTAAATTTTGCAATGCTGTACTCTCTGATAACATGGCATGCCCACAGCAGAAATGTGACTGCTAGCACACTTTGTAATTTTGTTCTGAAGTTATAAACAATGCTTAGATTTCTGAAGGTACTTTGTACTTGTTTCTGTGTCGGGGTCTACTATAATGTTTCATGTGCATTTAGTTTTTCTAAAGTAATCTATAATCTGTATCGTTGGAAGTAAAACTGCTAGTATGCATATGTTTGTCTCCCTGAAACTGGAGCACGCATCATCCTTTGGGAATCTTTTGCAAGCATACCTCTCCAGACCTTGAAACGACTCAAAACTGTGCGATTTGATTTATCACATCGCGATACACAAGATGATATCATCATCAATTTATCAGGAACAATCTCTTAATTGGCCCTCCAGCTCGTGCAACCTTTTGCACATGTTCATGACAATGCTCGCTTTATTCGTTTGTCATTTGCTTCTGGAAACAAACGTCCTACCTCTTAAACCACACCCACCCTGTCAGGCTCACTAATTAGCCCTCTAGAGAACATCAATGACCTGTACTCATCATAAACTTATACCTATTTTTACCTCAAAATGAGTCTAGCTCGTGATGCCTTTTGTGGCACTCTGTGTGTGGCTTAAATAAGTCAAGCAGATGTCGTCCAGTGCCGTTTTAGTGCACTAGCACCGAGAACCTCACTCCAGCATTTCGTCAATGTTTTTTGTTTGTATGTCTGGTCTTCCTCACACCTCTAGCAGGTGATATGGCCAAACACTGATTGGTTGGTGGTTTGTATGATATCACGAGACCACATGTTATGGCCAAATTGGCAGGAGTTCACAACTTGAGCAGCACTTTTGAGAACCGAACCGGCCGGGACTTTGTATCCCGAGACTGACACATCATATTGAGGTCACGGAGGCACATTTGTACAGCTGGGTTAACGTGGCACTGATATCTATGTTGGATGATCTTTCACATAATGTGGCAGGTTATTACTATGTGCGAGTGAATATGTGCGATCTGAAACCGAAACTGGAGTGAAAATTGTAACGCTAGCACAATTAATATGCATTTCGTCTAACCACACTTATTTGCCATTATTTTATGCTGTTTTATTTTTGCTGAGCGATTGTAGTTTTCATGACCAAATAAGGATTTTCGTATTGAAATGAAAGCATTTTTGGTATTTTTGCGCATTAAATACAGTGCATTACGTTTGCATAAACTGAGGGCTGTGCTTTTTGGAACAAAGGAACAACACGTGCTGACAACAAACAGGCATTTATTGCTGCAATAACAACAATGCCAGCTAGCAATAAAACACGCTAATGAATCTAAGTCGTCCGACTCACCAGCAGGGCTGCGGACGAATGTTCGCCTACGCTAGGGCAGGGGATAAGCTCAGAGGCTGGACAGGGCAACCAGGCGGGAAAAGTCACGCAAGGCTTCGCCTTGTTGGCGATTGCTGAGTGCCGCAAGGATGCGTCTATCATGTTGAGTTTTTAATGCCGAAGAGACCTTGCTTTCCCCGCATGCGCTGGGACAAGGCCTTCCTTGGCGCTTGTGCTGCCGTGACTCTGGTGCCATCTCTCGATAGTTAACGTCAATTATCCACGCAGGTACCATCTTGTGATAGTCAGGGTAACTGCTACGAGGGAAAGCAAACTTTAAAGGGGACGATGGGAGATCATTCCCCACAACTGCCAGCTGGACCCTGCTTCATTTCTAAAACTCTGTCTACTTTTACATTGTGTTTCACGCCATGTTTTGCTGCTTTTTGGTTGTATTTTGTGAGGATTGTACTTCCAGAGCTACGCAAAACGCTGCTGCTGCTGCTGCTGCTGTTTTGCTAGCTAGAGACCCTCTGTGGGGTCACTGCGAGAAGAGGAGAATGGCAGTCGTACTGCTAGCCCCCTCTGAAGGGAGCTCATCTGAGGACTGCTGTAGATCACCGTCCCTTCTATTCTGCCTGTGTTGATTTCATGTACCCAATGGGCCACCTCGTGGTGACATATTTTGCTGTTTCGATGCGAGGCTGCACACAGGAAGTGAACGAGGAGACTGCCATAGACTTGTGCAGCAGCAGATGCATAAGTTATTGAAGCAAAAGCATCACTACGGTAGGTAGATTGAGCCATCGGGTATGCACGGTTTTCACCTTGAAGGAGATGTAGAGTAGCCATGTCACTTTAGGGCATAGTCACATAGGCCACCAAGTGGGCCGTGACCACTGTCAGGGTCACAAGATTTAGAGGTCAAACTTGTGTGTTAAGCCTGGTGGTTGCCATGTGACTGGGCATAGTCACGTAAGCCACTAAATGGCCCATGACCTCTGTCAAGGTCAAGGTCATGTGAGGTGACGTCATTGTGATGTGGAAGTAGAGGGGCAATACGTGTAAAATAGGAGCCCGAGGGCTCCTGCCTAGGTTACAACAGTGCGCGAGATGCATGGTGACGAACACCCTGCTACAGTAGTGCGTCGGAATGTAAAGGCACGTCGAAATGAGGCCCTGAAAAGGCGGCATACCGAAAAGACAGATGAACGGGCTTTACGTTTGGAGAAATGGACAATGTATTTAGTCGAAGCTTGGCAATGAGCATAGCTGTGTATGTACGTGAAGCTTTCGCTTCCCTTCAGGGTTACCCAAACTTAAACCACCAGCTAATTTTTTTCCTCCTGATTCCCTGGCTTTGGTTGGGGACCGCGGGTTGCGAACGTGTGCACCTTGTAATCTTGCTCAATTCTAGGCCCGAAAGGAGTCTGACGCCTGCCTTCTGCTCAATTTTCTCTGTAGGAAGAGAAATGAAATAAATGAATAAAGAAAAACAAATTGAAGTGGCAAAAAGAAAATGGTGTTGCTTTCATGGTTTAAGTTCATGGAGTTTAACGCACCAAACTGACTCACTCAGACTATGAGGGATGCCATAGTGAAGGGCTCCAGAAATTTCAACCACCTGGGGCTTTTTAATATGCACTTTCATGATTTATAGTAATGTGCCAAAGTTTTCATGGTTTGAATTTGTGCATTATGCTAGTTTTGACATTAGAAAAGTGTTCAGGCAGTGATGTGTAAACAATAGTCAGTGTTAGCACAGTATGTGATTCATGCACTATTAGGGTGGTATCCATACATGTTGACGTCCATTAGGTATCCTTGGCAACACATTGTTTGGTTTTTGGCTTCTGTTGTTGCTGTTAAAATGAGGTGCATATGATATGCCCTCATTTTGTCCATATTTGTGTTCACATTGTCGGAACCAGCTGTTTAAGTAAAAGGAAACTTCCTCTTTTTCTATTTTCAGCTTGTTTCACTGGCTCTGGATGGCTTGACAGGGGCTGTGCAGGAACGCATGAAGTCAGAACACCAAACAAAATCTGGTCATATGATGCTGATGACCAATTTGTGGTCGATCGTTTACCTTGTTGGAAGTGAGTACTGGAAAAATTATCTTGCAACCAGTATCATCATCATAATCACTATCAGCCTGACTACACTCATTGCAGGGTTAAGCTTCCACGTCCCTCTAGTTAACCCGGTCCCGTGTCAACTGGAGCCACCTAATCCCCGCAAGCTTCCCAATATAATTTGCCCACACAACCTTCTGCCACTCTCTTGCCTTGCCATCTCTTGAAACCAGTCTGTCACTTTTGGATACCATCGGCTATCTTGCCTTCGCATTTCATGTTCTGCCCTTGCCCGTTTCTTCTTTTTGATTTAGACTACAATGTTGTTAACCTGACCCACCCCACACGCTTCCTGCCTCTTAACATTGCACCTATCATTTTCTTCCATAGCTCTCAGGATTGTGCTCAGATTAGGTTGAACCTTTTTCATTAGCCTACACGTTTCGATCCCATAGACAGGTATCGGTAAGATACAGCTGTTATATATTCTTCTTCTTTCTTCTTGAGGGTACTGGTAAACTGCATTTTATAACCTGGAAGTACTTGCCAAAAACATTACAGCCTAATCTTTTTCAGTTATTTTACTCTCATGGTCAGGA
Source organism: Amblyomma maculatum (assembly GCF_055883805.1). NCBI lineage: Eukaryota > Metazoa > Arthropoda > Arachnida > Ixodida > Ixodidae > Amblyomma > Amblyomma maculatum. The sequence goes on along the minus strand of NC_139349.1, from coordinate 8,526,320 downwards.
TCTTTTCAACAGACGTTATCTTGCCACTTCATTGACTCGCTACCTATCATAAACTGCTGTTCACTTTCGAGGCTGTTGAGCATTACTTTGGTCTTGCGCATATTAATTCTTGGGCTACTGTTCTGCTTCTCTAGGTCATTAATAATCTTTTGAAATTTGTTACTTGAGTTGTTTAAGATATTAAGGCAATGTCACCAGTGAACTGCAGATTACCAAAGTATTCCCATCAACTCCTTTCTCTAACTACTCCCAATCCATGTCTCTAAATGCTTCCAACAAGCAATGAATCGCACTAAAGAGATCTTGTCTCCTTGCCTAACACTTGGATTTCGTTACTTTCTTTATGGGGAAATATGGTTGCTGCATCTTCCAGTACTTTCACATATGGGTCGTATCATATATACCATGATTCCGCAATGCCTGCACATGACTTCTGAACTCCTGACAGAGTCAAATGTTTTGTTGTAATCTATGAATGTTGCATGTTGGGTTTGGTTATATCCTATGCATTTCTCTTTTAAAATACTCTTTTGATAGTGCAGATATGACCTATTGCCGAGTATATATTATGAAAACTTGCCTGTCCTATTGAAGTCTTAGGTTGTCCTGATTCTGTTAGCGATTACCTTAATTGATACCTTGCAGGTAATGGACAGTAGCTGATAGGTCTGTTGCCAGTATAGTTGGAATCACTGTTTTAGGCATTGATGCCAGTCAGTGTTGCCAACAATACAGTAGAATGTTGAGCTAGTCGGTCTTCAGACATGATGAAACACCCGCTAAATTCAATATTTGCATCCGAAACTTTTCCACAGTCCTATGCGCATCGCACCTTATATTCTTCCCCCCACACGCATATCTCATCGCACCAGCCATCAGCTACAAGTTGCCCGTCCACGTTCACGTACCGTCACGTTTTCAAATTCTTTTTTTCCTCGAACAGCTGCAGACTGGAACGGCCTTCCGGACAACATTGCTCTCATCACTTGCACACCACAGTTCATCGATAGTGTCAAAACTTTCCTGTTATTGTGATTATGTATTTTTGCTCTTGCCACCCCTTATGTAACACCCCTTTTTAGGGGCCTTTAAGGTAATAAAATGAAATGAAATGAAATGAAATGTAATTTTTACTCATTTTATTTTAGCTAGTAATCAATATAGCCAATATTTTAAATAAGAAACTACTTTTTCTCTTTTCATCAGAAACATCCAACTATAAATAGTTTTATTTTAAGGAGTATTCCACCTGCTTTCGATACGCTTAAAATTGCAGAATTACGTCGTCTTCTCTTGACTACAAACTGCTGCCTGCAGGCTCTTCCACAAAAAAAAAAAAAAAAAAAAGGTCAGCTGCTTCATCTTGTTGTGCTGAGCACTCTGCAGCCGATTGTCCGCTCATACTGCCGGTTCTAAGTGGGACTTGAGCACTGCTGCTAACGTACACATTCATGTCATGCCGATTTTTCGGAACATTTTCCGAGCAGTCCAGAGTTTGAGCAGCATTTACTCTGCTTTTGGAGTCCAGCTTCGATTCATCATATCTGTTCACATTGCGTGCCCTGTTTACAATTGATAATGTTTAGGTGACTGAACATGCATCCAACCTCTGTGTTCTACCAGAGCAGCATCAGCATTAAACAAAACTCGGCCAGGTGGAAAAAGGAATTTTTGTCGGAAGCATCCCTGTACTAGTAGTTAATGAACTTCATCCCAGAATGCAGCTGGGCTCCCACAGCTGTTCCAGCTGAGAGAGGGCTTCTTTCGTTGCAGTTGAATGGCAGCGATTTTTTCTCGCAACTTAGGGTCCTGCAGCCACTCTTTCCTAAACTTCTACACACATTTGACAGGTCCCAGCCCACCAGATTGCATGCCCGACATCAGTAGACTCGACGATTTCGTAAAAAAATGCTGCATAATGAACAATTCGAGTATTGGGTGCATTCGAAATTTTTGACATATAGGTGAAAGCGAAGTTCACAAGTTGAAATGAATATAATTTCAAAGAACTTGCCACTTTTAAACAAAAGTCTTAGGACTGTGAAAACCGCCAATAAAATGCCAACAGGTCCTAAAAACCGCTAATAATTTTGCCTCCCGCAATGCAACATTCTTGCCTTCTAAGGAATGTAAAAACCCACTAAATTTAGTGGGAAAATTGCTAGCTTGGCAATACCAGTGCCAGTATTAAGCACTGCTGGTATGTTTGATTGATGAGGCCATGTCATGTCACATCTTTGATGTTCCACTTTCCTTGTTCATTTCAGCTCAACTGTTTACATGGGAGGTCTTGGGCTTTGTAGCATTTGTCCAAAAGTACCCAGCCCTAGTTCCAAACATACTACTCTTTACTGTAACAGGGGCACTAGGACAGGTGAGTGTCAAATTTGTTATATCATAATGTGTATAAAGTATCGGTGTCCGAGTACCTATATTTTTAGGCTGTCCAGCATTAGAAATGCAGTGAAAGGTCATACATGGATGGCCATTTTCCAAGCACCACGGTCTGTGCTGTTCCTACTCTCATTGTTAATTTCTGTATGCAAGTTTCACGCAGGCAGTGTGTTCTTGTAAATTAATGATTTCTTGGCTGGCTTCAGGCATATTAAATGAGTACTAATTATCTGCAAATGGTAGTATGTGCTGCTCCTGAAGAGACATGTTTATAAATTGTGTGCAGAGTGAAATGTGGGGCTGTCTCCTGCTGTACAGCATTACTGGGAAACAATACCATTTGACATTGCAGTTATTACCTAACAGACTCAAAAGAGGTAAACTAAGCAGCCAGAGGGTCCCAACTTCTTTTGATAGCATTGCAACAGAAATGTTATGCAAATTTCTTTTTGCTTTCAGATTTTAATTTTCAGAACAGTGAGTGAATTTGGGCCGCTACCATGCTCAGTTGTGACGACAACAAGAAAGTTTTTTACGGTCCTTGGATCTGTGATACTATTTAACAATCCTCTTGGCACAAGGCAGTGGGTTGGTGTTGTGCTGGTTTTTTCAGGTATGTACCAAGAGCTTCACTAATTGCAAAAGTCATGTACATCACATGATAACTGTAGTAATTACAGCGTGCTGTTGTATGTTCTCATTGCATATACCCACCTGGTTTATGTGCATTTGAAGCATATGCTCCAGTTTCGTTTGTTTCTTAGCCTGCAAATTGCCTGGCCTCAGGCAAAATTTATGGTGCAAGGAGTTACCCTGTGAAGCACATTGAGAGGTTCAGTAGTGCAGTATTAGGCTTGAATGTTGACAGCTAGCACTTGCTCCCCTGTAGTGGACGTTTCAGTTATAGCAATGCTGTGCTGTGCATTGCTTGCATTGAGCTCTGCATCGATTCTGGCACAGTGTATTTTTACATGGTGGTAAAAAGTTTTGCATACATGTAAAGTGGTAACAGTGAAAATAACATCACCTTTCATGTTCAGAAATATGAAAAAAAAAAAAAAAATAGTAGCGAAAAGCTTAATTTCAGGCTTTTCTTTCTGCCATTGGTATGATGCTAGTTGACTGATATTTTCGGCGGCTAGAATATGCCATCTGAATCATTATATCGGATTTTCTTTTCAGGCCTGATGGCTGATGCTTACTTTGGAAAGACAAGCAAAGCAAGAAAGTAAATCTCACCAAGAGCTGTAACAAGACATGCTCATCAAATGTACTAAGGTCTTAATCATTTCATCGGTGTGTTTGTAAATAATAGCACCTGCATATTTAAAAGAGGACATATTTTTTTTTTTTTGCGTGGAAAGCACTTTCGCTGTTCCACACTGAGGAGAGTTATTTATGATCCTACAATAAATACTTCCCAAAAAAAGAAAATGGTATTATATTCTTTGTTATCAGAACGTCAAACGCAGTTGCTCTCAGAGTGCTCACCACAAAGCACAAACAATTTTTATCCTTGAAAAGGATACATTTATAAGTCCTTGAGTAGCATGTACTCAAACATCTGCGAAAAAAAAAAAAAAAAAAAAAAAAGCTTTCTATTTATGTACAAAAGCAATGTTTCAGGCATCTAATGATCATCAAACCCTGGCATTGGAAATGTCACTGCGAATGCTTCAACATCTTTTCGTAGCTCTTGCATTTTCCGCCGGGTCGCTTCATCCTTTGCGATGAATTCCTTGAAGTCTTTCACTGTCTTTCCTGTTAGAAAAAATAAAATTGACAAAATTGAAAAATACTGGCTTACCGTAAGCACTGTGTTCCGGGATGACAAGTGAATGGGAAACCAGAACTAGTATTAAGTTTACTGCATGAAAATAATCTTTAAGCTTGCTTTTTATCAGCACTCCATTACAAATCTCTACATACCATGCAATACTATTTGAAGGCGACAATACACAAGTACAGCAACTAAAAATACCTTTTCAGGAATCTAAAGCAAGTTTCTTACCTGAATTTAGTGAAAACATTAGGATGTTAAGCATCCAATTAAAAAAAATGTCTGCAGTAGTGTTTGCTGAAAGGTGTGAGACCCTGTTGATATATTCTTGATTTCTGCAGTTTCGTTACTGCATTTTGTTTGTATGATCCTGATCCAAAGTTATATATTTGCTTGATATATCATTCTTACCTTAAAAAGAAACCATGATACTGCATTCTTCCTTCCTTAAACTTTGTTTTCTGGGACAAAAACAAGATGCTGGGCTTGCACCACTATAACGAGACCTATATTTGAGTACGCATGTATGCACCAGTGCTCTGGAAATGATTTTAGTAATTAACACGAAGGTGCGTAATTTATGGTCTTTATATACTGCATCACTGATTCGCCCACAAATCTCAAGCATCGGAATGCCAGAGACTCTACATATTCAGTTTTACATCTATAGATAAATATAGCCTTTTTGCTGAACAACAGGTTTATGCATTCTTATTTTTCATCTTGTGCTGCTAATGCCCCTTTTAGAAAGAAGTAGACACACAGAACAGCTGAGACCATACCGGGTGCGCCATAAATACTGGTGTACGTTGGTGTACTGTCACGTGAGTTATGACCCATATATTGGCTGAGAGAGAACAAATCTTCTAAATTTTTCCACAGCGTTTACCCTATACCTTAGATATGCCCTTGCAATGATTTATCCAAATGGCCGCCCTTGGCCTTTATCACGGCCCTTAAACATTCCGGGTAATCTTTCATTGCATCCTGCAGGGATACCTCGGCAATGTCTTTCCATTCTCGCTCCAGCTATGTTTTTAGGGCTGCAACGGTGGTGTGCTGAAGAGTGCAGGCCTTCTTTTGGAGAATAGTCGACACGCAGAAATTCATGGGGTTTAGGTAAGACGAGTTTGCTGGCCATTCTTCAGCCGGGATGAAATCAGGCGCATGAGTTCAACACCACTGCTGGCTCTTTTTTTATTTCTGCGCTGGGACGCCGTCCTGGTGCAGGCTTCAAGACTGTTTGCTGAACTGGACTGAGTCCAAGGCAGTTGATGAGGCTGAAGAATTTTTTTCAAGTATGTATATGTTTGTGTCAATCTTCGCTCCTTTTGGCACAAAAACAAGGGAAGTGCTTTCAGTGGTGGATCAGTACAGTTCAGTCGTTCAGTCGTGTCCGACTCTTCGTGACCCTATGGACCATGTCACGCCACGCTTTCCGGTCTCTCACTATCTTCCTAACATCACATAACTTCATCTGCAGCGCCTCGAGGATGCCATCTAACCATCGCGTTCGCTGCCTACCCCTTCTCCAGCGATCCTCAACCTTTCCCAACATCAAATCTTTCTCCAGAGACTCCTCTCTTTTCATCAGATGACCAAAGTAGCTGAGCTTTAACTTTAGAATTTAACCCTCCAATGAGCAGTCAGGGTTTATGGTCAACAATATCGACTGATTTGATCTTCTGGCAGTCCAAGGAACTCTCAAGAGTCTCCGCCAGCACCACAATTCAAACGCGTCAATTCTTCGGCGGTCAGCCCTCTTCACAGTCCAACTCTCGCATCCATACATCAGGTTTTCTTGGCAGGAAATAGTGGAGTGGAGTAGATACCCTTGTCCAAACCATCACAGATGCCGGATAGGAGTTTCGTAAAATTTTGCAACTAGGTGCATCATCAAATTGTGGCGTCAGAGCAAGTACAAGGGAGTTCTGGATGTTCTGATGTGCCTCCACTGAAAATTTTTTTCATCGGTGAAGACAGTCATCATGCCCTCCTCCGCAGCCTGCGCCAACAGCAGCCGGCATTTTTTTAGTCTTCTTTCTCTCTGTGCCTCCGTTAGACCATGTAGTTTCTGCAGCTCGTAGCGAAACATAATTAGGTCCCGTCAAACAATTCGCCTAATTGTTGTGGCAGACACATTCATTCAGCTCTTGGGCCAGATATCTCATGCTCCTCCGTGGCTGTCATTCATTTCTTTCTTTCATTATTTTTTTAAGGCGAGGTGTGGCCACCGTGACAGGACGACTACTGCAGGGTTGGTCCTGAAGTGTGCTGCGCTGAGAAGTTTGATGAACAATCTTACGGTGAATTTTGAGAAGTTTGGCTATCTCAGAAGGCGCGTTTCCAGCATCCCTCTGTGACAAGATTGCGGGTCGATGCTGGCTAGGGCGTGCCATGGTCTTAAAATGTGAACACAAGCATAAAACACAGCCAAAACACTCGAAATGGTGTAAAGAAATATTAGTAAGAACGACGTGAAAAAACTTATATTGGGAAGACCAGTCATGGATCAAAGTGTGTGACAGTCATTATGACGCACCCAGTACTTTGCAAGAACAAACACATTCAGATTTCCTCTCTTTGCCTGTACTATAACAGAGTGAAATTTGTAAATAAATTCCATAACCCTTAATTAGCACTGATGCTTTAAAATAAACCATTCGATTACTTTCTGGTTTTGTTTATGTTTTGCAATGTACATTTTGTAGCACCTAATGACACCTCTCCTGCTAAAACCATTTGAGTATGCAGTATGTTCCAAGTAAAAAAAAATCATGTACAGGTATAAGCAATATAAGAGGTAGCACGCAAGCCAGTGGAAATGCAGGCTGTTCAAGCACCCGTGGCTGTTTAAAAGACTTGGGGAGAAATTTGGTTGTTTCGACAGTACAAAATAGAAATATTTTTCTGCATCACTGCTTGAAACGCTTTGCAAATTTAGCTTATTTTATGCTACAGAATTTTGAACAGCCCCGCCGTGGTGGTGCAGTGGTTAGGGCGCTCGACTACTGTGCCCACAGATGCTAAATCGAATCCCGGCCACGGCAGCCGCTTTTCGATAAAGGCGAAAAGCAAGGCGCCTGTGTGCTGTGTGATGTCAGTTCATATTAAAGAACCCCAGGTGGTAGAAATTTCTGCAGCACTCCACTAAGGCGTCTCTCATAGCCTGAGTCACTTTGGGGCGTAAAATCACACAAATCAAACCAACCAAACCAGAGTTTTGAAGCAATCTTCATTACGAGATGCAGAACAAAAAGGGCGCTACTTAAATTGACAATGCTGAACGCTTTGGAACGGAAAATGGTAGGTGTAACATTGAGACGGGAAGCGTGCAGAGTGGGTCAGGGAACAAATTTGAGTTAATGACATTCTAGTGGAAATTGAGGAGAAGAAATGGGCATGGGCGGGACATATAATGTGAAGGCAACATAACCGATGGTTGCTAAGGCTGACAGACTGGATTCCAAGGGTAGGCAAGTTTAGCAAGGGGCGGCAGAAAGTTCAGTGAGTGGATGAGATTAGGAAGTTTGTGGGTGTCAAGAGGATGCATCTGGCACAGAACCGGGTTAATTGGAAGAATATGAAAGAGGCCTTTGCCCTGCAGTGGGCATGGTGCGGCTGTTGCTGTTGGTTATTTTCACAAAATATGCGATTGTATGCATATACAGTGATACCAACAAAGTGCTGAGAGAGTTAGAAAAAAAAAAATGGTTAGGTTACCTGCTTTTGGCTTGGCTTCAAGGGCAATGTTCACTGCCCTGTCAATAAACTCTACGACTTTGTGGAAGTCTTTCTCCTTAAAATTCCTTGATGTCAGAGCAGGTGCACCTGGAATATTTTGCACATCAGTTTCAACAATCTTACCTATACAATTCCAACCTGTTTGCCTTTGCACTTTGAGGAGGATGTGCAAAAGCATATATAGTTTGATGGTAGTAGAAATAAATGCTGAATTGATTTCAGCGTTAGGGGCATGTTTTAGCTGTTTCGCCATTCTTCAGCACCACCTTGGTTTCTTGCTATAACCTTCGGCCATGTTTTGTAATTGCCCCAAAACTGACTAAAGTGCATGAAGAAGGTGCATGCATCAAGGCAAGCCCTTACTGCTGCTTTTCACAAGTAACATAGTCGGTCAAATTGACAGAAGGAGAGCAAGGACCAGTGCAAGCGTTGAAGGTAAGCAGTGGAAATGCGATGAAACCCACTTCCTCATTGTGAAGTGCAATCCCAAGTGTCACAGCTACCTCTACCTGAAAGGGGATTGTGACGCTCTTGCGTGCCTTTGGCCACGCTGAATATGTCCGATTTTCCAGCCCCAGACTACCTGCAGACAGGTCTTCGCTTCCGCTAAACAGGAAGTAGTGTTAGGGTCTTATGGTCACATGGCCTTGCAAGCAGACAATGCCAACCATCAGTCACCGCAATGCAGTTTTTTTGTTGTTTTTTTGCAGTGGCACTGTGCGAACGTTTATCTTCTGGCATGCATGTAATACCAAAGACAGGTAACAGAGGCGCAAATCGACCGGTGCTTTTTGCGAACAGAGCGTGACATGCCTGAATGCAAAGTGTTTTACCGAAGCTAGTTTGGCAGGGTTTGGTAGCCATTACTGCTAGCGAAGTTCTTCCAAGGACCTAGTTCACTGCACTCAAAAGTAGACTAAAGCATTTGCAAAAGCGTCTACAAGTGTCAGCTACTCCAGCACACAGCAAGAGCGGTTCACTTGCGACGCTTTCAGGCCTGTGTGCTAAAAAGACCGCGGAACAAGTGAAGGAGTTCTGGACAGCACGAAAAAGTAATCCGTGCTCGGGGCTCTGGATGCTTCTGTGTGTAGTGAAATTCAAGACACAAAAGCTAAGATGTAAGGTTCAAACACCTTACAGCTACTTAGAGACCAGCTACAGAACTTGTGTAATTGCTTAACGCATAATATCATCTGCAGGAACACGAAAAGCAACTAGAATGCGCTTGGAGTCTAACTCAATATGGCTGCCAACCCAGGAGCTGTACTGGGGGGCAGAGCTTCTGGGCTGCCCGAAGAAAATCGTACTGTATGGACATCATGTAATCTCAAATATGTTGACAGAGTGGCTTGTAGCTACAGCATCAATGCTTAAGCAGAAGCAAAGAAAAGAGTGTGATGACTGCTGCAGTGTACTAAAATTTTGCTTCTTTAGCAGCAACAGTTCCATAATCATTAAAATGAAACTCCACAGATGCACTACCAAGAAATGGGAAGTGAACACAGAGCCCTCGGTTTTGGGGCTGGACGCACCTAGCCGGACGCCACCAGGAACAAGGGCTGACTTGTCTCCAGGGCAAGTGTTTTTGTTGGCTGTGATGTTGCATTCGTTCATTACTGATTCTAGCCGGGCACCATCTAGTCCTCTGGGCCGCAGATCCAAAAGTAGTAGATGGTTGTCTGTGCCACCTGTGAAGCAATTAAGACAGAAGAGAAAGTTTCCACTGCATATAAACACAAGAAGACAAGTGGCCTACAATTACAAGCACAAACAGAACAAAATAAGTAATATATGACAGTCATTAAAAAAAGCTCATGCTTCTAGCAAAATGCCTGTAATGTACACATCGAATCTGCTAAACTGGCTGGAACTTGGTTCCTAACTAGATGCTATCAGTAATTGTTTCAAATGTTGCCACATCGCATGACCCTATGATCAATTAGTGTCTGGTCGTGTCTGCTGCTAGTTACCACCTGCCAGAGCCATGCCCCTAATTTTTCACTCACAACGTTGGCAGCACCAACAGCGGATTTTCTGGTGAATGGGGCCTTTAAGGGGGGATATGGGGCAGCTTTTAAACTGTTGCACCAAGTTCGAGAAAATTATCACAGATGGCTGATGTTCCTCTTATTAGAATATTTTCAAAGTTTCATCACCTTAGCATAAATTCGAGTGTTTCATAGACTGACGCACCGCCACGCGACGAAAAGTGTCTGTCTCCGTGATGATTTGCTGTAGCGGTGGCAATGGCTTTCGGTGTTCTGTTCTCTAGTTATGTGCGGTGCTCGTGAGGCATTTTTTCATTGATTTACCAGCCAGATTATCATCAGAGCTTCTTCGTGAGTGACAGCAACCTTGATGCGGACAAAAAAAAAACTACTTTTGCTTCATAGGAAGACAACCTATTGCGCAAGTCGTTAGTGAGGCATTGACTTTGGTTGAGAGTGAAGTTTTACGAGTGGCGAGCGATGAGCGTTTGTATTAACCTCAATGCGTCATATGCCTCCTTATTTTGTATTTTTTAGGGTAAATTATGCAACTTAAACGTTCAAGATGAAGGACGTAATTGTATGATTGAAAAAGTGATTGTTTTAACACAGCGTATGCATAAGCAAACTTTGCTTAGAGACTGAAATATTTTCTACTGAAAATAAACACTCCAGATTTTTTTTTTTTTCTTTATAAATCATATAAGTCGCTGCCCAGTGTGTAGATATATTATCTGAAAAAGAACATCTCACCTTCACACACTGCGGCATTTTCACTAGAGTTTTGTTTGGACAACATTCTGTCTCGCGCTTTTATTAGCAGGTTCTAGCTAGACGAGACGATGATTGTGCACGTTCAACTTTATTTCCCAAATATTATTTAGAGTGGTCAGAAATTATAAATAAAGCCGATTACATGGGAATCAAACATCCACGGGATTTGCAGCGCTAATAGCGCACACCTGCAAATTCTTTAGTTTAAGCATTGGCGAAAACAGCATGTGGGTGTGTTTAAGATTTATATACTGCGTTTTCTAATTTGTTACCTTAGCTTGCGATCATACAGTTGGTAGATGAAAGTGCAATTAAATAAATTTTGTTTTGAAGGAAAACTGATTACCGAGGTTGACCTTGAACCGTAGCCAGTGCCGCAGATTCTAGCCAGAGTTTCGTTGTGGTAATCGCATGACAAGCTGTAGATTAAATCTGATATGCTGAAGGTGCAGTGAAACTCACAGTGGTGGGAGGGGGACTGAAAATTTCGGTCATCAGTTGACGCTCACTAACATCGCACACTATGCTTGTGTGCTCGCCGCTATTGCCCCATCTTAATGAGGTCGACGCGGCTGGAAAATAAAAAACTCGCTGCTGCCCCCCATCCTGAGCTGCACAACATTTATAATAACAGATTAGTGCTGCAGATAATTACAATATTCATGAAATAAAACATCAATATGGGAGCAAGGTCTTTCTACTGCTCGACTGCCATTACTTATTCTGCTATATTTTGTGTATCTGGCCATTGCATTAAATTTACTTTCTTCAAGCACTTTCGATTTCGTCGAGTAGCGAGGCATATTATTATTGTCAGTGCCTTCGATGGGCACCACAAATATAAAAAAAGGAAAGCACAGGCATTTCACACAGAGCCAGAAAACCTTTCAAAAATGGAAGCGTGGGAGCTGTGAGACAGCTGTGATCACCCAACCCAGTTTCCCGTCATATTGCATGCCTGATGATGCTCTCTATAGGCCGTGAAACACGCGAATAGAAAGAATGTTGTAGCTGTCATAATGAGCAATTAAGTGCATCAGCTTAGCAAAACTATCATTTCAAAACTAATGAAGATGTACTAACTGTTTGTGCTTAACTTCTAGGTAGTTCATTGTGCAAAATACGGCTAAATGTGTGTTCTCTATGATATTTTTGTAAAAATTTGTGTACTTTAAAAACGAACTTCATATTTTATTTTGCCGCTATATGTCACATATTTCATACTTTTTAAACTTAGATATTACTTAGGAATCCAAAAAGTACCTTATCTTGTTCCCAGCAAAATTTTAGTCCAGAAACCACACTGAAAGCAGCCTTTGGCAAAGAAGTTTGTGCTCTTACAAAAAGTGTGAACTGAGAAAAATGAGTTCAGAGATTTTAGAACATGCTACTCGAATTTATGGCCTAAATTAATAAATAAAAGTGGTCTGGTGCATACACTGGGCCATCCTTTTTACCATGACACTACTTTGTGATGATTGCTTTGGGTTTCCTCTCTCTTTTCTTTTTATTTTCAGCTTTACAGCTGTCCAGCGTTCTTGTCTGTGCTCGTGAAGTTTTTAATTGCTTGCCAGGCGTGCCTCTTCATCTAGGCTCCATATTCTATCCCCAGCTTGTCAAGCACTTTGGTTAGCCAGGCTCCCAGTAGTGTGAAAACAGCGTTCGAAGGTTACGTGCCCACTTTAGTCAATCCAAGCTTCTATTTCGGTTTACCAGCCAATCTGCTGTTACTAAGGCTCAAAATTTGCCTTTTCTTTGCGTTTTTCTTTTTAGTTGTCAGCTGTATTCTAGAAAGCATGTTCATTTTGGCTAGAGAGTGCGAAAAACAAGCATTTTAACTTAGGGATGCACTCACATTTATTTTCTTGCCTGCTATGCGGCTGCATCTTGAAATCAGTGTTCATAGGTGCTTTCGGTGGTGAGTGCACCCCATCTCACAAAAAAAATTAATTTTTCTACTAGCAAACTTGGTCAGAAGCTTCTTCAATATATGCACCATCCAAAACAATAAAAAATGTAACTTTTTTTTTTTTGATAAAAATTGGTTTTGTTTATGGGGTGTAATGTCCCAAAGTGACTCATGCTATGAGAGACGCCATAGAGAAGGGCTCTGGAAATTTTGATTTTGGCCGCCGCCCATAACGCTTCGACATTAAAAAGGAAAGAAGGAAATGAGAGAGAAAGAAAGAAAGGAACTGAGATGGGAAAGATAACAAAGAAGTGATATGAAGCACTGGAAAGGCAGGATAGTGTTTTTCTCAAAGCTTATGCCAGTGACAGAATATACCCGAGGGAGTCTAAGTTGTGAATAAGGAATACATCTTCGCACTTCATGTTGCTTGAAAATTTCAAGCCTGATTGAAGAATGCATAGCTCAGGCTCATAGAAGTTATGGTCAGATTGATTACAAAGTTTCATAATTGTCTTTAGGTAGTTTTTTTTCTTGTGTAGTCATGGTGCCCATTAAATTTCAGGTTTATTAATTGCTTTGTCTCTCTAATATATTGTTTCTGACAGGAGGTGCACTGAACTTTGTATTATAGATTACATTAGACAATGCGCTGGTAAAACTAGTCAATGCCGAGAATAAAATCGGTTGCCATGCTTCCAACCATAGTGTCAGTTTATGGTCAAATATTTAGGGGAAACCCCCAAGGTGGAGTAGAATTCTAATTAAGCAGTAATTACTCATTGTCATCCACCTGAGCGCAGCCATACGGCAACAAAGGAAACTCAGAAACTTCGTAGTTAAAGAAAAATTCGTCCTGATCCGGGGATCGAACCCGGCACCACCGCCTTTCTGGGGCAGTCGCTCTACCGACTGAGCTAACCAGGACGGCTAGCAGATCACATGGTAGAGCGAGAGCGAATTGATCTATAACTCGAAGTGGGAATAGTGTTAGTCAAATATTTAGGGGAAACCCCCAAGGTGGAGTAGAATTCTAATTAAGGAGTAATTACTCATTGTCATCCACCCGAGCGCAGCCATATGGCTACAAAGGAAAGTTATACAGCTTTCTCAGAAACTTCGTAGTCGAAAAAAATTCGTCCTGATCCGGGGATCGAACCCGGCACCACCGCCTTTCCTTTTGAAAGGCAGTGGTGAAAGCTTTCCTTTGTAGCTGTATGGCTGCGCTCGGGTGGATGACAATGAATAATTACTCCTTAATTAGTAACAGTTTTTAAATGCTTTCAGGTCCTGTACCTGGGTTGAGAGTGACCTTACTATCAGTGGTGGCTCTTATCAAGTGATGCGTGTACTAGGATGCCATACAGATTTGTGTTGCATTTGTGTGTCACCGTTGGTGTCCTAAAAAGTAGTGTCTTGATATGGTCATTGTTATTCAACATAATGCAGTTCTTAGAGAATTTCTATTATCCATATTCTAACATTAACAATATTCTGCAGATATGCACCACCCTATGCTAACCAGCAGCAATCACCTCAAGAAAATATTTTCTGAGGTACCAACAGTGACATACAGACACAGCACAAACCTGAAAGATACCCTTTTGTATGCTAGGCTTGATAAGAAACCCCCGCTGACAAGCTCACACTCTCGACCCAGATGCAAGACCCGCAAATATTTACAAAGCAACATCATTGCTAGAAGCATGGCAAGCTACTTTACCGTTGACGCAGGAACTATAACTGTGAATTGCCTTAGTTTACCTACAAGCTTTAAAGCAGCTCCTGTCAGAAACAATATAATGGAGAGACAAGGCAATCAATAAGTCTGAAATTAAACGAACACTGGACTGACACAAGAAAGTATGTTCCCAAGGCAGTTTCAGAATATTTTGATCAACAAGGTCATAACTTCGATGAACTTAAACTATTGCTTCTCCATTCAGGCATTAAATTAAACCTCTGCAACAAGCAGAGATAAGCAGGGACAGATGGATCAATGTAATCCTTTATTACCAGCTAGAGAAAAAATAACCAAACAAGAGTGAAACACCATACCTGCCTTCCCAGCACTGCATATTTTCTGTCATTGTTTCTTTCATCTCTTGCTTATTTTTCTTTTCTCGCTCTCATCCTTTTGCTTCTTTCTCCTTCTTTCTCTCTGCTCTCCACCTCTTGCTATCATTTTTAAGGGTCCTTGGCTCCCACATTCATTTCTACACTCTCTCCCTCTCCTATTCCTCTTTTGTTTCTTCTTTTTCCTTTAATATGGTGTTATCTGACATAAAACAATCTTTTCTGTGCTGTTCCTTTTCCTCTCCTACAGTGTCATCTCTCTCCTTTTTTTAATGACCCCATATTTAGCTCTGCTGCACTACTATACTTCTTTATCACAGTTTTTTCAGGTCAACCAGTCTAGTCCTTTTTCCCCAATTCCCATGCACACTCAAAGTGGCCCTCAGGCCTGGACAACAGATTTTCACGTTCGCGTTCCTCATCTTACCACTCTTACCACTCTTCCCACTACACTTTGTCCTCCCCTTTACTAGTGCTTTCTCGTCAAAATGAAAGCCCTATTTAGTCAGTTCTTGCCATTGATGAACTCATGGCCAAAATGAAGACAAGCCCTCTTGTCAAATTGCTAGCTAGTGTATACTGAGACTTCGTCTCAATCCTTGTTTATTTTGCTTTGTTTTCTATAAGAATTCCAACTCCCTGCTCTCTCTGTAGTGCGATTAAGTGGTCATGATAGTTGTAGCCACTGCCTTACAAGCCTGCTTTCCTAGAACATGCAGATTCATGCACAGTGGCCGTTACATTGCAGCAAATTTCATTTGAGGTTCAAAGGTCTCTGTCACCATGCTGAATTCACATGTGTGCGCTTTCTGTGTTGACATAAGAGTCAACAGATGGAACCGCCATCTCTAGCAACAGAACAAAGTAGTGCGATGCATCACATGCATCTTCCCAGTATTATCAACGCCTGTTTTCCCTATACATTATCTTTGAACGTGATCACAGTTGGTTCCTTAGAGCAAACCCTGTGTTCACAACCATGTGCTCCAGTGCAAGAAAAAAGTAGTTAATCCAGTCAAAATGAGTGCAGTGACTATTACACCCTAGATATACATCATAACAAAACAGTGTGCATGAGTGTAGGGTTGAAAGGCAAGGGGAGTTAGTGCAAAGGGTAGCCACACCACTGGTTTCATCTGCACTTTGCACTCAAGTGTTCTTAGTGCCTTTACTATGGATATTTTAGGAGGTTTCCTTGTTGTTATGTGTGAATTAAAGAAAAAAATAGAGGGAGGTGTTCTACACAGCACACTGAGTACTTCCAATCACAGTTGCCATTCAATGTCCACTCACTACAATCACAAGTAACTCCCGAGGCGGCGATGGGGCAATAAACATTAGGAAAGTTAGCATGCTGAACTTGTGTTAGACACAAATTCAGCATTTTTTCTTTTCAGACCTTGTACGCCAAAAATTCCTAACACATGTTGTGCTCTTAGTAACTTATTTTTCAATGCTGGCATTCTGACACTTGCTGCTTATTTGTTATTGGTATTTACGACCTTTCTTGATTTCGTAAGTGTTGCACTAATATTGCTCTGCGACCATGAATGCAGTTTCTTTTTTTTTGTAAGATTTTTTGCTTACACTTTTGTCCTCATCATTTGCAAGCCATACCTACAATAATCTCCCACGAGGCTGGCAGGATTGCAAAATAAACAAAAATAAATCCGCTCCCTGCCGAAGCATTTGAACAGCTATTTCAGGCAGTGTCAAGCGGTGCGATGCCACTACTTACAGTGCCTATAGTCTGTGGCAAAAATTTTTCTGGCTACATGCACATTATAAGCTAGAAAGAAGGAAGTTATAAATGCCATAAGCATTGCCACAAATTAAACAAGTCTGCCACATGATTCTTTTTAGTTAAAATTATTGATTTCATTCCAAGGCATGCATATGAATAATGAAATCTGGTAGGCATGGCTGTGCAAAATAACCCAGAAACAAGAAAGAATGAGAGAGGTGGTAGTACTATATAAAGATTAGAAGTAACTGAGATAGGAACAGGAAGCTGGCATGCAGCACATACTCACTATAGCAGCAACCATGTGCAGCGGTAACAACAGTAATGAAGGGAAGAACAGAGCTACTTTACAGTCACGGCATTATGCTGATTTCAAAGTATGACAACTGCTATTTGAAATTTAATGAAGATGAAAACAGTGCCTTGTCAAGCTCAATTTTTTTTTTCTTTTTTTTTTTCAGCTCTGTTAAGAATGAATTTCAGCAAGTAAGCTGCTTCGATGGCACTCCCTATTGGCTGACAATGAGGGTTGTCCCAGTTATTGGCACTGACAGCTTGTGCACGCCTGTGTGGTAACCGGACCATAACACAATATACTTTTTCTGCACCACTAACAATGTACTAACCTGAGACAACAGTGTAACCCTTCTCCATCAGTGCTGTAACCATTGCTTTGGCATTCTTGATCACCTGTTCTTGGTATTGTCGAAATTCTGGCGTAGTAGCCTAGAAATGAGGAATTTCATTTTTCCCTAAACATACTGAAATTCATGGAAATATTAAGCAAAGGCATTACTGCACAAAAGCAGAGTCATTTTTCATTTTTTTTTTTTATACCTATGCACTTGTCATGAGAACATTTGGTGAAACTGATAGTGAATGCTTTACTTTTGTACAAAGGAAAAAATTCATGTCCATCTAACAGCATCAAAAAATTCTGTTCGCAAAAGGAGTATAAATAAAGTATGTTTCTTAATGACTAGGTGTAGTGATGCAAACTGTCCTAAAGGAACACTGAGGATAAACGAAAGTCAGCCTGTACTGATAGACTACAGCATTTGAAGACAGAGGCCGCTCTCATCAATAGCGGAGCTTATTATAAGGTAGGGAAGACCAAAACACGAAATATAGTTGCTTCCACCACTGGCTGACTTTGCAAATTAAATGCTTGCGTCAACACCTGGTTTTTGGAAGTGGATTGCAGATTCTACGCTACACAGCCAACCACTTTGAAATGGCCGAATCCTGCCCCTTGTTAGCAAGGACATTGCAAATTGAATTGAATCAACTGGCGAGAAGATTATTAAATCCAATTTCCTCACCAATAAATTTGTATTCTGCTGCCGGACAGATTTCAACAAAGCCAGAAAGAGGCAGAGAATAAATTTTTCCCGAGGACATGAGCTGGATAGAGTTGTCGTTAAGCTAACCCTCTACATTTGTTTGGCAGTCTTAGAGTGATTAAACCTTACTGTAGTGTGAAATTGTCCTTGCCTTGCCGGAGAGTAGATGAAAGCGGCAGTACCAGGACTGCACTAGTGGGAAAGCCCATTATGGCAAGAATATTTAGAGCACAATTGCATGTCACAATAGGTTGCTCCACACAAATCCACCACTAATAGTAGTCCTTCGTAGGAAACCATGGAGCATAACCTAAGCCACCACAAGGTGGTACAGCTCCAAGTAGGCATTTATAGAGATCCGGCATCTTTTAAGGTATCACAAGAGACAAATGACAGTTTATGGCCTTATCTTGCAGCAATTAAAGATAGACTAGAGGGGGTCAGGCAAATGGTGAAATACAACAAGAAAACAGGACCAACAGAAAAGCTGCACAAGAAAGTAACCATTCCTTGGCAAACGGAGAGGTATTACTACCATATCAGCAACCAGTCCTGACCTGACCTAATGGTCGTGAGTGAGAACATCAATGTGATAATCTAAAGAGAAAACTACGCCTAGTTATCAAACATTTGAAATGCAGATGCAGAATAATACCTGTTTTAAGGCAACAGCTACAGATGCAATGGCATGATTGTGGGGTCCACCTTGCAGAGCTGGGAAAACAGCAAAGTTCACTTTTTGCTCCAAGTCATACATGATTTCTTTTCCTTTCTTGTCCACCTCTTTCACCCCCTTGCGGTAGAAGATGAGGCCAGCTCTGGAAAACAAATATGAGCGTGAGTGGGAAAAATATTTACTGTAATTATAAAAAAAGTTTCGAAGAAGGGCAGGCACCAGGATGCCTCTAGCTATCTTTAATCCCCAGCTGTCCTCTCAATTCTCAATATGCCAACATGGCGCTCATTCTCTCTCTCTCACTGTTCTGTTTGCAGATTCTTGCTTGAATCTGCAACACTCTCCGCGCCCTGAGGTGAGAGGTAGCTCAAAGCTTGAACGATGTCACCTCAAAGGCCAGATGAACACGATGCGACTGATGTGATGATGCAACTGATGGATGGTGTTCAAGATGCTGTCGTAAGAGCTGCATATACCGGAAGTTGATTGTGCTCGTCCAGCGTCTTCTTCAGTTTTGCATCGTGGTCCCGTTGGTGATTCTAACTGTCCGAGATATTACATTCATCGCTGACCTGCATGAGTGTAGCCATGGGTCCTCGCTAATGCTGCACAATGTCCACAGGGTCCGTTTCTGTTGGACGGAGACCAGCGCACCGCCCCTTCTTGTATCAGCTGTGACAACAATTGCGCTGTTTCTAGTGGATGTTTCTAGGGGGGTTCACTTAGCTGTTCCGTGTTTTCTGAAAGCATGACAGTCTCGGTGGCCAAAACACTGATGGTTTCATGCAGTTCGTGCTATATGTCTAGTTTGAGGCTCACTTCGTAAAGCTCCTGCTCACTCTCAGTCATCTTGGTTCCCGTCGTGTAGGGCGCGATATACTCAATGTGGAACAGCTGGCGCAACACGGACGGGGCGCAGGACTTCGACGCCATCTGTTGGTTGGAGCCCTTCTCCCCGGCATGAAGGTCGTATTGTGTTTCGTCCCACTACACTGCAGCATAATCGTCATTGATCTTGTTCATCTCAACACTGATGCATCTCACAAGTCTGACATGACACAACAATCTAACACAACACATGTGTTTCCAACATGTTCTTTTCCTGCGCACAGGCCTTTCTTTTTTCCTATGCTTGTGAAAGTGTGGCCGCCAAGTTTTCAGGCTGTTCGAAAAATTATAGAAGAAGGGCAGGCACCAGGACGCCTCTAGCTATCTTTAATCCCAGGCTGTCTTCTCAATTCTCAATATGCCAACATGGCACTCATTCGCTCTCTCGCCGTTCTGTTTGCAGATTGAATCTGCAACAGTAATACTCCACTTCTCCTTGATTTTCCTGCTCTCTGGTACCAAATCTTGCTTGGACAAGTTGTTCTGACACTTCAACATGAATAATCTAGAGGTGGGGCCTCCACTATATCTATTTGAATTACTGTAATACCGCATCATAAAATTGGTACTGTTATGAGACTGTAGCCCTGCTTTTGCCCGATAATGAGGCAGAGTCTTGGGAATTTTTTAAATGCTCAGTATCCACAGGGACAATACTTTGCCTTGATGCAGCCTTGATACAGGTATAGGCTTGATGAGAGGTGAAAAACGAAGTAGGTTTTGCATGGAAATACACAACTGAATTTCTGGTTGGGATTTTGTACATTTTATGACATGACTATTTCTGGAAGAGGACAGGACAGACGAGCTGTTCTTCTGCACTTGCAACACACCTGCCATGCATGTGCATGTGCATTTGCAGTGCATGCTTGATGGTGAGGGAGCTAGAGCAGGTGCAGAATACTTCCGCTGTGCTCTTAGTAGTTTTTCGGACAGGTGCAGCTTCTAGACAATTTATAAATGGACAGCATGTATGACTGCCTTCAGGAAATACAAAAAAAAAGGAAGCTTTCTAGGTGTGGTAAAAGTAACAATCTGAGAGTGCACACTTCTGTATAAAGCAATAAATCCATGTATAAATGACTTCACGCTAAATAAAGAAGCATTTTACTTACTTTTTTTTCCAACACTGCAAGCAGCAATCATGAGGCATAAACGAGTTTGACCCAATCTGATTTTCTTACTAAGATGAGATTCTTTCTATGAAAAAAAAAAAAAAAAAAAGAAGAAGCTAGGTGTGTAGCTTACCTTGAACCTCGAAGAGTTTTGTGGGTGGTGGTGGTGACCAGATCAGCATAGTCGAAAGGTGATGGAATAACTTTTGCAGCCACAAGTCCGCTGATGTGTGCCATGTCAGCCATCAGAATAGCCTTCACATCATCGCAGACCTGGATTTGACAGTGTACATTTATCCACCATTATAGCAATTACTCTAATTCAGTGAAGTCAAGATACTGGAATGTCTTGTCACTTCTATGAGCAGTAAATTGACCTACCTCCCTGAACTTTTTGTAGTCAAGCAACCTGGAATAAGCACTAGTACCAGCAATGATCAGCTTTGGCCGGAACAACCGTGCCATATCGTGCAGTTTTTCATAATCGATGAGTCCAGTGTCTTTCTACAGGATAAAGCATCAAGAAGAACACAATCAGGAAATCAAGAAAAAAAGGGGCAAATTACACAGGGAAAAGATGAATTCATATTACATACCAGGCAAGAACATAACAATACAAACATATAGAAAAATAATGTGCTCACATTCAGTTTGTAGCCCATGGATTCAAAGTAGATAGATGTAGCTGATATCCTCTTTTGGTCTGTCATGTAACCATGCGTCAGGCTGAAGAAATCAATAATGAAATTGGTGTAATATTATGTTACTACGCTACTTTCTTTTCCTTTATAAAATCAACCACCAACACATGCACAAGGACAACTGCTAGTTTTAGTTTAAACCGAGCTCTATAGAAGACGTAAGTTAAGAGGAAATACTTACTGTCCACCATCAGGCAAGTCGAGGCCCATAATCCTGTCATGAGGGTTCAGCACAGAAGTGTAGGTGGCAAAGTTTGCAGGCGACCCTGAGTATGGCTGGACATTAACACCCCATTTGTTGGGGTCTAAACTGAATGCCTCCAGAGCCCTTTTCTGGCAGAGAAGTTCAATCTTGTCTACAACTTCTGTGCCACCATAGTACCTGCAGGTATGGATCAGCACTACTATTTATGGAAATGATTTTCAAATATTTAGCTCAACAAGAAATGACACAATTTCATCTTAATACAAAGGCTTGCATCCCTTAGTGCAAAAACTCGATTAATATTGTTCAATGAATAAATACCTGGCATTTTATGCGCAACAAAACATGGCATTAGACATACCCGTAAAATTACTGATGCTTTATGCACTGTCAATTTTAAAGCCTCAAGCATAATAGAAAGCCCAAGTGCTCTAATGTGAGTAAAAACATTAATCTTCTTGAGCTATTACTGAAGTACTAATTGAATTGCTCTAAACAAATGTTCTATACCTCTACGAAAACCAATCTCTGTTATGAACGTACCTCACACCAGGATACCCTTCCGAATATTTGTTGTTTAGACATGACCCAAGCGCTTCTAGGACAGATCGACTGGCAAAATTCTGGAATCAAATGCAGTGCAGAAAGTTACCACACAGGTACCTGTATACTGATGCATCATTACATCTCCTGAGTAAAAAAATGAAAGTTTCATCTCAAAGCACCATTTTCCTTTCTTTTCTGGCCAAGAAACAATGTCTGTGAAACCAATGCTATGCACAGTTGCATTTAGTTGCATCACTAATTTATATACCAAAAAGAAAGACAAATGTATTTGTCTTTCTTTACCACAGCATGCATTACCAGTTGTCCCACTACTGCACTTTCAACTCTGAGCAAACTTTGTATCTGAAAAGCCAAGAAAAATTCAAGAGCCAAAATGTTCTGTTCGTAAGTGCGCTTAACTTCGGCATTCACAATGATAGCCTCTGCAAGAAAAGACACTGTATTGAGAGATTCATTAAGCTATTTAACTTTAGCAAAAGACAAGTTACGACGCATTTTTCTGACTGACTGATCAGTCAGCAAAAAGATGCAGGTATGGAAAAAAAAAATCTTAAAAAAAATTAAAACTGGAAACTAAGGCAAAGAGCAAAAATTATCAATGCTTGTCCAAAGAAACGTACTTCAGATGCAATAAGCTCCAAGCCAGAAACTTGGCGTTGTTTTTCTTCCTTTAACAACTCCCACATCTCCGGGTCTTCATTTTGAAGTGTCTCCTGACCAACTGCAGAGTGACATAGCCTTTGGACTGAAGCCACTGCTCCACATGTGACAGTTTTCTGAAAGAGACAGAAGGAAAACTTGTGCCTAATAGGACACAACACAAACAAGGAAGAAGACCTTTAATGGCCTAGGAGCAAAATTTATGATAGCTGGCTAATTTGTGGGCCATATGTCCCAAGGGGGCCCATGGGCTGTGACAGTTGTCATAGTGGACGGCTCCAGAATAATTTTTACCCCCTGGATATTGCACATTTCACAGGCATTTCTGCATTAAGCTGACATCAAAATGTTACCACTGTGACTAGTTTAAATACCAAGACTTCCAAACCCGACATATTGCATAGGGTTCCCTTGTCCATTTCCCTGTCAAAATGTGGTGCCATGCATGAGGCGCACTGGCTTATATAACAGATATGTGGCGCAAAAAACACAAACACAAGAGAAGATACACAACACACGCGCACACTACCAACTGTAATTATAATTTGAAAACACTTCCTCTTCACCACGCCTCCTCTTCTACACTCAGGCACAGTTAATCTTCCTCAGCACCAACTAGCCCCACAAGCAATTATTTTGGCTTATATAACAACACTAATTGCTCTCATGGGCCACATAAAGTCATGAGGAGCTCTCTGTCTCTGACTGTACATATGGAGTGAGCATGAAATCTAGAAAATAAGAGAGAATGTGAAAGGGACTAGTTTGTTGAAACCACTAATCTGACCAACAATGGCATTGAGGTCTTGGCTTAGCAGCGAAATGATGCAGCCACTGCAGGTGGACTTAAGAAAATGTGCTGGTTTACTTCATTGTAAGGTTTCTGTTATGCAAACATGATACCTTCACACCTGCAGCTTACATGCCATAAAGTTGACATTAGTAGGTTGAAAACTGGTGGAAAGAAATGAAACAGAAAGAGAAAGCAAAAAGGCAAATGAAAAACTTAATCTACAACTAGTCTTTTTCTAAATGCCCAACAGTGAACATGCCTTACGATTTAGCATTCTTAAAAACTTGAATCCATAACGCTGGTGGAATTTAAAAAAAAAAGGCACACACACACTGAAATTTCTCAGGTATGTAATGATTCAATATTTATTACAACTAGAGAATACAATTTCATGGCTTGGCAGGAGGCAGCCACCAAATATAAGTCTGGACAGCATTTCCTGGTATGCTGTAATTTAGACTACCAAGCTGTCCATCCACTATAGTGTAAGTCCTCAGAGATGAACGCCTATTTAGGATCACCAGCACAATGGCATTATCTGGCCGGAGGAATGCTACAGTGTCAAGCCGTCGTGTAGCTTCAGATTCAATCCGTTTTGAACCACGCGGCACAAACTTGCTGAAGTGTGCTAAGGCGTAGTACATTGGCTGTAGGTAGAATTCCTTGGCTGTCATATTGACTATGATGGGAGCATCAACAAAATTGAGCGCCCAGTTTGGGCCGCCCATAGTGTCCAAAGCTAAGTTCCAGTCGATCCAGCCTGTTGTCCAATGGCGCATGTCTTGAATGATGTCGAGGGCATAACTTTCTGCACGGTTCCAGCTGCCGAGAAGCACTCTGTTCTTTGATAATGATGATGCTCCTTCGCAAGCCTCTGTTGCCAAAAGGAATTTGCTGGGATGCCTGTTGTGAGTTTGTGTAAGCACACGGGGACCCCTTATGTGGTTCCAGTACCAGTGAAAAGCAATACCAGACACATATTTCTCAGCATCAGGATCAGCAAGGACGACATTTGCCCAGTACGGAAGAAAAACTCGCTGGTCATCCAAAATTAGCAGCTTCATCTTGTCAAGTCCGTACCCAGCACTTTCAAGAGCAGGGCCAAGGTCAAACTTGATGAAGTCCCGTTGGCTAGCAGCTGTGAAGCCCATTGTTTGGAAAGGGTAGAATGGGACATAGCCAGATGTTGGTTCATTTTGAGCAGTGATTCCCCAGAAGCTGATGTTGTGATCTTTGTAAGCATCTAAAAATTTGACGAAGTACTGTGCCCACGTCTTGTAGTATGTGCCATTTGGCTTTCCTCGAAGTGTCCCTCGGCCACTCATGTCATTATTTGTCTTCATCCAAGCTGGAGCACTCCATGGGCTTGCGATCAGCCACAGGGGATCTGTTTTCTTCATTTCTTGGGCTCTCCTTATCAAAGGAATTTTCAAAGAGATGTCCTCATCACTCATGCTGAAATTGGCAAGCTCAAAGTCATCAGGACTGTCGGCGTACGAGTAGACACGCGTAGAAAAGTCACAACTTGCGATTGGCACACGTCCCATGTTGTAATTCAGGCCGTCTTCAGAATAGTACGATTCCAGAAGCTTGGTGAGGAGCGGCTCCTTTAAACGAAGAATGTTGCTGCAGGCGGAGTCGGTGAATGATCCGCCGAAGCCCATCATTTCCTGGAAAGTAATGTTCGGCATAACGCGAATGACGGAGTGAGTATGCGGCAAGGCTGTGAAGTTTATGTCAACATGCTCGAAGTCTATTGTCGTGGCAAGGAATCGAGATCCATCCTTACTGCTCTCGTAAACACCGGCAACACCACTTTCCTGCTTAACCACACGTCCCAGGAGATCGCACTGCTCCGCAATGCACACACACACGGTGCTGCTTCCTCCGAAATTTCTGTGGATGCATGCGTTCCAAACCACGCCATGAAAAGCGAAGACGAACACGGCGACCACAATAAATTTAGCCATAATTCGAGGTTGACAGGAGCTACCGCCGCCGCAGTGACCCGTTCCACTGTTGCAGGGGTGTCATCCGTTTACGGGGGACGTGACCCGGCGACCTCGTAACCGACCCAATTTTAAAATTGTGAAGCGACGGAAGCGGCATCCTTGGAAGACAACCGCCTTCAGGCAAGACAGGCAAGACGCCACCAAATACCACAAGCTGAAGTTCACCACAGAGGCTATAGCAAGGCCTTTGATGCTTGAATATTGAAAAATAGCCATAAGAAGGAAAAAAACGATAACACGATTTGCTAGTAACCACTTTAAGGGATTCAAAGCAAAATCGTCTGCTATGCAGACATCGAGCGTGGCGACATCTGTTGCTAAATGAAGAAAAGAAAAAAAAAAAAAAAAAACTCCCACGCTAGCCGTGAAAAACGCCGAAAACTGCCGAAAACATTGCGTTTATAACTGTCTTTGTACAGTACAACCTTCCCTCGGCATAAGCATGCACATTTGAAGGGCATACGAGACACATACTAGTGTATTCAGCGAATACTCAGATCAACAACATTGCGAAAGCCGATCGCAGCACGTTGTTTACGACGCCGCTATCTGTGCAACTGACGGCGACAAGCTCCTTGTCAAATACCCTTAGCTCGGCGTGTGCAGACAGTACAGATGCAACTAAATACACTTACCGTGAGTGTACATGCTGCCGAAAGCCCGCAAGGCACCCTGCACAACAACGCTGACATACCTGGAGCGTGTAGCAGAATTGGCAGAATCATCTGCTGCTGCCTAGAAGTGCTCACAGAAGTGGCGTCATCTATCTGAGAGGGGTTATCAGTAGTTGCCCGTGTCCTGCGTATATCTAAGCGCGACTGCGAGATTGTCCCTTCTCGGCGTTATCGTTTCTTCACGATAACAAGAGACAGCCTCTCAGACGCAAACGCGTTTCCGACTAGAACTTGTAGCCCCTTTCTGCCTCCTTTGCAGGCGTCAACTCGTTCAATGGACTGATGTATACACACAGACACACACACACACACTCACAAATATAGCGCGTGTTTTAATTTTTGAGATTCTCATTAGGTTTTACGATGTCAGAATTATGTGCCGGCTGTAATATGCGCTTATTTTCCACGTAAGCGTGATCAGTAACAAACACGGTCTAGTGTACATACTAACAAAGAAGTGCGATTGCAATCCCCCGGCCCCCGCCCTCCAGTCACATATGGAAAAGAAAATGCACGGGCCTGCGACTGGCTCTGTAGCTGAGTAGTGTTCCTGTATATACAGGAACACTATAGCTGAGCCACCTCCGCTGCCTCGTGCGGACAGAAGAGAAAATTGAAAAGAAAAAAAGAAGAGGGAGAGAAAGACGCGCGCCGCAACAACGACCGTCGTCCACCATCACCGAAGCGGTGGCGGGTGCAATGACGGCCTACAACAAATAAAAATTTTGTAAAACATTTCCTTGAAAGTAGACAATTTGCAATACGCCTCAGTAGCGAGGCCATAGGATCATTTGTCCCTCTTCGCGGCGTACCCCAGGGGTCTGTGTTGTCACCAACATTATTTAATATTGCGTTTATCTCACTTGCATGGCGGTTACATGAAATTTCTGATGTTAAATTCTTAATATACGCTGATGACATCACGGTGTGGAGCACATCACAACGACCTATACTGACTCAATCATCGGCCCTGCAATCAGCTTTCGATATTACGTGCACATATGCATCTTCCATTGGCCTTGAACTTACCGCCAGTAAAACTACGTTCATATCAGTCGCCAATTCCGCTGGGGCCGCCGTAAACGATCGGCAACACCTATTCCTACATCTATCCGGAACCCCACTTCAGGAAAGTTCAACAGTAAAAATATTGGGCTTAACAATTCATGAGTCAGGAACTGGAACTACATGGCTGTCTGGCGCTAAAAAACAGGCGTTACAGACTGGGTCTGCATGATTAGACGCATTGCTCCAAAAATGGGCGGCGCTCGCTCAGATGTTGCGAGACAGTTGGTGCGGGCAGTTGTGCAACCGCACCTTGTTTATCGCATTTGACAAGGGCATATAATGGGATCGACTTGAGGCTATAAATCGAGAGGCAATGAAGGTCATCACCTGCCTCCCTCGCATTACACCAATCGTGGCGCTTCAAGAAAACGCACAACTAAACACAATAGATGAACTGGTGCAGCAACGCAACGTGCGCTCTGAAGGCTTATGCTTCGACACATTCACTACTACCATCGCCACTGCCAGTTCTTCCTTGGCGTTTTGTACAGCTGAGCGATAACAAGCTAGCCAACTGATTTACGCCGACCAAGAACACAGGAAACGGCGTCGTCACTTCGCGACCGAATTATGGAACAAGACGCCCGCTTGCCACATGGTTCCATTATAATTTACGTCGACGCAAGCATCAAAGCCTGTGAAGTGATAACAGCAGTTTACTGTCCTAGCAAATCTTCATTGAACAAGACGTCAACATTTCAATTACCGGAACCTACATCTTCTTTTTGTGCGGAACTGCTTGCAGTGCAAGAGGCGCTTCGCTATGTGACCGCCATTCCCATATGCTTCCCACGGCCCGTATTATCATACGTACAGATGCCCTCCAGAAAGCTACTTAGACGCGTTAGTAGTAGTCCGGATCCAGAACATACACAGTCTAGCGGCTCGCATACCAAATCCAATTCGTATTGAATGGACCCCGCGTGACCTTTTAAGTGCCCAAAGCCAAGTGGATTCTGCGACCCGCCTTTCAACTCAATCTCGACATCGCCAAACCTCATAAAATTGGACAATGCCACCCTGCTTTTAACAAGAAAGGAGCACCTCCGGCGCCGTACACGTGCTCTTATACCTCCGTGTACGGTAAGCCTCCCCCGCGGTCTAACCCGTGTGGCCACAATTTCGGTATTTATATCCACACCCTGGGTGCCCCATCTGCAAGTCTAAAAATATAGAAGCTGACATCCATCACCTACTGTGGGATTGTCCAGCGTTGAAGCCGTACGACCTACTGTATAATTATACAGCAGGTCGTGGTTGAAGCCAACGCAGATCCGGCACCTGAGGTGGCAGCTGGCCTCTTCCCCCATAATCCGCAGTCATATGTTGTTTGGACACTGGTACCGCATCATCGTTCACTCCTCATTTTATTGCATCAGCCAACCTTCTTTCATTTATTTGACCACACCCTTCATCCATCATAACATTCCTTTTATGCCCTGAGGCAATAAACTTCGAAAAAAAAAAATTCGGTGGCTGGCTAGCCCCCGCCGCGAGCAGCGTTGGCCCACCGTCCCAACCACGTAGGGCTAGGAACTGCCACCAGGACCTGCTCTTTAGGACCTGCCAATATCCTCCTGTGAGGTCTAACCACGGAGTAAGATAAGACAGAAGCACCGACTGAGGCGCGCTGCAATGCATTCGGCGTAGGCCGATTTTGCTAGACGAACGCCGAGCCTGCGTCCGGTGCTCAGCTTCGGACTGTACTCTCTTCCTCCGCTCCCCTTTCTCCACCGACGCGGCTTTGGTCACGCTTTTCTCCTCACTATATCCTCCTTGCAGAAAGTAAGCTCGATCCAGGCGACCGCGCGAGCGTCGCGTACAACCATGGAGGAAGTTTTTTTTTAGAGCGCAGCTCTTTGGCGCCCGTTCCTGGGTTTCGCGGCGGCGTCGGCGTTGTCCCTCGTAACCAGCTCCACTTTCACTCCCACCTTCCTTCCCTTACGGCGCGGTTGCTGTGTCCACAGAAAACGATCGAGTGAGACAGATACTGCGCCTTTCCATTCATGTGAACCAATTATGAAAGGCACGCTTCACAGCTCAAGTGGACTTTCACTCTCACCTTCCTTCCTCCCCTTACGGCGCGATTCAGGTGTCCACAGAAACAAGTGTGACAGATACTGCGCCTTTCCATTCATGTGAACCAACTTTGAAAGGCACGCTTCAGAGCTCAAGTGGACTTTCACTCTCACCTTCCTTCCTCCCCTTCCGGCGCGATTCAGGTGTCCACAGAAACAAGTGACCAACACTTCGCCTTTACATTCGTGTGAAACAATTATGAAAGGCACGCTTCACAGCTCAAGTGGAACACTGCAAAGATAATTCATGAATAATGCGAGCGCCCACACCGAACTGCAGGGTAACATGTGCAGTAACCGAGAATTCACACTCACAGAGAAAAGCATCATATTTTGATGTAGCTTGCTTATATACACCTAGTTCACCACAGTAAAAAAAAAAACAAAAAAACTTCGCTTTTCAAAATATGTCTCGAATGGCATCGTTCCAGCATTAAGCTCTTTGGTGCCTGTTCCTGGGTTTCGCGTCGTCGTCGCCATTGTCCCTCGTAACCAGTTGTCTGTAATTGTACATATATGTCTTCCTCGAATTAGTTGCCTAAATCTATAAAAACGCTGAAACAGCTGATGAGCTGCGCTCAAATTTCGCATTAGAAAGTACCGTAATCGTCATTTTTTTTCTTCCTCCATGCGTACAACGGGCGTAGAGCAGACAGAGTGGTAGCTTTGCATGTCGTCTGCTAGCCGGAAAACGCACAAGTGGAATCGTTGCCATCATTGCGCGTACGCCAAAAAACTAAGATAAAGCTCTGCCAGTGTCGTTTTTATTTTGTCGTCTGCATATTCCCTTGAGAATGAGTCAACAGGGGCATGCAGTTGACAAACCACGCAGCGAGATAACCAGTACGTGGACAGTACAGCACACAGCACGGAAAACATGGGATGAGCGCGCATACTGTGCACTGATTTCTTTTCTTATAAGCGGATGGTAGGGTAGGCGATAAAGTGTTTTGTCGTTGGCTATAGTAATTCAGGGTACGACAAAGGAAACGAAAAAGTCCTCTTGTTTCGGCAGCTGCCATCTGATTTCAAGCTTTTCGAGCTGTGGAAGCGGAACATTCCCCAATATGGTCCCAGACTGCGCGGCATTTCAAAAATGAATTTCTTTCCCTAAAATACTACAGCAGCTGTAAATGAAATACTCGATGAAGAAAAACAAGCCTTACCTAGTCAAAGGCGCAATTCCCACCGTATTTCACCAAAATCAAGAACCCAAAGCTGTGGTGCGCTCAGCATCAGGGGAGAACATGAAATGGCGCTTGTAGTGCAAAAACAATATTAGAGTGTGCTAGCTACTCGCTGTTCTTGTATAATAGGTGAACGTCAGTGCACACTGCAGTGGCCGGTTTCTGTTTTCTTTTTTGGAATAAACTTCTAAAATATGCTAGCTTTCAGCGATGAATCTGAATTATAATACTTTTTCCCCTGTGTGTGTTTACATGGCCGAAAAACTGCCCTCTCTTATGTTGCAATACTTACCTTCAGTCATTTACAGCTATGCCAAGTTGATCGCTCTGCGGTGTAGTATCCTTCTGCCACCGATGGTGCATCTACAATGTTGAGGTGCGGGAATTTATTAATAAACATGCAGATTATGCGCGCGCTGTGCGATATCAGCGCACATTCAAGAGTCCTAGGTGGCCGAAATTGATTCAGAATCATCCACTCCACTGTTCGCCTATGTGAACACACTTTGGGAACTATATGTGTACCTGAGCGGTAGTTCGGTGGCAGTGGCACGCTTCAACGGTGACAAATCCTAGCGCCATCTATCGAATCCGCCACCAAGCTTCCCCGATGTAGCAAAATTTTGCCCTTCCCAAAAGCGGAGTCGGCGATCCTATTACTCCGTGGGTCTAACTTTGAAAAGTAAGTCTTATTGCCGACCTCCGCGAACATAATTAATGTCTGTTCATGCGCCGGAAGTCAATATACGTGCGGTACGTCTTATCGGGTTTTTAAACCAAGATTAAAAGCGAGTTGTAGTATGGGGAATGGAAGCGCTCAACAAAGCACCAATATATGTCACTGATTTCGTTTTCAAGAATGTCTCTCATTGCAAACGGTAATTGATATTGCAGGGTGTTGATCGGCTCCTTCGTCTTCAGATTTAAGCGGCATTGAATCAGATTTGTACGTTCGGGGACTTCGGAGAAAATATCGCTGTAAGACCCCAACAGGGTGTCAAGCTGGGCCGACTGGCAGCGATCACTTCTGAATGGCTTCCACACCCAGACTAGGTCTCATGGTGATTTTCAGTAGGGGTTTTTCTGACTCATCCTCTTCCACGACAACAAATGATGCTGCCTGCAAAGTAATCTGGGGTTGGCGCTCTTCATACCTTTTTTAACATGTTGATATGAAAAAGTTTATTCGTCTGGCCGACCTCAAGCAAATAGTCGACATCGTTTTTCTTGCCCGTCACAGCATAGGGGCCTTTCCAGTGCATAAGTAATTTATTTTGCGATGTGGGTAAAAGTACCAGTACCCGATCTCCCATGCGCAACTGCTTACGAGTGGAATGCCTATCATAATAGAGCTTTTGTGACTTCACCAAGTTCTCGTGTGCTAGTCGCAACGTTTTCTCCAATCTCGTCCTTAAATCAAGCACATAGCCATATGTGGTTCGCTCAGATTCATTGAGCTGTTCTGCGGTCCATAGCTCTTTCAAGATCGCCAGAGGCTCTCAACCATGTGTGCCATAAATCAGTTCAAATGAGGAGAAACCCATGCTGGCCTGTGAACCTTCTCGGTACGGGAAAAGCAGCGGCACAATTAAGGTATCGATCCCAAGCTTAGGCTGTTCTTGAGTCAGTTTCCTGAAGATTCTCTTTAATGTGCCGCTGAACCGCTCGACTAAGCCATTACACATATGGTGGCATGTCGTAGAAGACAGGTGCTTAATTGCGAGTAACTCATTGATTTCGCTCATTAACAATGACGAAAAACTTGAGGCTCGATCATACAGAACCTTGATGGGAAAACCAATTCTTGAAATAATTTCTGTAAGCCCTTCTGCAACCGTCGCCGAGTCAATAGCAGGTAAAGGTATAGCATCGAGATACCGTGTTGCAAAGTCCACCAATGTCAGGATATAGCGGTTTCCCTTGGACGAAGCAGGGTGTAATGGCCCAATCAAATCTACAGCTACTCGCTCAAACAGGGTGTTAATGAGCGGTAGACGACCTAGTGGAGCTCTTGCTACCTTCCCATTAGGAATTGTCTGCTGGCACAGGTCACAAGACTTCATAAATCTTTTAGTCTCAGCCTGCATTCCGGGCCAGAAAACTCGCTGAGCACCCTCTCAGTGGTCTTGCGGATGCCCTGATGCCTGGACAGTGCATTCTCATGCGCAAGCGTAAGAACTTGATGACACAGGCCTTTCGGTACCATGGCCTGCTGTATCGTTTGTCTCGGGCCCCTATGGAATGATCGGAACAAAACACCGTCTTCAATGTGGAATGATTAGGCGGTATCCCTCTTGCAGTGATAAGTCTTGCCGACTTTGTTCTGGCAAGCATCCAGCGTAGAGTCTTGTTTCTTTTTAAACGTTTATCTAGGTACATCCAAATTACGGAGAGTCGTGTTCGAGTTCCTGCACATTGATGAATCTTTTGTCGTACCCAACATGGCAGAACCATCAATTTTTCCCATATCCGACTGGATAACCCGATGCCGGTGGCTCCGTCCGGTTGATAAAGGATGGGTCCCGGGCATCTGGTACATTTCCGATTATCACATCTTAGAGGGGCGTTGTCAAGCACCGAGCGATGGTCTTGCCTGAGGAAAACAGCGATGAAATCACCACTTCCGCCTCTGGGACTTTCACACTGTTACCATCAGCCAAAATCAGAGTAGCTCTATTACCGGTGAGAGTGGGTTTGGGAACCAGGTCCTCCCGTACCACAACACTGTCGCTACCTGTGTCTCGCAAAACTGTAACCGGCTGTCCAAACAACTCTGCTTGCTCCACCGGCATGCTGAAACTGATGTCTGCCACCTCCGTTATCCAGTCTGACAAGATCTGGCTTCACTTCAATAGGGGAACTGGCAGGATGCATACAACATGCAGAAGTCCCACAATCACCGAGATTCGTATGCCTGCAAGAAGGTAGCACCGAAACATTAAAGTAATGCTACATTTTTGTTTCGGTCGAACATTATTTTGATGTTAATTTTGATGTTGTCATCCGCGTCCTGCTTATGTGGCACTTATTGCTCCTCAAACATACCCCACATTGCCCTGCCAGCAGGTTCAAGGAGTTTATTCAAGAATCGGTCAATGCCATAGGCTGCGGAGTGATCCTTTGAGGCAAAAACTACATTTTTCTTGAGTTGTATCCAACTGTAGTGTTTCTTGGTGTGGACGTTGAAAGTTTGAATGCAATGGAGGAAATATTTCTTACGCAGTTTTCTCAACCATATGTGTATTTTTCGCTTCCTAATGTTAGCATACCCAGAAAGAGGCAGAAACCAGGTTTTCATTAAAACACTAACACTAGAGAGTAGTTAACACGCAGTTGCAGCAATATAAGTAGTCATTATGAAAGCACTTTAATATGGTGATTACCTGCACAAAGAAGCGAACCTTTTTTATTGGAACACCTTTTAAAAATGGAAAAGGATGAGAGATACCATTGTGCAAATGTGAAATGCATGCTGAAATAAAGCAGACTGCGAAAAGTAATACTCTATGGAAACGAGAATATAAATTCGACAGATCTAGATTTCTCAGAGGCAGGTCTTTGAGATCACAGGAGTGCTTTTACAGAATTTACCTCCTTGTCTGACAAAACTGAGTATATATCTGTGCTGTACCTAGTCTGCCAGCACCTAACATACTTAGTTCACCTACAAGTTTTTAGTCATCACAGGGTAGATATAGGGCTAGAAAAAGCCCTTCCAGTTCTTCAGAAAGATCATGCGACATTACATGCAAATACTCACAGGAAGCCAAGCACTGCATTCAAGCATGTGATGAAAGCAGAATTCAGCTGCCTATGTTTGGAATTTTGGCTAGATTGTTGGTGGTTTGACTGGCTTTTGTTAGCCTCATGCAAGGCAGCAGTATGTGAAAGAAAAATATTAGCTGTGGTTTATCTTGTGGTTAAACTTTGAGTTACGCGAGAGCTATCTGCATGGTTGCGCTTAGGTTCGGCTTTAAAGTAAAGACATGGCTTTTGCACAAAGTAGTTTACTCCATGGTTACAGCTTTATGCCATAGGGGGCACTTTTGACCACTGAAGTGCGATGAGGCGAAAGCCTATAACGCGTGGTCGTCTGAAGCCCTTCACTACGGCACCTCTTTCTCTCTGCTTTTATTCCCACCTTCACAGTGACGTGATAGCGTAAGCTAACATACAAAGCCCCGTTTTAACAGAGTCATATGAATGTGTCTGCGTGGCCTATGGATAACACGAATGCAAGGTTTTGGCAGGCTGATTGCGATATCACCCTCCCGTATGAAAGGAGAGGCCCGAGTTGGCAGTTCCTGCCAAGCGTAATGTCAGGAAGCCCTACGTCCAGTTAGTGCTCTGCCTTGCCAGCTGCCAGCTACCGTCTCCAACGACTTCTTTCTTCGCTCTTCGGACAGGCACGGTCAGGCACCAAACAGGCACGGTGAAATGGCGAGACTATGGCCAACGTAGCTCTCGCTACAAAAAAATGACAGTTGGTTGGTTTATGGGGTTTAACATCCCAAAAGCTACTCAGGCTAGGAGAGAGGCCATAGTGGAGGGCGCTGGAAATTTAGGTCACCTGGTGTTCTTTAATGTTCACTAACATCGCATAGCACATGGGCGCCTTGCTTTTTGCCTCCATTGAGTTGCTGCTATTGAGGCAAAAAAACTGCATTGGTTGTGTCTTTCAGCAGCTCAATTCAAGTGCACAAGTGTGATTGCAGCGATGGTGGCTGCTGCTTGACAAAGGTGGTATGTAAAAATGCCCACATTTTAAGTCTTAGTGCTTGATAAAGAAGCCCTGGTGGTTGGGATTCATTTGGAGCCTTTCTTATAGCTCACTCTGTTCCTTTGGCAAGTAGAAATCTATTAATCGAACTTACTTGAAGTTTAACTTCACTGCATTTAGTGACCACACTCTACTAAATTTTTGGTAAACCATACCTATGGCTTGCTTAAAACCAGTTTCAGAACTTCTTGTTAAAAAAAAGAAAAAACTTCTTCTTTCACAAATGGCCTGATTTGAATGGCACAGGGACAGTTTGTCCAAAGAGCTCCATCACTATGTTTGGCCTGCATGGGGTAGGGTCAAAAGACCCTTATTCTCCCCATGCAGCTTAAAACACTTTGCAGTGTTGCGGTGTTACCAGTGGTTCTGAAGTGGTGAAAAAAATAGAATACGAAAACAGGTACCAAATGCAAACGAATGTGAGGCAATCACTCAAGCTCACACATTAAATCACATTTTTATAGCACTTTAGAAATGCATGTCGCTGTCTGCTAAATGCATGCAAAATGGTGGCTACTCCAGTTTTTTTAACCCGTGCAACTATGCTGCAAACATAAGCATCTAACATTGAGGCACTAGCAGTTCACTTCTGTGCTAGTCACTCCCTGTAGCTTCATTCTTCCGTTTCTTGCTGCTGCCTCGGAATGTAGAAAACGTGAGCGTGGGCCTGCCGACCACACTCAATTCATGCGTCTCTTCAGAGTGGAACTTCCGTTTTGAGGCTTGCTTTTCAGTGGCAAGCAAATTGAGCAGGGCTGCTGGTGAAGAATCATGGTCAGGAGAAGCTGAAATGCAATATCCACCATGGTACCATCACAGTGGAAAAGTTGCAGCAATGAACTAACCTTACGCATAGTGTTGTAACAGGTTCAAGACACGCTTGGTAATCAATTTGATGGCATGCAAAGTTATTATCTTTTCCTCTGTTTAACCTCTCTTTGTAGAGGACAATGTTTCAAGCCAAGAAACACGTCAGCATTTCAGACCACACATAACCCAAACAGATTATATGAATGCATTTTATTTCCCCCGCCAGTTGTTATTACTGATGCTCTGATGTGGCTTTCTGCTGATACTTGTCAATTTAGGTTGAATTTGGTTACTTTGAAGGTGCTGTTAAGGAAGCTTGGGAATTTATTTCTCTTAAAAAAAAAAAAAAAACTAGAAAAGGACCATGATCACCAAGTTTTCATTTAGTATAGACTTGTGCTGTACCAAATCCATCTATGGTTTGAATAATAGGGCATTAGCAGGGAATATGATTGCTATTATGGCAGTTCCCACACCAACATTTTGAACAGCACATGAGGGGAATACATGGCTCATAAACACAGCGCTATGTGTATTCAAGATGTGTTACTGGCAAGAAATCTTAAAGGGACAGAACACTGGCCAAAATATGTCATGAGATTATGGTGGAGATGAAAAGACCTTGCCTCATATAGTAAAGATCGAGCATTATAATATCAAAGAAAAAAGGCTTTACGACTTTAATTTGCCATTGAAAATCACATAAAAACTGAGGCGCTATCTAGCGGAGAAACCCTATTACTTTCAGTGTAGTACCCCACGTGACTATACGTGTCAGCAAAATATAGCTGATTTTCGTAAGTGCACACTGTTGTGTTTTCTTCTAGGAGTGCTTGTCATACTTCATTATATTTTGCGCTCTCTCTACTAGGTCCTTAAATAAAAACCACCCTTCTTTTCGCACCGCGAGAGGCATGCTTTCAAGTTTTGCCGCTAGATGGCACCACAGTGTTTGGAATTCCGTGAAAGAAGCGATGATAGTACACAATAAAACTTTCGTCGACGAGGGGTGCGTTATTGTGCCATAACAGCCTTGAGTGTGAAACTGAAAAGGACGTTACTAAGCAAAAAATGTCCAATTACTGCCTAGCGAGTGAAATTCATCATTGTTTTGGGTACGTCTTTTTCGTCGACCACCAGTCGTCATCGCGGTCGCTGCTCATGGTTTCCAGCATCGGACCACATAAAAACGGGCGCATGCATTGATCTAAAAATTTTCCTACAGCATTTCTACCAAAACCGTTATGGAATCAAACATTTTAGACATCAATCCTCCCATTGCACCAAAAAAATTTTGAGACCTAAATTCCAGTGTTCTGTCCCTTTAATTGTTCACTGAAATAAGATGCCTTCTGCAATGAAAATAGCAATCCTGTACTTATTAATTGGAAACACTTGAGAAGTGCCTATCCTTCCAATTAAGCAATGCATTGAACCTTCTTTGGCAATCAGGGATCTCCATTGGTTTGGAAAGTGAGCACAAATGCCTTTCTAGCATTTTACTACCCCAGGGTGGCAGCAATGTCACATAATGGGAAGCTGCTTGGTCCACCTGTGAAATCACTCGTATATTTCAGACAAAGGAAACATGCAAAAGGCTAGTAGTAAAATGCTGCATTTTGCTTGCTGTTTCAGTGTTCTGCAGTAACTCTATGCATTTGCTCCATTCATTTCAGCAAAGGAAGCACTGAGGTGTTACATCATGGTTTCAAAAAGGCTGAATACAAACATTCATGGCAACAAGCAGGCAGCACAGGGATGTGGCTACTTACAAGGAGGCCTGTCCTCGATGCTAGCTGCGGTGTTGACAGGAGGCCATGTAGGATCGGTACTGAGATCCCATTCCAATTTTTCATGCAGCTGACTAGGTCCCTTCCAGTGATGTAACTTAGGCATGACAACGTTAACCAGAAATTTCTGAACCAGAAATACCTGAAGAAAAAAAAAAAGAAAAGCTTAAGCTAACAGGGCATCTTGACAGCAAGGCAAGCCAAGAGCTGCACTGCATAGTGCAAAGTAAAACTTTTTAGTGAAGGTGCACGCAAAATATTGGCTAAGGAAGGAAGGAAGGAAGGAAGGAAGTCTCTCTCTCTCTCTCCCACCCTTGCCAGTAAAACCTCACATTCCATACGTCTTCCGTCTCCCTCTTCTGGGAAAGAGAGCATGGTTAATGAACCACTAACTCACTAATAAAAAAGAGGCTCTAAGACAGCTCCTGTTCACATCATGTGGCACTGTGCAAGCCGTAGGTTGCTTCATGCCCCACATGTCATAGCACATTTGTAAGCACCTAACAACAGCAGGCAATGGAAAGGAGCAGCTTTTTCCATCTCCCCTACGTTAGCCTCCTCTGCTCTTTCATTTTGACTGATTTTAACTCGTGCCTCTGGGCACACTTGCCCAATGTTAAAGGATGACAGCAGGTTGGAGGAAGAGGACCGTAGGAAAATTTGAGCCCAAGTAGAAGCAGAACAGCGTTCATTTCTTTTTTTCCTGCTCCAAAAATGGCCCATCATTAAGAATAAATTATTGCTGTTTCAAATGTTCATTACGAGTGCCATGAAAGTGAAAACTGCCCATCGTTTGTGCCCCACCCCCCATCAGGAACTGTGCCCCCCATCAACGTCTGTGTGAAGCCTCCACCTGCAACTGTAGCAGGTGGCAGATTCTCTTTAGGGGAACTTTTTTCTCGCCACCTGTTGACCATGGCAGGAGGAAGATAAAGACAGGGACATCCCAGCACTATATATGCCAGAGGAAGGAGAGGGCAAGTTGAGAATGGCTCAGCAAAAATGAATAAAAGAATCAGTTATGAGCAGAAATGCAAGACAAATTACAATGAGAACTGGAACTGAAATATATTCCTAATTATAGTGACTGCCCCTGAATTTATTTGTTACCTGAACACAGTAGAAAAACATTATGGATTCATGTTAATTTTTATGAAGCTTTGTACACTGAAATGCACTTTCCACACCCTCATTGGGCAGTGGAAGGAGTATATAGGCATTGGCATGCAGTTATAATCTTGGGGTTGCTTGCTCATGGCCTTAGCTATGAGCACGTCTTGCAGATCAAAAGCCTTCAGAGCACCACAGTTATGAGAAATAAAATACTGAGAGCCCAACTTATGCTCCAGCTTATGATAGTAACACACCAAAGAGGGCAGTGTAACGGCATAAACTTTCATGGCAGCATACTCTGCCTGCTAAATCTGTTCACTCATCCTACCCTTCATAATTAAAGTAAAAAAGTGCAGCTGTTCACTTTTAAAGTTAGTACAATGCAATTTGGTTGCTTCTGTTCTGCAATCTGAGATCAGCATGGTGAAAAGTACCCAACTTTGATGGTGATAAAATGTTATGTTGTATATACAAAGCAGTATAATATCAAGTTAATTTTGGAGCGATAAGCACAAAACAATGAAAACTCTTCACTCGAATACTGTTTTCAGCCTTGCTAAGACAGCAAGCCAGAGAGATCAATCATCATCATCATCATCAGCCTGACTATACCCACTGCAGGGCGAAGGCCTCTCCCATATTTCTCCACTTAACCCGGTTCTGTGCTAGTTGCATCCACTTGACCCCTGCGAACTTCTTAATCTCATCCGCCCACCTAACTTTCTGCCGCCCCCTGCTACGCTTTCCTTCCCTTGGAATCCAGTTTGTTACCCTCAGCGACCATCGGTTATCCTCTCTTCGCACACTGTAGTGCGAAGAGAGATCAAAGGCGAGGAAAAAAAAAAAAAAAGCATATGTATGGTAGACAAACAACTCACCTCCCATATGTAAGAAAATATAAAATTTAACAAGGAGAGGACAAAGAGAAATGCATGAAACTCGTATTGTGGAGCCTCCTTGAACTGCAAGAGAACAAAACGGAAAAGTTATCTAGTTAACTTCCTCACCAGCATGCACCATATCTGATAGATAGAAAACTAACACTGGGTATCTCAAAATGCACAGGTGTATTGCCAGGCATTAAAAAAGGACCTCATCCCCAGGTGAATAATGGAACTGTGTACCTCATCTTTCCAGCTGATGAAATGCAATACCAGCTGAAATGACAGCTATTTCCAGCTGGATTATGGAACCGGAAGTCGTCTCCAGCTGGAAAATTTAAACCTCCAGCTAAGCTCTAGCTGGAGCATTTCTAGCTGGAGTAACTCCAGCTCCAGCTGGAACCTCATCCCCTTCCAGTCGGAAAACGACAGTCCAGCTGGAAATCCAGCTTGAGACATGCTTTTTCCAGCTGCAATGGGTATGCCTGAGGTGTACATTTTCATTTGGGATCTATGGCATAGTTTCAGACTTCTGCTACAACAAAAGTAATAAAGACCACTGCTGATGGTCCTTTGACACTTGGCAAAGAAGTATGCTTTATGCATTTTCTCTAGTGCAACTGTCTGTTTTAAGCCAATAACGGCTGTTTTTGTAAGCGTCACATGAAAATAGTCCTGCACACTTGTGCACACAAAGTAATAAAGGCAAAAAAATTGAACGATTTAGTATGGTTAGGCCAAATGCGAATTACATGCACTAGCACTTTTAGCAATTGTTTTGCTGGTATAAATGGCAAGCTTTACGCTTGGTTTCACCTTTGTTGAACACGAACAAACTGTGTTGCTGAATTGTTTTACGCCCAAGTACTTGTTAATCTCGCAACATAGATATACAAGCAGTAACACCACGCCTTATTCAGGTTAGTTATGACTGCATCAATGTACATAGCCAAACATTAGAAACAAGCCTGCATAACCCTAGCAGTAATGTGCTGGATTCGAAATCTGAGGGCTCCGGGTTCGATTCCCATCTCACTTTCTCAATCACATGAGCTGCTCAACTTGACAGCTCCAGTCAATTTGGCCATGTCATCATTTTGTGACATCACACAACCCATAAAACAAGTAATATGGCTCACCGATGTTACTTAATTGCCAACTACCACTTGCCAGCGGCATGCTCATTCAAGGGCAAGGACCAGAATGACAACGGCAAAATCAATGTGTGCAATATTGAGTACTAGGACACTAATAGGCTATTAAGGCGTCATCAACACACTCTGTTTATTCTCATTACCGTATGCGCCAACAAATGTTGCAGCTGTAGTAAAAATGTTTTTACTTACATTGATATAGCTTCGTACAAACTGTGCTGGGTACAGTGTCACATAAGACACAACAGCAAATTCCACCACAACAACCGCCAGATACAGTTCTGAAAATGGTTAAAGAAAAAAAGGTTATTGCAGAGCACAGCCAACCTCTCCAGTTCTACCAAAAGCAATGAATAATTGCATACTGTTTGATATGATGCTTTTCCTGAAGGGGGGTCCGGGGGAAAAGATCACAGCAGCAATAACGTAGGACATGCAGTTCACACTGAGAACTGCGGTGGCCACATATGATTGTGGTGGCGTGTGCACAAGATTTTTGTCAAACACAAAAGGTGCGTACCTATAAGGAAGCAGCAGCATCATCAACATGAGTTTTCTTTAGCTCGTTGTATAATTGCAAGTTACAAGGCAATAATTGCGGTCAGCTACCCTGATTACTAAATAATTAATTAGATCATGCCAGGACACACACAAGATTCAGTGAGATTGTGCTCTTGGACTCCTCTCGTCCAAAGGACCCACGAAATTAGGAGGAGTGCGGCACTTAGAATCAAAGCTATGTCACATTTGTACACAATAAAAGGGTTAATAAAAACAAAACAAGAATAAATGACTTGTCTGTGCCCTGCCTACCTGACTGTTCAAATATTGGAAATGCGTGGTTGCATGTAGCTTCCTGACGAACAGCTCAGTCACCATAGGCGCTCTAAGCATCATGGACTGGAGAGCTGCTTGGTGCAGAACTACAACTTTTGGCAAAAAAACAATGCAAAAATAAACATTGTCCTACAATTGAAATGTCCAAACGTTCAATATTATGACTATAAATCGCAGAAAGTGAGCAAAACAGCATGCAAGTGCAAAATTTGTCAAGAA
This sequence comes from Amblyomma maculatum, assembly GCF_055883805.1. Lineage (NCBI taxonomy): Eukaryota > Metazoa > Arthropoda > Arachnida > Ixodida > Ixodidae > Amblyomma > Amblyomma maculatum. The sequence goes on along the minus strand of NC_139349.1, from coordinate 8,484,360 downwards.
TAAGCGATGGCTTTCTCTCCTTTTGGCCAAGTATTCAGCAGTACGAACACCAATATTTGGCACCTAATAGGCACATTTTGAAAAGAAAGAAATCTTTTAAAAATATATACACTTGCTCAATTACTCCGTGACATTTTTAATGGCATTTCGGAAAACAAAAACCTTTTATTAGCATCATCTGCTTTTGTGCCTTTGCTACTATGGTTTTCGCAATCTACGTTTGTGCCTCGAGATGATAATGATGAGGAGGAGGGACATCTTAGTAAAGCCACTTTGTGTTCCCGAAAAAATCCGACTGGCCTGCACCAAGTAGCAAATCGGCCCATGATGCTTAGCGTCCCCACAGTGAGTGTAGTGCAGTGCCATCAGATTCTTTTCTAGGTAAGAGTAGGAAACTCTATGATCAGCACCTATACAACGAGTAAAATTGATTTCCTGACAACTGTTTCATAATTTGTGGGATAAATTGTAACTGTGCTCCTCACTTGTCTTTTTCCTTCTGCATTCCCTCACCTCTCTCCCCCAGTGCAGGGTAGCCAACTGGCACAATGTTCCGCTTTACCCTCCCTGTCTTCCCCTTTCCTCTTTGATCTCTGACAACTGTTGGGTTTTGGAGTAAGACCAAGTACGACATGTGCACATGGCTGATTACTGAAATGACACAAAGAGGCAGTGCTTTCTAGTGCAAGGAAAAGTTATGCCATCTTTTACACTGGTTAGGAAGCCTACTTTAAAGCATTCTGAAGTGACTGTCAGCCAATCCGTTAATTTTATTTCAGACTTATCTCTCTTTTCTAAACTGAAAGCTTGCTGTACCACTTTCAAATAAAACGCTGCTCATGTTTTCAACTTTGATTTTTGATAGTATGCAATTAGTAGCAGTCTTTAGATTTTTGAATGTACGAAAACTAAGGAAACATAACTGCATACAGTCTAACATGCTAATTCATCAACAGTTACCATAAAAGCAGTATTATGATTGAGCTACTGGCCTGCCATACTCACCATGGCTGTTGAATGCAGAAGATGTAGGCCACTGTGTGGAAGCCAGTTTGTATGACAATGAACGACAGAATGGAAAAAATAGATACGATGTTTGAAATGCTTTTAGCAGGTGCTCTCCTGGTGAGTGCAGGGTACGGTCCAGTTGTTCCAACTAAACAGATAATAAGAGAAATATGATAATCACAAACTGGTGCAGTGAATACGTACTATGACGTTGATGCATATCATTCGTGCCTGCAAATGGTACTCACAAATCATAGGTGGAACAAGACTGATGAAGACATCAATGAAAACATAGGCACCTTCTGATGGCTTCTGTCCATCCTGCAGAGAAAAAGAAAGGTTGCTAAACTGACCATAATAAAATTACTGCTAAGGTCCTCAGAACAGTAAAAAATGTCTTCAAGTATGGAGTTTAAAGCTCCCTTTAAACAAATGTAGCTTGCATACTTCATCAGACTCAAAAAACAGCTATGCCTACAAAAGCCAGCAAGAATACTAACAATATATTTTCTGCTGTTCTGCAAATGTGTCTGCATATATATATTTAATTCAAGTTTCTACAGCTATCAAAAGCTGTAACGCATCACACGGCATTGCTGTTAACAAGTGCCAAAGATGTTTGTTATTGTTGGATTATATGTGAACATGCATCCAGCTTTGCCCCATAATCAAAGAAAGAATATCCAAAACAAATCAATTTATTTTGCATTTTCTGTAAAGAAAATATATAATTCCCCAGTTCAACTCAAAATTCTCATTGCACCTGCATTTAAATGTATGCCAATAGAGCATACCTCAAAGCAGCTGCAGACTGTTAGCCATCAGCGATATGGGCCGTAAAAACTTCTGGGTAACATTAGGCTCTATTATATCATAACTGAGCAAGGACTCGTTTATATACTGCCAAATTCCAAAATGAAGTCCAGACAGCTTGGAAACAGAACCGTGACTCTTTCTTAGCAACAAAATATCTTATCCACTAGTCTATTACAAATATATTCTTATATTAATGCACTACCGGGAACAAAAGTGTCCAGAATACATGAAAAGTGGTCCAAGCCCAAGTGTTATGTATTACTGTATGAGTAGCTCATTTCACTAACACACATTCTGTTGTAGTCATCAATCCAAGTAAGGTCTCAGGCCACCAGCTTGTAACAAAGCTATCAGCGTCAGCAGCTTGTCACGTGTTGTACAGACTCCTTTCCCCTACAGTTCTACTGATGTACTGTCGCAATGTCTGAGAGCAGCAAATTCAGCAGTAACTAACATTGCTTGGTCCAAAATGACGACATATCTGTTGTATGTGCTCACCCAGAAAAGGAAAAGGGCTCCCACTAAGAGCACGAAGCAGTAGGAGACCATGTAACGGAATGCTCCAAATGTTGCTGCAAGTGTTGCACGACCTTCTCTGCAATAGCACAAGCAAAGAAAACTTTTTCAGAAGCTTAGTTCTCCACTGGCAAAAGAATGTTAACATCGGCTGTGCTTATACTTATGTCAATATTATGTGGCACCACAGAATTAAGGCAATTTGCAACAACAATAAAGGGAAGGCTGAAAAACCTGCTTTTCCATTTACACTGACCCTCCACAGCTGTTATTTGTTCATTGAAAGTGTAAATATGTTGTTTGGCAAAAAGATGGGGAACCAAGAACCATGTATTTAAAAAAACCGTGTTTTTTAGAAGGTTTGTCACTGCTATAACCAAGCACCTATGATCTTATGGCAGCGGGCCATAGTTACTGCCTTATTTGCTTCCATGGGTCCACCTGTGATAGGCTTTGTAGCCATATGTTACTGCACTCATACTGATTACAGCTGCTTTTAACTGTGCATATGTTTTATGACTTAGGTGATATGTAGCAGCATACTCTTTGTGATTTGGATAGCAATTGTTCTACACAAAAATTTAGATTAGCACAGAAAACATACTTAGCTTTTTTTAGCAAAAAGTACATGCACAGCTGTGATGAAAAATGAGCTTCCCCTGACTTTGGCTCTTCTGTATCAGGGGCTTCACTATGACATATAGGCAGAAGCAAATTTCTTAAACTAGAAATTCAAATTGAAAACCTGGCAGTCCAGGCTATTCAGGAGCCAGACCATTTCCTGCACATCTCTCATTATGATTCCTTTGTATACAGACAAAAAGATACATGAGCATTATATAATTAATGATCACATTTTTTGCAAGGCATGACAAAGTGAAATGGCAAAATGGAGGGGGGGAGGGGGAGGCACGTTTGAGTCTCCTCACCTTATCACATCAATCATGCACTGGATGTTCTGACGCTGAGCAGTGAAGGGAGATGCCACAGATGCCTCAGCCACGGACAGGGACACGCCAGCATGAGCTGCTTTTAGTGCTCCACAGTCATTGGCCCCATCCCCACACATGCCGACCTGGTGCCTATGAATAATGGCCGCCATCACACAATTATCAGTCACGCACTGCATTTTATCAAAGCGTAATTTCAGAATGGGAGCAGCCATGTTCTAAGGTATCCCTTATGCTTCTTGACTACACAATCCATGTAGACAGTTGATGGTAAAGCTACCTTTCTGAGCGTTTGACACAGCCCCTGAAATATAGCTAAGTATGCTGTAGTGGTCTGACATGAAAAATTTTTTGTTTATAAGCGTAAGAGTGAGCATTTTTAAGGAGCACTGAGGACAATTGCACATAATTACTGCTCTCAGTAAAAATTAATTCCATGCCTAAAGACTTCTGAGTGGTTCACATTTGTATGACAGAAATGACACATTTTGATCACTGAAAAATTGGGATTTAAATACCTACTCGCCCTTCAGTTCAAAACCTAAAACCTGTAACTTTCTTAACAAGAAGGATGGCTTGCCATCATTTTGAAGTGATCTGTTCCCTAAAATATCGGTACCAATTAACACATGTATTTTACTGGTGAAATTGGTCAGTGATGGCAATGTCTGTATTTTGTTTTTGGTCTTTCCAAGGTTATAAAAGCTGCATTTTCAGTGTGAGTGGCCTCTCTGTGATTAGAACGAGGTAAACTATATTGATACAGACTAACTTCAATATGCCCTCATAACATTTTTACTGACAACAAGTAGTGCACCCCGTTTGACAAGTTAAATTTGTGGAAGATAATTAAAGTAAATACACCAAAACATGTTTCCAGCATCAAATAAGAAATTTCAAAGTTGACTTTAGTGCCCAGTATCCCTTTGTAAGCTCACTGCATATTTTTGAATATAAGCTGCAAAATGAAAACTGACATTCAAAGAATGAAAATCTGACCATCACTCCTCATCCTACTTCTGTACAGCCAGAAACTGACTTTCAGTTCATTTGTTTTTCCTTCATTCAAAAAAAAAACAAATCATGTAAAAAGAATGAAGTCAATCATTTTTTTTATGAATCTGCAGCAACTATAAATCAAATATAGCTCTTAAGGCTACACTCTCCACTAATCACTTCCAGAAATTATTCTGACCTCCACTTTCCTGGCAAGCTGGGTATAATCAAGTTAAGCTTTGAAGTAAGATTAAACAGTTATTACCCAATGTCTTGAAGAGCTTCAATGAGTTGCAACTTTTGCTCAGGTAGCATCCTGGCAAACACTTTGCCTTTGTGAACAAGCTGACAAAAATAAAGAGCAAGTTTTGTTACGATTGTATCACTTATGTATAACATTTTAAATACATCCAGCAACGAAAGTTGAAATGTAGAATGAAGGCCACCATTGAAAAAGTTTGAACTCATTCTTATAATTTAGCCAATTTTCCTAGCCAGCACATTGTCTAGGAAACAAATATGCAAAAACATAAAGTAGAATCGTTCCTGGTGTTCTGAAATTTCAGTAAGCTTGATTTATGGCTTATAAGGTTTATTTAACATCTCAAGGGACATGAGCTACGAGGGACACTATAAAGGAGGGCCTTGGAAATTTCAATAACCTAGGGTTCTTTAATAAGCACGAACCTCAAACCGTACACGAGCACCTTGCTTTTCACCTCCATCAAAAAGAGGCTGAGGCAAAAAGTGGCGGCAGTGGCTGGAATCGAACACACATGCTAGGTTCAGCAGACGCAAGCTCTAACCATTGAGACACTGAGGGAGGATACAATGTCTGCAGGCACTTAAAACCAATTATCCTGGAACAATCGTACTACTGTGGGTACATATGAATGCAAGTGTACAGCTTCACTGCATGCTGGCAAAAACACTGGTTATAACTGTCATGCCAAAAACTGCCTTCACATGCTGAAAATTGCTGATGCAGTGCTGCAGCCGCTGCACTGTAAAAACGATTCCTGCAATGCAGTATGTCGTAAACCAAGTTAAAGTTTTCCTTCAAAAATTATTTACCTTTCTAAATAGAAGCTTGTCATGCAACCGAATGAGGTTGAATGTTCTGCCATCAACTGCCAGATGGTAACTGCAGTCTGAGAGCAGTGGCACAGCAATATCCTGAAATACATGCAATAAAATCATTCCTTCGTGTTTTCTCAGTTTCTGTAGTCAGGTCGAGTCGCAGTGAGCCCCCTGCGTGGTTGGGAGCACCAGGCCGGGTAATGGCTTGTACCCATTGGAGAAAACCGGTGGGTGTCCGGCCGGCAGTGGGAGTCCAACCCACCACTTCCCGAAGGCGAGGCGGGTGCTCTACCCCGAGGCCACGGCTGCGGTTTCTCAGTTTCTGGTTGCCTATTTTAAAAGCTATAATGTACAGTGGCAATTAACTTGCATCCTAGTGAGCATTAAAAACACATAATAAAGCCTAAAAAAAAGGAGGCAGTGGGTTGCAAATGTCTTCTACAGATGCTTGTCGGCAGCTATAAACTTTATGGAAGTATTGATGACCAAAATATTTGCTAAATATTTTCTGCGCAGATAAAATTATTTCGAATTCCTGCATCTCATTTTCTATGGCGAGGCACATGGCAACAAACTTTACCTGAATCAGTCATTATGCAGTAAAAGTGAAATTATTCTAAAATTGTTCATTTAACTTGTCTCCCAGAACCCTTCTGTAAGAGGTCATTCAAGCTTGAATGATCACTTATACTCGGGGACAACTTTCTGTAGCAATAAGGTGGAAGCTACGGAGCCAAAACGCACCAGCTCGCTCCGCACAAGAATATTGTGCGTCCAGAAATTTCTCAGGTCATGCTCTGGAATGTTATACCATTATGGAACTATTCACCTTATTATTGAATCAGGCTTGTTAAGTACTAGCCAGTACAGCGGGAGTTTAATACGCAGCGTTCATGTCAATGGCTGCGCGACCTGTTGACAGTCTCGCAAAGACAAGCAGCGTACGCGGGGCTGGGTGGGATGCGTCTGCCGCTTTTCTTCGCCCATTCCTGCGCACTTTTGTAATGCGTTCGTAATACGCGTCTGTTTTTGACAGCGTACGTCGTGCGCGGTGTTGATTAGTCGCGACTTTATCTTTATAAGCAGCGTAAAGGAACATGTTGCTGCTTAGTGGGAGCCAAGAAAACCGTTAGAGCTGAACAAGAATTGGCTCCAGGCGCTCAGAACTACATGGTGTAGTAACACTGTTAAGAAAGTCCCGCCCTCGTAGCTTTGGCTCCATTGCCACAGAAAGCTATCCCCGAGTATAGAGTAAGCCCATCATCATGTTGAGTTCACTGACTGGACATAATCACTGTGGCATCTACAGTGAGCAAAGAGTTACTTTTGCCAGTTCTGCAGTCGCTGCACATGTTATACAACAACTGCATAAAATCAGTAAGCACAGTCATCTTTGTTGCTTTGTTTGCTCTGAAGTCCCCCTGATTTTCATCAGGAATACAACTGCAAGTCTCCTGTCACCTGGCTGATGCAATGTGGCTCAATACATTACCACCTAGTGCTACCTATCCTCCTTTTCTTCCCTACTACATCCACCGCAGAGCAAATCCTTCTTCCATATCCTTCCAATTGACCTGGCCCTGGGCCAGCTGCATCCACATAATCCCGACAAACCTCAGAGTCTCATCCACCCCCTAACTTTCTGTCAGCTCCTGCTATGTTTTCCTTCTCTTGGAATCCAATTTGTTACCCTTGGCGACCATCAGTTATCTTGCCTTCACAATGCATGATCTGCCCATGCCAATTTCTTCTTTTTGATTTCAACTAGAATGCCAGTAACTTGCATTTGTTTCCTGGCCCACTCTGCATG